>NW_026848230.1:4200000-4784748 GCF_030867565.1 Colletotrichum costaricense
TAAAGGTGTCGTTGAGCCAGACGGAGCTCGCAAAGGCGGAGCCGCCCTGGGTTGTGATGTCAAGCTTGTCTTCTGTGCCAGTTGAGGTGAAGTAGCCCCGGAAGACGAGCGTGCCGGCGTGGAAGCCGTAGTCTGAGGCGAAGAGGGAGACGGGGGTTGTGAGGTTGGCGATTGTGTTGTTTGTGGTTTTGTGGTCGGCGAGAGGCCACGCGGAGTCATCGTAGCCTGCGCGAATCTCAGGGAGAGAGTCGATGAAGGTCCAGTTGAGTGATTTGAGGTCCGGTACGGTGGGTGCGGCACCCGCGAAGGCTGGATTCGCGATCCAGTTGGTTAGATTGTTCGTTGTGTGGTCCAGTTGCTTGCCGTTGACTTCCAGCTTGGTGACTTCCGGCTCGACGCCAATGATCTCTATCTCAGTGGTACGGTTGAAGTCCGCCTGGACTCTAAGAGTGCCATCCTGTATCGAGATCGATCTTACCAAGTACCCGCCATTGACGATGAGAGAGTCTGGATTCATAATGGACGTGCCGTACGCCGGTTGGCTTCCGCTGGGCTTATCTGACACCCAGTAGTTGTATGCCGAGTTGCGGTCTTCTCTGTGTTAGTCGCAAGGTGGTGCAAAGTAGCTGGTGTACTTACCCAAAATGTATATGACCAGGTTGTCAACCTTCACTACCCGTCGAGTGCTTGATGTTTCCCATGCCAAAAGCAGAGTGTTGTTCACATAATTGTGATCAACGCTGGTGCCCTCAACGAGGACAGGCGTCGTGGTCGATTTGATCGCTATCTCGTGCGTCTCGCCAGGTCCACTGTAAACGACAAGAACCGTCTGGTTCTTGTACTGTTTCCAGGTAAAGATCTCCGCTGTCGAATACAACATAGTCGTGTTCCCAACCGGGTAATCCGTGACAACTATCTTCGAGTCACGGCGGGTAAGTTGCAGCAGATCGCGGGACTGCGGGATCGTGATGGTTCCTTGCGACGTGGGCAGACGAAGCGTGTAATCGGTCGTTGCAAGACTGTTGTAGTTGCCGTGCCGCACCACGAAGAACGAGCCGTTCCCGTTACCTAGCAGAGGTGTTACCGTGATGTCTGGAGTTGCGCTGTATACACCGACGGTCAAGTTTCCAGGCGTTGCAATCAGGTATGCGGGCGAAACTTTTAAGAACTGTGCCTCGAGCTTCAGCTCAGAGTACTTTTCCCTCGAGACAGTTCTCTCTTCCGTGATTGCCTTGAAAAGCGTCAGTGAGTCTAACAGAACAAATCAATCTGCCTTATACTCACGGAGCCGTAATCGTACGACGTGTATCCTCCCGGATGCCCCAAGTTACCCCAATTGGTGCCTCCGAAGATCTAGTTATTCGTCAGTCTCGGTCTCTCATTCCCCCTACCTCGAAGTAACTTACCATATAAATATTGTATATAGTGACACCAGCTCCAAAGTTGTTCTTGTAAAATACGCGCTCAAACTCGTGATTAACCAACGCCGCACACTTTTCGAACCCAGGCCCAGCGTAGGGGTCAAAGGAACCTCCTTGAAACTGCAACGAGTAAGCTAACGTCTCTCTATTGCTCCTTTGCAGGCCTACCTCTGGAATCGTGAAAGGCGTGCTTGGACTTGTTTGCAAGTGTAGTGCGTGGTAGGTGGTTGGTAGAGCGTTATCCGGCCACGTATTCGGGTTTGCCTACACCTCGGCGGTCAGTTCCATTTGCTAGACTTTTGAGGAAGGGTTTCAGGATGCTACGCACACAGTTAAATCCAAGCGGGTACGCATCAAAGCCCTTCAGAACGTATTAGTCTTAAGTCTCTATGACAACTTCAGGGTGGCTTACATAAATATCAACGGCGCCTACACCCGTTCCCGGTGCATTGTGGCCCGCTGCTTTGGCGTCGTTGCTGATAAGGGGAACGACAATCCCAGCTTTGCGAGCCTGGTCGATGACATACTGGAAGTACGGCCCATCGGCACTACTGCCGTCTTCGAAGTTGGTGTACTCGTTCTCTGGCTGGAAGAGTATGACTGGGCCACCGTTGGTGATTTGGGCCTTGGCGATGATGCCGCAAATATTTGCCATGTAGCTGGTTACCATCATCAGTTACTGATTTTACCAACGAACTCCCTCAAGTTACAAAAGGCCTTACTTGTCCGTTGCAGAAAGGAACTCGGGGTCCGAAGTCCTCAGCTTCGCCTTCAACCTCGCCAACCAACCCGGAAACCCACCGCCAGAGGCCTCTGCGTTGATATACGGGCCGGGCCTCGCAATGAGGTAGATGCCCGCCTTGGTCGCGGCGTCGAAAAAGGGCTGGAGATCAAACACGCCCTCGGCGGTGAAGTCACCGGCCTTGCCCTCAAGCAGCGCCCAGTCGACGTAGAAGGAGACCGTGTTGAGGCCAAGGGCTTTCACCTTTTGGAAGACGTCGAGGTACAGCGACGGGACGGGCAGGCGGAAAGGGTGGATCTCGCCCGAGAAGATCATGACCCGCTCGCCGCGGACGAAGAGCGAGCGCTCGTCCCATGTCACGATGTCCTGGAGCTGGTCTCTCTTTTCGTCCAGGACTCTTACTACGGGAGCGAGAGCGAGAGACGAACGAACTCCTGCGGCGAGGCTGCTCGCCACGGATGCGGCGGAGCATAGCCCGAGGCCTAGCGAGGCGATGGAGAATAGAGACGGCCTCATGTTTGACAGGTTACCCGGGTGGCGGCTGTCAAATGGGGGAGAGAAGGGTGAAAGGACGGGACTAAGAGATCACCCGGGTGCCGTCCGTACATGATATAATTGTTAAAGTCATAGCCTCGGACATTTGCAGCTGCGCGAACCCTGAGAGTCATCCGGAGACCAATATCCTTCTAGGTGCTCTAGCGCCGTTCGATCATGCGCAGATGATGCGGATAGTTGAGGTGTGCGTAGTATTGCCCATCGTTCGTCCCTTTCCCCTCTCCTCCATTGCCGGCAACATGCAGTAGCGGCACTGGAAGCATGATATGGGCATGTCCGGAAGAACAGGTGCGATTAGCTTCGCATACGAAACGATCGTCCGATGCCCGGTTGCTGAGGAAAGCTTGGTCCACGATATGCAAGCCAATTTCTGCAGCCTCGAAGTACGACGGATCCTGAAAAGAGGTTGGCTGGGGATTAAGCTTCGCCGGCTTAGCCCGCGCGAGCCGTGCGGAGACGTGGTAGCGATCGTTGGAGCATGTGGAGGAAGCGGTTCCAACAACCCCTCCTTTGACGTCCTTGACTTGCTTTACCAGGAATAATCTCGGCCGATTGTGTGCGGAGGCAGATCCGACTGTAAAATGCGACGGAAAACAGGCGTATGAGCCAGTGATGATCGTCTCCGGTGACCTATCTCGAGATCAATTAACGCGATGCCCGTTTATTGTCCGCAGAGCCGGGCTTCCCGATATATCAAGTGCCGAAGGCCAGAATTTCTTTGATTACGACTGTCTGGTCGCATTCAAGCTCGTATCCATCGCCTGTTGGTGATGATCCGGCCAGCGCAATGTAACCTTGCTGCTCATCACGGCCAGTTGGAGCGGTCAAGCAATTGACTAATCGAATTCAATGAAGCTCATATGACGCCATGTCAAACAAAAGTCCAATCCGACTCCTCATCGGTGCTGGGGTTCGAATCAACCGTCTGCTCATCGAAGAAGCCGACTGCTCGCCCGTCCTTCTTCCAGACCTTGCCGTCCTTCATGACAAAGCTGACCTTCCTCAAGGCTCCCTCGTCTTCTCTCGGGTCCGCGTCCAAGGCAATGATATCGGCTCGGTAGCCCTTCTCGATGGAACCAAAGTAGAAGCCGCTCTTCTCCTTACCACAGCTTTCCCAGCCTCCCATCACACATGCTTCCAGCACATCCACGACGGGAACCCCGGCCTGGATCATGAGTTCCATTTCAAAAGCACCTTCCCCGTGAGGAAATGTTCCGGTATCGCCCCCGGCAGCAAGACGCACACCGAGGTCGTGTGCCCTTTTGGTCTTCTTCGCGATGCTGCTGAAATCAGGCGAAGTCTTCATGATCCCGAGCGTCGGGACGAAGATGGTACTACGGCGCGCCATTTCTCGAAAGACCTCATCGGTGGCCTCTTGGCAGTGCTCAACGGTGTCGACGCCGGCCTTGATAGCCATGAGTGCGCCCTTGGCTGACCCTGCGTGGCACGCCACGGGTAGCCCGCCTAGCTTGGCTTCCTTGACGATGGCGTCCATCTCCTCTTGATTAAACATCACCACAGTCGGGTTGGGCTCCGAGGGAAGAAACGGGATCGGTTCCTTTGAATTTGGGAATCGCATCACCTTGCGCCGATAGTCCGCGTAGAACTTGATGATGTCCGCCCCATCGGCCGCACGACGCCGGACAGCCTGTGTCACGCCTACCTGACCGTCGCACGGGTCCGAAATGCGCGGTAGTTTCGCCCACGAGTTCTCGTGACGGACCTGGTAGGACCCAGTGCTGGCGAGACACTCGGTGGCCACGAAGAGTCGCGGGCCGGGTACCAGACCTCGGTTAACACAGTCTCTCAGGTTTGCGTCGTATGAGCGCAGCCCTTCGGTGCCCAAATCTCTGTATGTGGTGTAACCGGACAGAAGGGCAACACGGAGATGATTTGTAGCACGAACGATTCTCTCGACGACACTTTCGTCGCGCATCTGGACCGTCGATGAAGCCTCACTAGCCAAGGTTAGATGAATCAAGGACCTTGTGCCACGATGATGAGGCTCACTCGTATGGATGAAGAAACACGTGTGTATGCGCGTCGACAAATCCTGGCATCACAACCTTCCCTCGCAGATCTATATCATGACTTGTCAACTCGACATGTTTGGATCGCTGCCGGTCATACACATCTGCAATGGCGCCGTTCGTTGGATCGATGACAATCGAGATATTCTTGTCAAAGGTCTTTTTCCTTGGATTGAACAGCAATGACGTGTGTATTGTAAATGGTCCATCGCCCTGTCTGCTACACATTTTTGCGGCGTTGCAAGGTCTTTTGATAATACAAGCGAGTTCTGGCTCAGGTAATGTTTTCGGGTTGCGAGACTCGTCAGTAATATAGCAAAGTCAACAAAAGAGTGCTAAAGTAGACTGCAGAATGAAACACCTAAATGATTACCGTCTGATGATGTATTCACCTGCGGGCGAGATCCTAAGCTAGCTGTCATAGGCAGCTCGACTACTATAAACTCCCCGCTGAAACATGCAAAAAGTTCAAGGAGAGACACGCAAAGGGACTTTGGTAAATAAAGCAATCTCGTCTCCAGATATTCACCGCTGTATGGTTGGTTAATCGTATCACTGTATCGAGAGGCGACGCACACTTCTAGTGTACGATTAAGGGTTCAATGCGTGGGTTGACACCGGGAGGCTGTAAGCTGGAATGCAATGCTTCACATCACCGTTGCACTATGCGGGTGTCCGTGAGTAGGCGGGTCCTCCGACGCCGAGATCCGCGGAAGGGCAGACCTGGATCCGAAATGATGCTTGCTGCGGACGGATTATCTTTCTACCATCGGTTGCCTCTTGTGCTCTGTATCCGTACGCAAGGGTCTCCAGTCTCCTCCATGGACGGAGCGTAGACACTGTGCCGGGATGTGGGAAGAAGGGGAACCCATGACAAGGGCGCTAGGAAACAGAGCTTCGAATAAAGGGTACCCTGAACTGTATAAGCTAGGCGAAACGCACTCGTTGAGTTCTCAGTTTCCTTCAAACAGCTGCTAGCTGGGTGGTTCATCTGGAGGTTGGCCATTGGGTGGGAAAATGACGCATGACGGGGCATCAGCTGCATGCCAACAAAAGGGTTGAAGCAGAGCTGTCGCTGACAGTTCGAGATGCTTCGGGCGCAGTCTGAACGGTATTCTTAACATCGTCATCCTGCAGGCCGTACTGTAACAGTAGTCCTGTTGATTGTTGTTGCAGGGGCCCTCGGTGAATTGCGAAGACCCTCGAGCGCGGAACTGACGTCGGCCGCCGCGGAAGGCAAATCTTATGGCCCAGTGAGGCGATGCCCATCGTCCGAGAAATTCTTGACCCCTTCCCCATTGACCCCTCACATACTCTAGGGTTGTTGTCGGCATCCATATTAGCATACTGCGTACGGTAGGGCATGCGTGGTGCGACGACGAATGCCGAGTTCTGGAAAAAGTTGTGGAATCCGGATTCTTGGACGGGGCCGGGAAGAATGACGAATGCTGGGAGGGGCCCGGGGGACGGTGGAGACGTGCTTGGAAGACCCTGAAGGAGATTTGGCCGGGTTTGGCACGCCAGGCTGGCAGAAGCGGAGGCGGTTGGAGCAAAGAGCGACGGGTCGATGCTGAAAATAGAGACAAGATCGGCCCTGGGCAGGCATGTTGCATTGCCGTGGATGGGGACAACCAGTGGCTTCATTGCTTCAATATTGCCCTGGTTTTTTTTTTTTTTTTTTTTTTTTTTTGCCATCGTTCCATTGGTGCCGGCTGACGATCCATGTGTGCGTTTGTATGCTTTGCTTTTGCTGATGCTTGGTTTTAAGCATCTATGAAGGATTTGACCCAACGGCACATGCCATATGATTGTCGCTCCTTTCCATCCTGGATTAGACAGACTAGCACAAAGCCTGATGCCTATCCCATCGTCATCGTCATGGTTGTCTGCGACTGCAACGGCAGTTCATGGTGTCCTGCATTATGTCAGTGGTGTAGTCAACGGTTCTTTGCTGTCGACAGAAGTTTTTGTTGAACAATAGACAGACAGACCATGGTTATTTTTGGGATGTTCATTGTCTGCTGATGAAAGGAAAAGCGCGCCATGCAAAATCGGTTTGCTGCATTCAAACGTTTGGGGCTTGCGGCTTGCAGAGAAAAGCTCCTGATGGCAAACACCTCAGTCGGCGCCAACCGCTACAAGGAATGCGGCAGAGTCAGCGGTCGCAGCGGGCTGGACCAGTCTCTCAAGTCTGGAGCCATCTGACGGGCTAGAAGGGGCCGTTCAAGCCGTTTTTCATGGGCACCAACCATTCGGCCGCTAAAGACTGCTGACAGCTGGGCTGCTTCCTTGGGGTGATCCAACAACTCCCACTGACCTAAGAGGCTCGGCGGTATCCTCGGTTATGTCGTGGACTGTTGGAGGCGGCGAATAGACGATTTGACTGAGCGTTTGAGCAAAGGGTCGTGAGCAGTGAGCTGGAGGCTGAGCCGTGTAAATTTCGAGAGGTGAGGCCGTGAGGGTGAGGGAGACTTCAGGAGGGCAACGAAGGGTCTGAGGGTGAAGCCATTTCTGATTCGCCGAGAGACGAAGGAAACGAGAGAGACGTACTGTGTACGTACCTTTTAGCATTGATAGTCGTGTGCCACAGTGCCCCGTGTCGGGCCCAGGGTTCAAGCCGTCTGGCCAATCAAAAGTTCTCATCGTGCGAGAAGCGGGCAAATCTGAGATGGGTAACCTGATGTCTTAGGCCGGCAGACCGCCACCACGTTGTCCCTTGCACCAGAATCTGGCAAGCATCCACAGCCACTCACCCCGGTCGCTACCGGCTCGACCTCCTACCTCTAAGTTCTGTCCCCCCCTGCGCAACGTTGCTGGGCAGTTTTCTGCTTGGAGACTTGAGGTTCCCTTTTCTGACGCTTGTTGGCCCAGGAAGAAGCCAAGAACAGCCACCACACGGGTCACGAACAGTGCGACGGAGGAAAGAAGAAGTGGCCCGGCCCTGCATCCCTGGTACCTGCCTGGACCCGTGGACCTGTCCCCAGCGCTCTACTGCGTACACAGTAACCCACCAGTGACTGCCCACTTGGCAACCGCACCTGCCTTTTCACACTGACCACCCTCTTACGCCGCTCCAGCTCGAATACGAGTCTTGTTTTTCTGACCTCCCGCTCGTTCCACTCCAACGACCACCCCCCTCAAAACCTATCCCAACTCATCCCTCACTTCATAAAAACCATTCACTCGCTTTTCCCTATCGTCACCTTTGATTCATTCCTCTCGTTTTACTCCGAGTGATTTCCGCGTCACAACCAACACAAAATCGCCTTTTACCTTTTGTCAACTTACCGGTCGCTTCCGTCCTCCTACCCTGACCCGTGCCGCCCTCCTATTTTCGTACCCACCCGGCACGTAAGAACTTTCCGAGAATTCCAGACGAACCGACTCGACTCATCTCAGAACCCTGTGTCTTTGACACCACCACCAAAGAATTTGGTTGTCGGCACACAAACGAACGATTCTTCAATTTATCTGACCGACCGAGAGAATTATTTCTACAGTCGGCTGACTTGATATATCCATTCTTGAAGCACCACCTACCGTGAATCTCGTCATCCACCACAGTCACGATGCATCCCCAACGCGCCGTTCAGGTCCTCGCCCTCGCCTCGGTCGCTCAGGCGTCATGGTTCAACTTCAACAAAGCCGAGCCCCGCGATGGCCTCCTTAAGAGACAATCAGGAACAGCCAGCGGTGCCGAGACCACATCGACTGCCGCTGCTCAAACCACCACATCTGCTGCTGCCGTAACTACAACAACGACTGCTGCTCCGGTCACCAGCACCACCGTCGCCGTTGTCACTACCACATCTCCCGCTGCCGACCCGACCACATCCGCCAATGCGCCTGCATCAAGCACAACACCAGGAGCCACGGCTGCTCCTACAACCCTGAAGACCAGCACCACATCTGCTGGCAGCAACAACGACGGGACCACCAGCGCAAGTGCCGCTTCTTCCACCCACTCCACCACTGCCGAGCCCGTTACCTCCACCATCAAGACCGTCATCACCACCACCAACTCCGCTGGTGTCGCAACTTCCTTCACCTCTGAGGCCACCGTCACGAGCACGCCCGGTCTTAATGAGGCAAACTCTGGAGACTCATCCTCTGGCATGTCGTCCGAGACTCGCAAGACTGTCATTGGTGTCGTTGTTGGTGTCGGCGGCGCCATTGTTCTCGGTGCCCTGGGCTTTGTTGCCTGGAGAATTTGGGGCAAGAAGAAGCAGGCTGAGGAGAACGATGGCCTCATGGAGTACAACAACCAGTACGGCAACGAGCCCAAGAACGAGATCGGGAGTGCCCAGGGATCTGGTTCCGGCCGTACTCCCTTCCAGTCGACTCTCGAAAGCTACCACGCGCCGAACCAACAAGTCAATGCATCGTCCAACTTTTAAAGATGTTTGTTGTTGCGACTTCCAATGATTGTTTCTTGCGACAGAAAGCGTTGATTCCCCAGTCCTTTCCACACGGATACCACACTCCTTGATTTCTCTTTTTACTCATTTATTACGCTGGCCTTTCCACCAGTCATGCGGAGTTTAGGGCCGCCAGATCATCATGGCAGGCATGGTTGCATATCGCAAGGTCTCCGGACTAATGGATGGAATTTTGTACATAGAAGGCTGAAAATTACTCTTCTTTGTCGGCTGGGCTTAGGATGATCACTTCACTGGACTAGTGTGGGGCTTCAAACGAGTCGCGCAGCAGGACAGGGCATCGATACCAGCAAAGACACATGGCAGAGACCGCAACAAGCAAGTCTGATGGGCAGCCTTCTAGGCCCGTCGGCTTGTACGTACGTTAAGATACAACTTTAATATCAGGACCACCAACTTTCAAACAATTCAAACAAACATTGAAAGGCAAAGAAGAAGCACATACCACATGCAAAAATGACGCAAGTGAAGCCTGTTGGCTGAAGTGGCCGGGGGTTGAGGGAGAGAACTGAGTTCAACCGACTGATTGCAGCCCCTCCTCCCTCTGAACTCTATTCCATTCTATCTTTCCCGATATGATCGGCCGTCATCTGAGGGGGCCAACTGCCATCTGATGAACTCCATGTCTCCAAGCCAGCATGATCGTCCTTTTCGGCTGCCGTCCCGTCTGGGCAATATCACGTGGACACAGCAAAGCTAGGCCATCCGTAATATGATTTCCCCGTCTCAGTGGTGTTTCGGGTGTGCTTTGTGGTGGTGTTGCGGTGGTGTTGCATCCCAGCTTTTTGTGGGCAGCCGTGGTTGGATCTCTTTCCGCGTTTCAGGTTCCCTTTGCTGCTTGCTGCAAGGCCCCAGTTCCAATACCTACCTTCCCCCTCCCGTGCCGTGCATGTGTCGCAGCGCAGCCGCGGGCGCCTGTTAATCGGAAAAAAGTGCTGCTAAGGTTTAAGGAACGGACGTTGGGTTGTTCCTTTTTATTTTTCTACTCCTCCAACGTCTTTTCGGTGTTACGATTTTCTACGTTCGAGCGCTGCGCGTCGCCAATCCACACTACAACTCCTACTGCGCTTCGTTGACGACGCTATATACTACGATTCGACGAGGTTGAGCCTCGGAGTTACCATTACAACGACATATTTCTAATACTTCAATCCGACGAGCTGGTGAAAGGACGGGGCTAGGAGACTTTATCTACGACACGAGAGGGAGAGATACCAATTGGGTTACGATCACAATCACAGAGCAACGATACTCGACGAAAGCAACCAACGCGATCAATTAATCAATCCGAAGGAGAGCAAACCCGATAATCACATCCGAAAGGACATCACAAAAGCGAGCGAGAAACGCCAAACCACTGTCGGTCCATGACAAAGATCAGAGAGAAAGCAATGAGAACGTCAACTCTCTTCAACGTCCTATCGGGGGCCGCCGTGGTGGCGGCGGGTGTGCTGGCGATGGACCTCGGCGACGAGATGCGCATGGGATGGAAGTATGGCCTACTGCCGCGGCAGACGACACAGAACCTGCAGACTTTCGAGGGGAATTTGGGCGGTGTACAAGCGTCAGCGGTATGTGATTACATCTCTATCTCTCGGGATGCTCTTCTCCTCAACACTCGAGCGAGAATCGAGATCCTCAAGGGGGGCGCAAACACTTAGCTCCGGGGAGAGGTTCGGTGTGGCGTTCAATGGGTGGCGCTGTTTCAGGAGTAGGATGAGGGAATCGTAGGACGGAACGTTGTATGCTGACTATTGTGGCTTGGCTACAGATTACCAAGTCAAATGACCCTAGTAGACCGTTCGAGGTCGACGGTGATACTTTTGTGAGTTTCTTCCGCGTGATCCCCGACGTTCTCTACCGGAGACAGAGGGGGAAAAGGGAGTGCGTTTGCTATGGGAAGCAAGCGTGCTAATGCGTGCTCGGTTATAGCCCGACTTCAACACCGCCGCGGGCCGATCTTGCGACAACCAGAAGAACAAGTGCTCACAAGCAGCCAACAACGGGCCGCAAAAGTTTGAGGTGACCAAGTGTGACGAGCAAGCTGGTGAGTTTATGTTACTCTCTTGGAGTTGAAGGTCCCTTCACACGTGAGGACCACGATACTAACACCAGGCGGCAGAGCAATGCAAAAATACAATCGACACAATCACAAAGCAGAGCTTTAGCGACCCCGTGTTTTCGGGTACGGTGGGAGATTTTGACATCTTTTGTGATCCTTGAAAGTCTCGTCTGAGATGGTCGAGCGACATGTTGGTTGTCGGCGGGGGCGGTGACGATGGTATTGCTGTCTTAAGAGGCTATGTGAATGGAGTTACGTCGGCATGTGTATACTGAGAGATGGGTAAAAGGAACGAGCGAATTAGGGAGTGAGGACAGAAAGCCAAAGGGGGTGGCAGAGGTGTTGACGGGGATTTTGAGCTGTACATGTTAAAGATTAGTTTGGTGTTATAGGTTCCTCGAAGCAAAGATCGAGGATGATGTACGGCGGGCATGACGCTCGGCTGTTGATGAGGTTGTGGAGGTTATTCTTCTTCTTATTCCATGAATAATAAATCATGACGAAATTTCAATGGTGCTAAACATCCTAGGATGATATTGAGAAGCGACAATCCAGAATCGTTTGTTGCGAGATGTGATCGTGATTATGATGTCTCGGAATGCCTTCACTTTTGATAGCAAATAATCAAAAGAAAAATAGTTTTGGATGCAGCTGTTTCCAAGCCATACCTGCCTTTTGATAATGACTAGGAAGTGGTGCCTCTTCCTGGTGACATCAACATAGGCTGTAGGTAGGATTCACTTCTTTCTTGGCGTCCCAACTCCTAGTAAACCCAAACCCCCCTCCCCCAACCTATACGTAGTTTCTCAAATATGGAGATTATTCAAAAGAACGAGGAAAAGTCGTTTCGATCGAATTCTTCTCCTAAAAAGGTAGCAGCTGTAGGAACAAGTGAGATTCCGACCCGACGGCCGACAGGGGCTCTCTTTCTCGAAATAAACCACATGGGCACTAAGATCCGTTCGTCTAATTAAACACGTCCCCCAGGTTCAACGCTGTTCCGGGGAATTTACCAACCTGCCTTTGTTTTTGCCCCGAGCTTTTTTTTTTTTTTTTTTTTTTTTCGGTTTTCGCGTTTTGTGGCCGGCTTCCAAGGGAGCAAGACAATATGGAGTATTGTCTTGGGTCAATGAATCGTAACCTCACAATCGAAAAGGCGATTTTCCTGTGCCTGGCTAAGGGGGAGAGTGCAAGAGGTTGAGGCAAAACTAGGCTCATTAGACTATGCAGACCTTTACCTGCCACCCGATGACATGCAGGAGAGCTTCTCACGGATAATCTAGTAGGAAGGGATAGAAACCGAGGATGAGACGAGACGAATCGACGACATTCAGCTCCGATGAAGGTCTGGAGATCTGTACCTGCATATTTTCGAGTTTGGACCGAAACTGCAGTAGTGTCGTGGGAGAAAAACGTGCGTTCAGGGGGATTATGGGGGATGGACGGACGGATGACAGCAGTAATTTGACAAGTTGGGGCTCCCGTCATGCAGGTTTACTTTGGTGGTACTTTGATGTTAAGCTGTTGAGTTAGTGGACGCTACTACTAGATAGGACAAGGAATCATAATATGGCTTGTTATACCTTCCACGTTTATTCTAGAAGTTCGAGTCTGCGATATTGGATATTGGCGGCATGGCGTTCTTTGACGAAGTAATAAGTATGCCAACGCCAACTTTGACGCTGAATGTAGTAACGGTAGCTATGTAAAAACGGTGTTCCTTTGGATCCAGGAAGCTGCTTGCAGCCGAACAGAATTGTCCTTTCAATGTAGACAGACATAATGTAAGCAATCTGGCAATCTGAGCACGAGCGTGACGGGCCGGACATTCGAGCCATTGGCAAATACGATGTCGTCTAGGAATCCAAGCAGCGGGGCCTCTCATCCGGCGGGAAATCACCCATAGCTCCAGATGCGATGCAGTAGTAGGGGAGGCGATTTCCGGGGGTAATTGGTCGATGATAATAGAGTACATTCCTTCTAGTGTACAATCATGGGGTGTTGGATGTATTGGAGTATCAGCCAAACAAGGCGAGATTGGGCTGGTCATAGCTCGGTCCCGTGGACTCTCATTAAAACAAAGCTGGGCCGCTGAGTGGCCCATCGTGCCGTCGTCGTCCCTCTTCGCCCCGTGCGTGGTGAGTGGAATCGTGTGGATTGGACAGCCTGTCCCTGGCGACTCGCACTCCCCCGGTCCATCTCATTGGAAAGCGGGCAGGGGAGGCCCCATCTCTTCCAAGCTTGTCACTCTTGTCTGCCCCGTTTTCCCAATGACATTCGTTCATGTGCTCGCAAGTTGGCTGGATCAGTGGAAAAGAAGGGCCCCAAAGTTGAAAGTCAGAGGCAGAAAATGCCAGCTGTCTTTCGTGGAGTGCCCAGTTGAAGCCGGCCAATCCCATCGTGCCACTGGTGACGGACCACCGAACCAAGGTCTCCACGTTTACTCGAACCCGAAAGCCTGAGGCGGAGGTATCCCTTCCTCTGTCTTCTCGAGTCTCCACGAATTCGTGCCGGTGCAGATGAACTATACTGTCGTGGTTGTCACTGTATTGAGGGACCTGACGGTGTCTGTTCAACAAATGTGTCGAACGTTTAGGTAACAGAACCAAGAAAGTCTGCCAAGTTGCCTAAATACCTAGGCAGTACTCCTAAAGGTAAGGTACGGCTATGTACTGTGTAGGTACTGAGTTATGTAGCGAGACTAAGGCAGCATTTTGTGAGCTGTCTTCGGCTGGCGGTCGTGCCTTAGCTCTGCTGTACCTGCTCCTTCCCGTGCGCGTACCTGTACCTTGCCATTCCTGTCAAAACCGCGTTCCCAGTCTTGTGCATGTACATCGAGTCCCTTCATTTTCTTGGCCTTCCAATGAACCGTCCGGAGAGTACACTTAACCTAAGTCTTGACCACCTACCTAACCGGCCGGCACCATCTCTAACGAGAAATTCGGAAAGAAAACTAGGCAATAACTCTTACCTTAGCTTCCCATGTATCCTTCCAGGTTGCCTTTAACCTCGCCATCCCGTCCAGTCCTCACTGACTTACCACCTTGCTCCTGACACAACACGTACCTTATCGACATTTCCATCCTCTCCTCTCATCTGTCTCTCCACCAAAGCCGGCAGCATCGTGCTATATCGACGGAATCGCCATCATACGTGTAGCTCAACCTGTAACCCGATGCGTCCGGTACCCGCGTGCTGCCACTGTCTGCCTTCTCTTCTCATGTCGCTCCTTAGTCAATAATTTCCCTCTCTCAGTTCCTTTCTGCAACGGCCCCCCCGTCCCTCTAATCCCTGCACTGGGTCACTACCTGCAAAATAATACCTTATTTCTGCTGGCTATCCTTTTTTTGTGTCCAGGTCCCCTTCCCTGTCCGCCTAACAAAAAATACCTGGGCTACCTGCGGATACGCGTCGCGACCAAAAAAACCACCCATCGGCCCCAAATATACACACTCATCCATCCCCAATCACACGGGCCGCCTCTCCTCCACCCCCTTATTCCTGTCAACAACCTCGACAGCGCCCGTCCGTTCCCTTCGTTTTTTCTCTCGCGGCCTGCTTCGTTGTGTGTGCATGCCGATTTTTGAGGGCTGTTGAAGAAAGGGTCCTCGACGCGAATACACAGAGACTTGGCTGCAGACGATTCCCATCGTCTGCGCTGATCTCACCGTGGTAAGCTACACCTCACCGCATCCTCACCTAACCTTACTTTACATTCCCGGCGTGGTACGGATACCTTGAACGTCCACTCACCACGCCACGTCTTTTCTTGGGCCCATTCCTGATTGAAACAGAGTCCCACGAAGACGTCTTCTTCCCAGCAATCCCATTCTCCTCCTGCTGCATCCGCACAGGACGGCACAGGACCTAATCGTTCATCCTTCAATTCGCCGCCAACGTCTCCCGCCCTCTCATCGACGTCCACAGCTGCCGACGGCGAGGACCTTGGGTCCTCCCCAATTTTGCCTTCGCTACCCGCGCCCAGACTCCCCGACCGAGCTCGGGAAATTCTCAGAAGTCAAAACCAATCCAATCCCGAAGAAGACGAGAGATACGTGACAGCCAGCTGGGGCTCGCCCTACTCAACTGAAGAGACGAACCTCATTCGCCGCGAAAGCATTGGCAGCGATCAATCCGAAGGCTCGCCTATCCATCACATTGCTATCAGCACTCCCTTTCTTCGACCTCCACCAGCGCTTTCGCTCGGACAGGACGAATCGCACGAGCCCTACCTCAGCGCAGCTCAAGTTCTCGCTAATCGCGCTCGGAGACCTGCGCGACGATTGACTGAAGATTGGATTCGCCAGCACACGGCGGGTGATCATACTGAGGGCCGACATTGGTTCAGCGACGGAAGCGAGCACTCTTCACTGAGCGGCTCAGGATCTGGCGACGAAGCTGTTTGGCACGATAAGGAATCTCTGCGAACCCCTAGAGCCCGACCACGCCTAACGCGCGCATCGCTCACGGAACCTCGCTATCCTCGAACCCGATCCAGCGTTGAGACCCTCAAGCAAGAAGACGTGAAGCCTCGAGACGAGACAACCAACGCGAAGATGGAGAGTCCAGATCTCTCCAAGGCTGACTTGGCCCGCGACCTGCCAGAGCTCCCACCAATTCCCACAACCCCCAGACGGAGCGCTAGTGCCGCTGTCGGCAACACGGCGAGGACGCCAACTACACCAATGAGGAGTGCATCGGCCAGAGTGACAATCAAAGAGCCCAGCATGACGCCTCGGGTGAAGAAGAAGATCCCGTGGAAGGGCAAGAATATTATGGTTCTTCTTCCCAAAGACGAGGAACGCGGACGCCCTGGCCATGCGCCCAAGCCGTTGAACCAGAACGAAATCGAGGGCATGTTTAGATCGTGGGAAGAGCTTGGATACGATATCAGTGGCTTCGATTTAGATCTTGCAGAGGGCACGTACCAGGTCCCTACTGGATACTCACAGAGTCGAGACGCTTGGCCTAGCCCCGAGGACCTTGTTCAAGAGCGTGCGCAACATACATACAAAGTCACATTGCCTGATTTGAATGGTAAGTCTACATCGCGCAGAGGGAAGGCAACAGGAATGCTAACTGTTATGCAGCTTGGAGAGACTATGTCAATGAGCTTAACGAAGCCAAGTTGCGAGCTCTTGGAGTGTCATTCGGCGACGACGATCCCCCGGCACCTTCAATATCGCCTGCAGTATCACAGCCCAGCCGACAGGCCTCTGCGCAATATCCGCCTTTACCATTCTCTCCACCATTGCCTACATCCTCAGCGTCGAGCAACCATGTGCAAGGCTATCCGTTCCCCCCACAGTTCATACCCGGTGGGCGTTCTTCTGCAGGCCACAGTCACAGCCCGAGCATGGCTTCGCCCATTGGCTTCGGCAGTCACCCTGCCAAGTACAATAATCGACAGTCAATTTCGGTTCCCATGGGCCACTCGCCTTTCCAGATGCCAGGTCAACCATCGCCTCTAGGCTGGCCAGGTCCGCATAGAACAGAGTCGCCTAATCTGCTGAACGGAATCCTCTCTCCAGTCTCCCCCTTTATGCCCGAAGGATTTGCGCCGACTGGCAGCCCTGCTTTCAATGCGCACCAGCGTCACCAATCTTTGCAGTACCCCATGATGCCTCATCAGCAGTTCATGCAGCATCAGCAGCAACCCGCGCGCGCATCACCTCGTCTGCAAGAGGTGCGAGAAGACGAAGAGGAAGAGGAGGAGGCACACGAAGAGACGTCCATGAAGCCCGCAGAGCCTGCACAAATCAACGACGATGACCTCCAGGCAGAGATTGACGAGGCCGAGTACCACCTCGAGGAGCAGATGCGCAACGAGTTGGAGCACGAGGACTACAGCCCCCATAACGAGGAAGCTGCGGCTGAGCAGCTGGCCAATTTCTCGCAACAGCAGCCTCTTGCGCATGCCAGAGAAGCATCGGTCCAGTTCCAGGCACCCCAGCAGCTTCCCAAGCAGTTCGGTCCTCAAGGCGGCGATGGCCCTGTCCTTCACCACCCGCGCCCTCACAGCCGTGGCCACTCTTTGTCCCAGAACTTCTTCTCTCACCATGACGAGACCCGACCCCGCGGCGACAGTTTGGCCGGATGGCACGAGGTTGACGCACAGCGGATCGATGAGGCGGCGGAGATCGAGACCAACCCTAGCAATCTTGGCACACCCGTACAAGATTTCAGCCTCACGACTCTCTTGCAGCAGCACCAGCGATCGTTCTCGACAACGAGCAATCCTTGGAACGATGTTTCGTCAATGTCAAGCAACTCTGGCATGCCGAGGAGACCCAGCCATGCCAGCAAGCCCTCGCTATCCAAGCTCAACGTCAAGGCACCCGAGTTCAAGTTTAACCCAGGACACGAGTCAAAGACGAGCTTCACTTTTGGTGCTGGTAGCAACAGCTTCCAGCCCTCAGTCTTCCAGGCTGGTGGTGGATCATTCGCTCCGTCAGTCACTTCCCCGTCAGCGGGCTCGTTTGGTGCAGGGTCCATGTCGTCCAAGATTAATGCGGCCGCCCCTGTCTTCTCGCCTGGTCAGAGCGACTTTAGCTTTTCTGCCTCTGGTCCCAAGTTTCGACCGGATGCACCCGCCTTCACACCCTTCGGAAATGTTTCGGATTCTGTCACCAGCCCTGTGTCGGGCAGCGAGAGCGCTGGGAACCGCACTAGCTCGATTTTCGGCAACATTGATCTGAACCTTTCTGACATTGTCAAGCCTCCCAAGAAGTCAAAGGCCGTCCCAATTATCCGCCCCAGCAGCAGCGATAACAACCATGATGAATCTCAAGACGATCTTCCGGATGATGCAGATGGTCGCTTGATTGACGAATCTCGCTTCAAGAGGGCAAAGGCGTCAAGAGGAGATGAGGACGATGTTCCTCTGTTCGCTGAGCCATCGCCCGAACCCACGACCTTGCAGTCACTCCAGCCCAGGAAAGAGGAGCAGGATGCCTCTGACGAGCAAGCTTACACGCCCGCCGACACTACCATGTCTTCCACCGTTGCTTCCGAGCACCCCGCCGACTCCAAGGCTGTTACGGCTACTAGCCCCTCGGATACTTCGCCTGACCAGCAGCACCTGAACTGGGCACCCTTCGAATTCGACTCAAACAACGATGTTCAAAGCTTTGCTGAAGCCCGGCCTTTTGGCATTGACACGTACAAGAAGGGCCACAACAAGTCGCTCTCTGCTACTGCGAGAGCTTTCATCCCTGGCGGCGGCTGGGCGCCTACTCCGGCAACCGAAACCGATGAGGACGAAGAGGACGAGCGTGACAGAGAAGACACCGTTGAGCCAATCCTGCCTAGCACCGAGGCACCAGCCCCGGTCTCGCCACCTCGCGAGCCGTCTCCTCGGGTCCCGACACCTCCCAAGTTCGCCGCACCTAAGGGACTGGGCGCTTCTCGCTTCGCAAGCCCGCCTAAGACTAAGGGTCTGTCTGCGTCTCGGTTTGCCGCGTCTCCATCGCCTGCGCGGAATGCTGGAGAGGAGGTTTACGAAGACTCTCTGGAAGAGGGAGAGATCCCCGAGGATTATGTTGTTTCTGAGGGAGAAGAGTATCTTGATGAGCCCAACGCCCACGAGTTCACCTTCCCGTCAAAGTCCGCGATTGATGCCAGTAACGAGCAACATGAGCCAACTTTCGAGGAGATTGATGATATCATGAACCACCTCAACCAGAATGACCCGACTTTTGGTGTCAACAAGGCCAATGATGAGGCCGCCAGATGGCACCAGCCCAGCCCCAACAGGCAGATCCAGGTCGCTGGTGTTACCAACTTGTCGCCGTACAAGATGCAGGCCGGCAGCCAATACCGCAGCAGAACCTCCAGCCCTATGCGCCAATACCATGGACTCCCCACCGACAACTCGGCCATGCCGACTACGGAGTTGGAAGATCCTTTCGTCGATCCTCCACTGAGTGCACAGTCATTCGATGCTCCGATTACCCACCTGGTTGGCCAAGAGAGTGCTACACAGAGCGACTGGGAAGGTGCATTCAGCGACGAAGAACAAGCCAAGTTGGAGCAGCGTGTTCAGTTCTTCGACGGTCGCGTCAACGAAGCCGTCGGCGATCTGCTCTCCGCTCGCTTGGGTCCTCTTGAGAAGACTCTACTGTCCATCAAGCAGTCTCTCCGGGGCGACAGAAGAGCTTCGTCTTCCGTCCGCCGCAGCGTCTCTGCCGATATACAACACAGCGACGCTGATGATGAGGATGAAGAGCCCGTGCCTCGTCGCTCGCTTAGTCCGCGCCGCGACAAGCGGATGGAACAAATCCGTGCTGCTGTACTCGATGCTTTTGCTGTTCAGCAGCGTGGTGCCTCTTTCGTGCCTCAAATTTCAGCCCCCGCTGCCGATGAGCCCTCCAGCACTGCTGTTCTAAAGGCTTTGGAGGAGATGAGAGAGCAGTTTGGCGCTTCAATGCGCCTTGATTTCCGTGGCGAGGATCTGCGAAACATTGTCGAGGAAGCTGTCGAGAAGCGCATGCCAACCCCATCTCAACAGCCGACAGCCGATCGTGATCATGACGAGGCCGTCAACAACAAGTTGAGTGAGCTTCAAGCCAAGGTCATGGATCTCGAAGAGCGCCTTTATGTTGAGCGTAGCAAGACTGAGAAGGAGGTTACCGACCGCCGCGCCGCCGAAGATCTCGCGGCAGAGCTCGACAGAAAGCTTCAGTCCGCCGAAACTCGCGTTGAAGTCGAGATCATGAACAAGAGCATTTTCGACCATCGCGTTAGCGACCTGGAGGATAAGCTCCGACACCAGGAAGAGCGTACTCAAGCAGAGCTCGACGGTCGCCGAACCGCCGAAGATAGACTCTCTGAGGTTCAGCGTCTGCTCCGTATTGCCAGCGAAGAGGAGGTCCGTCTCCGTGAGGAAGTCGAGGAGCGGGACCACAAGCTCAAGGCCTTTGAACAGGCCGCTTCTAAGCAAACAATGCGCATGGCACTCATGGAGGCCTCCCAAACCAACGCTACTCAGGCGCAGACTGAACTTACCAACAAGATCAACGCTATGGAGGACGAGGTCCGAGGCGCCACCCACGAGGCTAACCGCTGGAGATCCGAGACAGAGCGCGTGGTTGAGACTGCCCGCAGACAACAGATCGATCTCACCGAGACACTCCAAGAGAACAAGGCCATGCAGAAGTTCATTGACACCCTTGGAACTCAGCTTCAGGAGAATGAGCGCGTCAGGGAAAGCTGGCGTGCCAAGTTTGTCTCCCTCCAGGAAGACATGGCCAAGGCTGCCCGCGACATCACCGAGGAGAATGCTCGTCGCACCAAGCGGGAGCAGCAACTCGTCGCCCGTCAAGAGGTCTTGGATGCTAAGCTCCAAGCCGAGGCCCGTACGCGCGAACGGATTGAAGCCGAAATGGAGAGACTCGAGAACGGCGAACGCCAAGGCATGCGTGCCGTTAATGAGTGCAAGCGTCTCGAGGGTCTGCTTGGCGAGATGAAAACCGAGAACCACAAGCTTCACCAGTCTGCCATGCGATACCAGAGCGAGTTCAAGGAGGCACGAGAGTCTGGCATTGCCGAGGTTCAGCGAACGCGCGTTTCTATGCAGCGCGAGATTGACGAAGCCAACCACCACGTCAATGCTGTTCGTGAAGAACTCGAGGAGCAGGTCGCTAAGCTCAGAGCAGAAGTTGATCAGGCCAACATGGACGTCGAGACTGCCAAAGCTCAATCTGAGATGATGATGGAGGAGGCTCAGACCAGCAAGACCGATGCCATTGAGGAACTCAAGCGCAAGCACCAGAACGAGCTCGAAGACTTCCAGACCCGCTGGGAGCGCCAGCTGAGCAACGCCGTCGAAGATGGCCAGAAGACTGAGCAGCACCTCCTCGAGCGTCTCAGCCTGTCCACGTCCAAGACAGAACATCTCCAAGACCGTGTCGCACATTTGGAAGAGAAGCTCGAGATCGCCAAGGAAGCCGCTCGCGCTGCCGCTCAAGCTGCCAAGTCCGCAGGTGTCGAGCCAACCGCTCTCCCCACCGCATCTTTCCAGCCCAAGGCCGTGGCTCCTGCCGCGCCCGTTGTGTCGAAGGCCATGGACCTCCCAGAGAAGATCTCGCCCCAGGCGTTGCGAGAGTCCATCATGGTCTTGCAAGAGCAGTTGCAGGCACGCGAGCAGCGCATCGAAGAGCTCGAGTCTACCGTCGACAAGCTGGACCCCGAAGCTCCTACCAAGATTGCTAAGCGTGACGACGAGATCACTTGGTTGCGCGAGCTTCTTGCCGTGAGACACGGCGATTTGCAAGACATCATCCTTGCCGTCTCTGCCGAAGACTTTGACAGGGAAGCCGTCAAGGATGCGTCCATCCGTCTCAAGGCCAACCTTCAAATGGAGGAACAGGAACGCGAGCGTGCGATGAATGGCGGATCAGCAATCAATCTGCCCAACATTGCACAGTCACTTCGGGAGGCTGCATCGCCTCGTGTTGCTCAAGCTGTGGGACCCCTGGCTGCGGCCTGGGGTAACTGGCGCAAGTCGCAACAGCCCATCTTCGCATCGGGCGGACGAAGCGGTAGGCCCTCTACGGCCCGTCCTGCTGTCAATAGCAACCACACCCCGTCCCGATCTACCACGTCGGCCTCTTTCAGCAACAACCACAACGGACTGATGACCCCGCCGGCTTCTGGTCTCCGTCAGACCCCTACTTCGAACGCTGCGCGCGCTGAGGAACCTCAACCAACGGCGTTCCAGACCACAGGACGTCGGTACACGGCTCAGCAACTACAGGCCAGGAACCGAGGACCGTCCATCACGGAGGTGCCATCCGAGCCGATGCCCCTCAAGAGCCCGCCCGCTCGCCGTCCGTCGAGCCGTTCTCAACAGCCCATGACTCCTCCGATGATGCGGTCAAGCGGCTACGACTCAGATGCTCACCCGGGCGACTTTGACGACACTGACTTCTTTGAAGACTAAGAAGGAGCAGTGATGAGTGGAAGGAAACGTGGGACCGTGGAGGATTTCCTTTGTCTTTCGCGCCGCAGTCACTCTTTCTCTCTCTCTGTCTCTATCACGCAGCATGCTTTTGAGCCCAAAAGAATGGACACACTAGAATGATGATACCCCCTTTTTCGCAAAATTACTTCTACTACATTACAATCCACTGAGGGTATTGGAGGAGGATTTTCATATACAAACACTCAGAATCGTGGATTTTACCTTCTTGTAATCATACCTCACGAGGGAGGGGGTAATATCTCCTCTCTAATGGGGAATGAGGATGAGAGGGCTAAATTTTAATTTCCTTTGTTTTTTCTGTTTTCGGTCCGATGCATAGCGGGAAAGAAAATGACGATGAAATGGAGAAGGGAGGGTTGAAGGGCTTGAAGTATGGCGTGTTGGCTTGCTGGGTCTATCTATGGGCTTGGCTTGCTTCTACCTTTTACTTGGCCTGGTTATGTTTACTGCAGCCCAACCCCTCTTTACTTACCTATTACACTACACACCGAAGAAGTATATAGTAATAATTCGCACGCCTGATTTGGCTTATCAATCTTGATCATTGGAATATTTTTATTACCGGGACTTGTCGTGATCAAGGGTCAGTATGGCGAAATGCTCGTGGCTAACCATGGACTGCACAAATGTGTTTTCATGGGACCTGGGAGATAACTAAGGTAGGCATATCGCATGGAGACTATCAGAACACTTGATTTTTGTCGGGGTGTCATTGGTTCTCGCCATGGAAACCCCGATTAAATTTGATTTCATTTCATCTCATTTCATATTAAAAGGTGATTTATACATGAATACACCCAAGTAAGAGGCAACTTCCATTCCCTCTCCCTCTATAGCCTTCTTCAACCCCCAAGCAGAGAGAAAGCGAAACCTTACGAACTGCTCAGGAGCTTCTCAACCGCCCACTTTACGGAAAAGTTGCGCAGGTCAGAGTAATGCTGACCGACGCCGACAAAGAGCACGGGGACGTTTGTGGCGTGGACGAGACTGACGAGGGTGCCGACCATGTTGCCGACGGTGTCGCACTTGGAAATGATGAAGCCGTCGAGGGTGCGGACGGAGCCGAAGGCCGCGTTGAAGTTGCGGGCTTGGGCTACCGAGTCTGTGCCGACGAGGGCCTTGGGGGAGGGAGTCAGTTTTTTGTTTGGCTATAGATGTGAGAGGGAGGGGGGGGGGGGGTGAGTCTTACCTCGCCGACCATGAGAATCTTATCGGGCTGAGCAAACTTGGCGAACTTCTCCAGGGAGGACATGAGACGCTGGTCATTGTGTCTGCGGCCGGCGGTGTCGATGAGGACGACGTCGAAGCCATCCTGCGCGGCGTGAGCCACGGCGTCGCGAGCGACGGTGGCGGCGTCCTTGCCGTAGCCCTTTTGGTACAGCTCGACGCGGCCGCCCTCACGGACGGTAAGCTCCTTGAGGTTGCGGACGTGTACGGCGAGCTGCTCGACAGCGCCGGAGCGGAAGGTGTCGCCGGCGGCGATGAGGACCTTGTACTTGTTCTGCAGGAGGAAGAAGCAAATCTTGGACAAGTTGGTGGACTTGCCGACGCCGTTGACGCCGACGATGGAGATGACGTAGGGGCGGGCCTTGCGAAGGGAGGTCGAGGGCGGGGCGGTGATGGCGTCGATCTCGCGGAGGAGGTCGAGGGAGGAGGTCGGGGTGAGCATCTTTGTGAGGGAGGCTTCCATGGCGGCTTGGATCTTTGCGTTGATGCTCTCGAAGCTGGCCGTCTTGGCGCCGAGGAGCTCCTTTTCGACGCCCTCGCAGAGCCGTACCGCGGCTTCCCGCGCGACGTTCTTCTTTAGGAGGTGCTCTTCCATACCCTTCATCGCCTTGTCGAGATCCGCCTTGGAGAGCGTTTTGCCGCCGACAACATTGCGGAAGAGGCCTCCGATCGTGCTCAGGCCGGACCCGATAAGCCCGCCCGATGCCTCCGTCTTGTTGGAAGAGTCGTTCTTTGCCTGCGCCGAGGCGAGGATGTTGTGCACCTCGTCGTCTAGGTCCTTCAGCACGAATTGACCCTTTGACGTTTTGGACCCCCATGTCGTGTGATCGACGTGCTCGACGGCGGAGGAGCGGGCGGTCGTCTCGGCTTCCGAGTCGCTCGTCGCCGACTTCGGAGCAGCCGAGTAGTCGAGGACCACGTCGTCCTCCTCGTCGGCCATGCCATCTGCGTCCCATTTGCGGCCCTTCTTCGTTGATGATCTCGTCGCGGGCTTGGGTCTTCTGCCGGCGGACTCGTCGCCAGAAGAAAGGGGCGCAGAGTTGCCTGCCTTGCGCGCGCGCCGCGACATCTTGGCGACGGGGCCGGCCTTGCCTACTAATACGCCACCGGTGCCGGGAGTCGAGGGTCGAGAGGTCGTGGGCGTCGCGATGGGGGTCGAGTCGTTGGAGGTTTCGTTTGCGCTGTTCAGACCGCGACCTGGGAGGGGGTTTGTTAGCTGCTTGCACACTAATACACCTTCACGGCGCATTCGGCTTACCCCTATAGTGCAGACCCGGAGGGAGGGGAGGGTCATCGCCGAGGTTTCCAGACAGTGTCTTCTCCTCCTTTGCGAAGTCGGCTTCTGAGACGTTGGAGTCGCCCTTTGCTCCCGTTGTCTCCAGCTCTCTGACCTGCTGGTCAAAGTACTCGTCGAACTTGTGACATTCGACCACTGTCGTGTGCGGCTTCGTCAATTGCTCTCCGTACAGATCTACAAAGATCGTCTTGATGTTGTCGACGAGCTTGTCAATCCATGACAGGTGAAGTAGTGATCTGTAAACAGCCTGTTCGCAAACCTCGTTAGTACCATGGCTTGGAAAGGTGCGGCGCATCAGATGTTGTTGGGTTTCCATACCACAAAGATGACACCTAGCTCCTTTACAAACGTATACCGTAATGTGTGCTGGTCGCGCTTGTATGGGGGGTTGCTGGCCGCGGACTGGCTGGAGGCAGCGCCGCCCTTCTCCTCGATGAAGACATCGGCAATGAAGTTGTTGATGACGGACGGGTTGACCGGCGCATAGGTTCTGGACCAGAGGACCACCCCTGAGGTGGTCAGAATCTCGAACGTGTCCAACATTGTGTGTGGGATTCCGGCTTCGTGATTTGCGGCGACAGCAAAGATCGTGGAGACTCGGGGACCAGTGGAAGAGGAGCGAGGGTGAGAGTTGAGTTGGAGGCGACTTCCTCGATCCCAAAAGCTGGCCTGTGGCGCAAGACCCGTGGTCAATGAAGTGGGCTGGCCACTCCTTTGGGCCCTTGGAGTGGGTGAACCCTTGGCCTTGGGGTACCCTTTCTTATCGATAAGCTCTGGGGATGTAGGAAGATCACACTGTATGAGCACTGTATCTTTGATAGTTGAGATGGCGGCCTACACAGTACGGATCGAGAGCTTGCTCCTACTCTATGGTTGAGTTGCTTCCTTGGAGTACACCAATGAAAATTGAAGGTAACTCCAGTTAAGGTATGCGTCTTTGCTTCCTCAGCGAGTCTTGCCTCTAGTCGTTGTATCAACTCGTTATATCAACCCGTCATAGCCACTCTTTGCACCTGTAAACAGATACCCAATCGACCCTCCAACGGCAGATATAGCTCCATGGCGTGAATATGGAGATACGATACTTGGTGAAATGAGACTTTCTAAGACGGCTTCCGTCCCACGAATAAGAAAATATGCCCTATGAATGATGCTAATATCCGTACATCCTTACAAGATTATGCCTCGAGAAGCCTAAAAAGCGATGATAATAGAGGTATTGGTGATACCTCTAAGGTAGGTAAGAAAGGAGAGTTGTTGATCGATATACGCCCATACGAGCCGTCGACAGCTGGTGGCCGGCCGGCACCAGGCCCTCTAGCGGCTCATAAAGGCCCGCGAGAGGGCTCGTGCTGAGCTGGCCAAAAAGAACTCGGAGCTAAGCCCCTTTGGACCACGGCTATCTGTCCTGCTCATCTGGACAATGTGGGACATCTATGGAAGTAAACACCTTTCCGTACCAGCTCCATCGCGGCCCGCCAAAGACGACGTGGACTCAGAGAACCTGGAAGGGAGGCATCCCAACACCCACGCCGCCGTCGAATCCAACATAGCTTCGCAATCTTCCGACAAACCCCATCGAACGATATTCACGAACAGAAGACGAAACCACGAGTTCATTTGCACATCATGCAGCGTCCACAAACTTACGGGCAGTCGCCCCCCTTGCACCACCCCGTACCCCAGCATGTCTCTACGGTTCCCCAGTTGCGCTCGCCCCCTCCTCCCGTGTCGCAATCGCAATCGCAACAAGGCTACGGTGGCAGTCCCTACCAACAGCAAGGTGGCACGAGTGGGAACGTATTCGGCGCATACGGACAGTTCATGAATGATCCCACGGCGCAAGTGGCAGCGCAGTTTGGCCAGACGGCTTTCAAGCATGGCCAGGAGTACATGGAGCAAAACGTACGTCAAGTCTAGGGACGGGGAGGCAGACCTCTAAGCATCTCGCCGTTCAACTGTCGAGATGCATCAAGTTTCTTCTGAAGCTAACCCTGCTTGAAGTTCAACCGATACGTTAACGTCAACGCCCTGAAGCACTACTTCAACGTTTCCAACTCCTACGTCATCAACAAAATAGTCCTCGTCCTCTTCCCTTGGAGGCACAAGCCATGGTCGCGCAAGCAGTCCGTCGGGCCTAGCGGACAGGAAGGATGGTATCTCCCTCCGCGAGACGACATCAACAGTCCCGATATGTACATTCCCGTCATGGCTGTCGTGACATACATCCTTCTCTCTACGCTCCTTGCTGGTCTCCGCGGCCAGTTCCAGCCAGAACTTCTCGGATACACAGCGTCGACGGCCCTAGTAATAGTCATGGCAGAGATCCTCGGTCTCAAGCTGGGCTGCTACTTGTTGGGCATCTCGAACGATTCGCAGCTTTACGATCTGATCGCATACTCGGGCTACAAGTTTGTCGGCATCATCGTCACCGTAACCGTAGCCGAGATTCTGAACGGTGGCAAGGGTACCGGCGGGTGGATTGGCTGGGGCGTGTTCCTTTACACTTTCCTGGCCAACTCGCTGTTCTTGGTATGTCCTCATACAAGTCGTCGCGTGATATAAGAGATTAACATTTCCGTTAGATGCGTTCGCTCAAGTACGTTCTGCTCCCTGAAAACGCAGCCAACGGTGCCGGCCCTATGCAGACTGGCGATTCCCGAGCCAAGCGAAACCAGAGGACTCAGTTCCTCTTCTTCTACTCCTACATTGTCCAGCTGCTTTTTATGTGGATTCTGTCGAGGCCTTGAACCACCATCACGGCACTTCAAGTTCACGCCAAAGCACCAATCTATAGAAAAGGTCAACATGAAAAAGGAGTTGGAGAGCAGCTGGGGATGCGCTTGCTCGGTGGTCAGACACAAGGAAGGGATGGTCGGTTGAAATCAGCTTTTGTGATGTGCGAATTTATCGGACAGTCATAGATGAATTGTACGATACAATAACGACGCGTCGTCCTAGCCGCTTGCGTTGTTTGTTGTGTAGAGTCCCTACCATGTTGGGGGGCTAGGTATACAGTACCCGAAGATGAAGAAGCTCTATCCCTGTACTATAAGACTGGTCGGAGCTTGTCACAAGGGGCAATTCACGAGCACGAGTTGAGACGATGAAGGGGACGCGAATCAAAACAAACGTTAGAAACCTGTATTGTAGTACCTACCTACCAATGCATTGAATATTACGGCAAAACATCATGCAAGCTCTTTGCTGCCTGTGTGTCATACACCCAATAAGGTTGCGCTAGTAAGCGCGTTGCAGTCCTCTGCAGCGAATCAACTTTGCTGACGTTCATAAAGATGGCAGCCTTTCTAGGTATTTCCCCCCAAATATGGTCGACCTCTTATGAGGTACAATAGCTATGCTCAAGCCCAATGAGACTCGCTTTTGTTGACCTTAGTGCTTGTTGCCTATTGTGCCTGGAACCATGTAAGTGAGCAGCCATGTCGTCTAGCCTATTGGAGCTCTAGCTTGCTTTGAAGGGACAGCTGTCAGGAGACCCATAAATCAGATATGTCATCAGTGATTCGCCGGTCCGAACTTGGACTGTTGGAGACCGGCCACCTCCACAAGCCGGGGTCGCTCCTCCCTCCACAGCCTATGAACCCCCGCCAAACTTTCAACCATCCGGCCCTGCATCCCGTCAAGCCTCAACCTCTGCCGATTACAAATGCTTCTACTCGGAAGGGTAATTGAACAGATTGCAACTCACATTTGACTCGCGTTCCTCACGCAGTGTCGCATATAAGTTTCGACGTCTCTAGGCACCTGTTTCGCATCAAGGACGCCATCCGTTCTTATCTCCATCCTTCTCTGCCTCCCGTCACCTTGGTTTAAAGACATCTCTCAAGAGTGCACTTGCCGTGGTTTACCCGGTACAACGGTGCATTGCTCATCTAGACTCATAACTTCATTTCACGTCTTCAGCAAATCAAAGTCAAGCTTGCGTACTTACAAGTCACCATCATGGCGCTGCCTCCCATCGTCACTGCAACTCTGCAGTCAGCTGCCCTCAGTGGCACTTCAAACATACTGGCCCAGGTCCTGACGGCCTACCAGACCGATGTATGAATTTCCGAGGCTCGTGGACTCTGCAATGGGTTTCACCATCATATATCATGGCGTTGTTTGACCATCACTCGAGACCTTCGTGCTAACATTGTGACCAGAAACAACTCGTCATCAACTGGGTCCCCGTCTTCCAGTTCATTATCTTCACCCTCCTCAGCACACCGCCAAACTTCTTGTGGTGGGTCTCCCAGCGAGCACTTGTCTTTCACCATCGCGGATCCCTCTTCTACCTGCATGCACGATACGCGTCGTACCCTAGACCGTCGTCACTGACACATACCAGGCAAGGTTTCCTCGAAGAGAGCTTCCCGGCCTACCACGTCTCGCCCACCAAGAAGGCCATCGCCTCGGCCGCGGCCAACGACGACAAAGCGCTCGACCGCGAGGCGCGCGAGGACCAGCTCGTGGAGCCCAAGCTCAACATCCGCCACACGCTCATCAAGCTCGTCCTCGACCAGACCGTCGGCGCCGCGCTCAACACGCTCGCTTTCAGCATGTTCATGCACAGCATCCAGACGGCGATGGTGCGCCCGGAGCACCTCGCGGCCGCGCAGCACTCGGGCACGTTTTTGTTTTCGCGGGGCGCCATCGACTATAGTAATGTTGACTGGCAGTCCGTCGTCCACAAGAGCCAGCTCGAGTTCGTGCCCATCTTCATCGCTGGCCTGAAGTTGTGGCCCATGGTCAGTCTGGTGAACTTCGCCTTCATCAAGAGCATTGAGGGTAGAAACTTGGTTGGTTCTCTTGCGGGTGTCGCTTGGGGTATTTACATGAGTCTGGTTGCTGCGCGATAAAGGGGGCAACAGCGGTGTAAACCCACATCGCGGTAGGACCTCCGTACTTCGGCGATGCGAAGAGACTAATCATTAGACGGGGTTAAGATGGTTGCCCTTAGGCTGATATCACGTTTTCACATTTTGGAGGAAGCGAGCGACTGGGACACAGCAAAGGGCAGTTGGGCAGGGGGAAACAAGGCGCATAGCGAGACAGCGGACGGCTTCCAAGGCTCGCTTAGACGAAGTGGTACGAAAGGGACGAGAGCATCGAGAGGAACGTATCCAGGTTCGCCGTGGTATTATAGTCTTAGACACTTGGAGTGCCAGCAGGAATGAGTTGATTGGACACGCTTGATTCTAGCTATAGATCCTAGCTATTCTATTGGCGGTTGTGATGACAACGACATTGTTCAATCTTTGACCATCCACTAAAGTGACCTCCTTGAATCTAGTTGTAAAGACGATGGGATTTCAAATCTGATGCCGCGCGTGCCTTGTCCACATTCTTGTAGAATGCTCCTCACCTTCGAAAGATGGGAAGCTTGCAATATAGGTAGGTACGGGCTTCGAGTGACCAGCATCACAAATCTTGAGAATAGAGTCTTCAACAAACAGGTCCGGTAAAGGACCGTTAATCTCACCTACATTCTTTTGGAATTTGCTTTTTTGGTGGCTGGCTGAAGGGCCAAAGCGGGGTTGTTATTTGGCTATTACACGGTGAGAAAGCGGCGCATGGCGTAATGACGTTGAAGGTCTCATAAAGTAAGACACTCGGCTGCTATCCGTGCAACATCGTGTTCGCGTAGTGCACTATTACAGACGGATCGCATTGGTTCAACGATGGAAAACGACGAGGATCGGTGTCTCTCCACCAGTTGGCCTTTTCGGTGAAGTATTCCCACCTTAGCAAAAGCTCGGCTTCCAAGCCCCCCAAACTGCACAAAGTCAACTCGGCCGAGGGGGGGTTGTGGAGCGTCTTTAATTTAGGTGCATTGCCGATCGGATTTCTAGGTATGCGACTTTCTGTATCGTGTAGTACAGAGACTCCGTATCCGTACAGCGTACCCATCTCCTGGAATCTGCAAGTCCCAACCGACTGGTCTATGGTCACTGGTATGGTCTGGTCTGGTGATTTTGCTCCGGAGCTTTCTGTGACGACCATTTGAGAGGTTTTCATTGGCTCACTCGTAACGACGTTGGCAAGTGGCCTCTGATTGGCCGAACGGCAAGTAATCCGTGCCTTCCACTCCGGGAACGAGGATGATGCCGTCTGGAAGCGATGTGACGTCAGGGTTAAAGTAGAGGTCAACACCCCCCCCCCCCCAAAATCTGCGCTTACATCATGTGCATGTCGGGAGTGCGGGAAGGGACGATCTGGCAACCACCAGCAGCGAGCAGCCGCCAGGGCCGAAAACTCTCTTTCTCTTCAGCCTTCAGGAACAGGATAGATATTTAACAGGCGTGGTGTATGGCCAGGAAAAGGGGGGAAAGAAGTAAACAAACAGCTAGGTATGAATCGGATGGAGTCTCGGAAACTAGCGACGTTGGTTTTTTGATGGTTGCAATTGAGGTGGGAAATGTGGCCGGGATGGGGGAAGGAAGGTGGCTGCGTTGGTGGTATTGGGGGTTGAGGACGCTGGTTGTTATTGGCGACTCCACGTGTGAAAGTCGGGATGACGTGGGGCTATAACGTCACTGGCAAATGAGCGAGCTGAACTATCTTTTTGATGACTATTACCGCTCAATGCGCGCCTTCTCAGTAGGTCGGTACCTTAGCTAAGGTATCTCAGAAAATGGAGGGGTCAATCTTCCACCAGAATCTCTAAAGCTCTGTTTATCGAGATGGAAGGTCTCAAGATGCAGACACGGCTGGGGCCAAGTGGAATGGTTGGAAGGCGCCATATCCGTAAAAGAAGACGGAGAAGAAGACGATCCGATTTAGCACGGGTTGACAGGTCTTGTAGCGTCGAATCCAGGTCTCCATCGAAGCTTTTAGTGCAGTACTGAAGAGACGGTCCAGGGAGGCACGATGCAACCCTGGCTGCTCATGATTGGTTGCCGCGTCGTGAATTCCCTTTGCGAACCGGGTGGAATCGTGGGGCCTCTTTTTCTCTCTCTTCCTCGGGGAAGGAAGTCGACCTTCGGAGAGTGTTGGGCATTCCCACTTTTTGCCTGCCCCTGCCCGCCCCCCGTTCCATGCTGCGCTGGTTGGGGCCTCTTTTTTTCTCAATTTTCTCATTCTTCTATTGCACTTGCTGCTGCTGCAGCTTCCCTGGCAGATGCAGACGTACGGATACATATGCGGACGACATGGTCTTTTTGGCCCAATTCAGAACCTTTGCGATCGGATACCACGCTCGAGGTGACACTCTGGGAGTTGATCTCTTCTAAAATTGGTCTTCGGGGGCCGGATGATGGATCCCCCAATCTCACCCAATATCACTAACCCATCGGCATCTTGTTCCATCCATGCATCCTACCTACCGTAAGGTAACTGGTAAAGTAAATTGGCACGCTGGAATACCGGAGCAGATTGGAATATTGGACTACTTCTTGACCGCCTTCATGGGGCTCTCTCCCCACCCCAATCAACATCATGCCGTGCCGTAGCGTAGGAGGGGAGGAGCGACAAGTTGTCCAATACCGTGAGTGCGAGGGCTGAGACGCACAACTCAAAAGGGCATGGGACGGAAGCACTAAGAAATAAGCCATACTAAATCATTCTTTCTTTGCCGCCGCCTACAACCTATTAGTGCACCTTCCACTTCTGCCCCCCTTATCGTCCAGGACTCTCTATTCAGCCATACTCCGTACTTACCTTACATTACTTGCAGGTAGACTCTACGGATACGGATAATAAGTGCACAGTAGACTCGAAAGACTCGCGTGCCGGGGTCACGATACCTTGGCAGGAAGAAGCCTTCGTCATCGGATTCCGTTCCGCGTCTCCCCCGTCCCTTGTCTTTCCGCCTTTCCACCGCCCAGCCCTGGGATGCCGCTCTTCTAAACCTTACCTCCTTGCCAGCGTGACCTTGACTGCCCGGATAGGCACTTTTCGTTTCCTCTCGCTTCCTCTCACAAACCCACCTCCACCATCTGGCATCACCAGCTTGTCAATCTCGCGACAACCAAAAATCACCTACTCTGTCCAGCTCCAGGTTAGCCCGAGGCCACTCCGTGAGGACAAAGGAGAGCCTTACCTGGTGTTGGCACCAAGAGCCCAAGTCTGCTATTTTCCGAGAGACCGCCATCTGCATAGCAAGCCACATTGCGACGTCCGTTGTTCAGCCCCCCTCCGACACTAAACCCCGGTCAACAATTGGAAAGGGTCGTCACATCATCCACCAGTGATCATCCTCCTCTCACCATCTGTTCTGACCTGCCAGCGTGCCCGTCTACCCATCCCATCTTGCCTCTTCTTCACCTTGGGACACCTTCTTTCCAAGGTAACTTCTACCGCGCATCTTGGCCTGCACGTCGAATCAAGGCTTCTTCCCTACGCTTGCGGATCCCAGTTTTGGACCAATTCACTGCCAGCGACCCGAAAATCGGCCAAGGTCCGATGCGAGATACCCACCGCTGCAGATTTACACATCCTCCGGGACAACGCATTCACGGCGAACATCCCGCGACCTCCATCTAACAAGCTTGGTTGGAAATTGGGGGTCCTGCCGAATCCCATCAAGACGACTCTACCAGCAACCAACCAATCTTCAACTTGGTGGCCCGCTCACCACGGACTGGGTGTGCCGCCGCGTGCGCTCAACTCCACCCGGCAAGCAGAATCGCAACTTCCGAGCTCAACCACCCTCGCCTGCCTCATCCACTTTGGGCCACGATTGCACACATTACAACCCCGGCTCGCTTCTGCCGCCTTTTCTCTGCTTTCCCACTTGCGCCTGCGCCTTTCTCGCGTCTCCTTCTCCTGCATCAAAAACCCGCCCATCAGCCTCACCTCACCTCGCTCAGGGCCACATCGCGCGCGCGGGCATTTTGCCGATCCAGGCTCTATCTTCACCGGCGGGACCGAAGGCATCTTTCACCAACCAGCCGCAAATCAGAGAGGAGGAACAGCGCCAAAAAACAGTTGAGCATCTGGCCTGGCTGCAAAACCTCTTCTCTTTCTAGGCCAAGATTGGTTGAGAATGAGAGAGAAAGCAGATACTGACAACGAGACCTGCCGATCCCTTGGCTGAGCGGACGACTCATACCCTGCCCGCAGCCATGCATCCTCCCCCGCTCCTCGGTGTGGGCGTTGTTGATCTGCTCGAGTCCGACCCCCGACCGAGCTTCGTTGTTGCGCTACCAACTTCATTCAAGGACCCCGCGCTTGCCGAGGTTGTCTACAGCAATCCGGCTCTGGTGAGCAAGCCTGCCCTTTTCGAGGTCCTAGGATCACTATCAAGCCGCGACCACACGAGATTCTGGGACTGGATCACTGCCCAAGGCGCCAACCCACCACAATCCTTGTTGTATAACAACCACTTTTGGACTCGGAACACCTTGCTTTCCAGATGGGTTGTTGTGAGCTCCAACGATTTCCCAATCTCCTCAGAACCTCCGAGAAAGATTCGCCTGGATGGTTCGAGAGGCAGAGAATCTAGCAGCGGTATCTTGCATCCGCATACTTCAACCGTGCCCTCAGTGCCTTCGGTAGAGTCGTCCGCAGAAGACTTGTCCTATCCCCGGATAGTTCGAGCAACCACCGAGCCGCCTATAGTCCTACCGGATTTTATGCCAGACCAAGAGCCTTTTCTCGATATGGTTGATAGCGTTGACTGGAGCGCGACTCCCCTGGGTGCTATGGACCGGTGGCCATCGCTGCTTCACCAGTCTTATAGCCAGATTTTATGCAACTCTCAGCCAACAGCAATCTACTGGGGCAAGAAGCTCACAACAGTCTACAATGAGGCTTATGGAGAGATGATAGGGGCAAGACACCCCAACCTTATGGGCCATTCTGTGACTGAAGTTTTCCCTGAAATCACTGATCAGCTCAGAGATATGATGGAAAATCCCGGACAAAGTCGTCGCGCGAGCAACGAAGAGGCATTCCGCTTTTTCCTCGAAAGACCCGAAGGATCATCCCTCGAGACGTACCTAAAGTGGTCGATCGTACCGGTCATGCAGAACGGCGAATGTCTTGGCTTCATCCACTTGATATCGGACACGACTCTATACCACCTTTTCCGTCGGCGAATTCAGATGCTCGTCAACATGGGCGAGGAGCTCGTCACAGCCAAGGACGTTAAATCCTATTGGAGCAAGCTGATCGAAGAGCTCTCCGAATGCGATCCCGCTTACGATATACCCCTGGCGATGCTCTACTCGATTGAGTGTGATGGTTCGTCACATGCTGGAAGCGAGTCGCGGCACGATTGTAATCATGTTTGTCGTCTCGAGGGCGCGCTAGGTGTCCCAGAAAACCATCCCATCATGCCCGAGACCCTGCGACTGAAAGACACCGATGCTGGTCTGGCGCCACAGTACCGAGCTGCTCTGCGCAGCCACGAGCCGCTGATTATCAGCACATCAGACGGCAGTCTGCCCCAAGAATTACTGACTGGCCTGCAGTGGCGTGGATTTGGCGATCCCTGCGAAGCTGCTATTGTCTTGCCCATTAGACCCACAAAGGAGGAGGAAGTCATGGGACTGCTTGTGCTGGGCCTCAACCCCCGACGACCTTACGACGATGCATATACCCTCTACATCCAGTTGCTAGCCCAGAAGCTTACGACATCTCTGGCTTGCACGGTCTTGTTAGAGGAGGAGCGACGTCGAGGACGGAATGCTGCCGAGCAGGCCGCATACGATCAGGCCATGCTGAAAGAAAAGCTCGCCTACCAGACTAAGGAAGCCACAGAGTACACACGGCTATTCCAGACAGTTTCGGACTTCATACCCAACGGATTCTCCCTTGGGGATCATCAAGGGAACATAACATTCGCAAACGGCCTGTGGTACCGCATAACAGGACATCCTGATGAAGGCGGTTCTTTCTCTTGCGTGTTGGAAGCAGACCGAGAAAAGATTCGCGAGGCATACAAAGAACTGCAGACCAAGGATGAAGTCGAATTTGAGTTCCGCGTCACAGGAACGGAACACACCAATCGCATGCTGGCAAGGAGATCGCCCTTCAAAGCCGACGTATACAGCGATCTTGACGAGGATCTGGAACGTTTTGTAATGGCTCAGGCAAAGGCTGAACGAGCGACTGACGGAACCATCATTCGGACTTTCACTTGCCTGACAGATGTCACCGCACACAAAAGGACGGCCGACGAAGCCACCAGGAGGGCTCAACAGGCAGAGAATCTGAAGAGGATGGCTGAGCTTGCCACTGTTGGTATGTTCGATATGGACACCGGAGGACGTCTGCTCGGGGCAAACAACGTATTTTTCGAGTTATCTGGGATAGAGAAGGTGGACCTTTTGCAACACGAAGTACGGCCATGGGAAGTCTCGGTTGTACAAGACGACATTCAGACTCTGAGCGAGAGCGTTGCGCGACTCGTAGCGACGAAAAAGCCCCAGTCAGCTGAGATACGCCTCAAGACCACATGGACAGCAGAGGATGCTGGAGGGAACCAGATCACAGCGCCCAGATGGGTACACATCACCCTGATGCCAGTATGCAATTCAGATGGCATCGTTCAGTCGTTTACTGGCTGTGTCAGCGACGTCTCATTGCAAAAGTGGCAACTGGAGTTGGAAACTCAACGCACCGAGGAGGCAATCGACTCGAAACGGCAACAGGATAACTTCATCGACATGACTTCCCACGAGATGCGAAACCCGCTCAGCGCCATCGTTCACTGTTCAGACGCCATCATTGCCTCACTTGCGCGATGCGAGGAGCTTGTCGACCGGCCTCCTACTCCGAAGGCAGCTAAATCTGATGAAGAAGGCACTGACAAACACTTTGATATCAAGCAGCTTCTTTCGGACAGTATCGAGAATGCGGAGACGATTGTTGCCTGCGCACAGCATCAGAAGCGGATTGTGGACGACATCTTGACAATGTCCAAGTTGGACTCTAAGCTCCTAGCCGTCACTCCCTGCACGGTCAATCCCGTTCAGATTGGCGAGGAGGCTATCAAGATGTTCGACGTAGAGGCTCGTCGTGTTGATATTGACCTCAAGATGACTGTGGATAAATCGTATCGGGAGCTGGGTCACGTTTATCTTGATCTTGATCCCTCCCGCGTCAAACAGGTCCTCATCAACTTACTTACAAACGCTCTCAAGTTCACAAAGTCCGGATCAATCAGGAATGTGTCCGTCTGCATGAAGGCATCGCGACAACGGCCGACGGACGAGACGGCACCAGTCACCTTCATTCCCCGATCCTGCAAAGAAGAGTCAGAGTACGAGCAGCCTGCTCTCAACAATCGCAGAGACCCAGTCTACATCATGTTCGAAGTCAAGGACACCGGCCAGGGTCTCTCAGAAGATGAAAAGTCAAATCTCTTCAATAGGTTCGTGCAAGCGAGCTCGCGGACTCATGTCAAATACGGTGGAAGCGGATTGGGGCTATTCATCTCGCGACGCTTGACAGAGTTGCAAAAGGGTGCTATCGGTGTGTCCAGCTTGCCAGGGGTGGGGTCCACGTTTGCATTCTTCATCGAGGCATACGTGCCAACAGAGTCGTCGCGGAGGGAAGCCGAATCTGCGGCTGCGGCTGTGAGAATGACGACTCTGGCTACTGCTGCATCAAGCACGCCATCCACGATGCCGCGGATTAGAGCCCCCACAAACGACCAGAAGGCACCTGGCTCGCGACCGAAACCTAAGAGCTACGACCCCCGGCTGGATGGGATTCTTGTCGTGGAGGACAACCTAATCAATCAGCAAATAACCCGTCGCGGCTTGCAGGATAGGGGGTTCACTGTCGACGTAGCCAATCACGGAATCGAGGCTCTAGAACGACTCATGCAGTCCATGTCCCTGCAGAAGCAAGATGACCCAGAGTACTTTACTCACAGCAACTCGAGTCCTCAGGGGCCTGCCGTATCGATCAACCTTATCCTCATGGACATAGAGATGCCAGTGCAGGACGGGTTGACATGCACGCGGCGAATCCGAGAACTAGAGAAGGAAGGAAGAGTGTTTTGTGCGAGCGGTGGAAGAATCCCCATCATCGCCGTCAGCGCCAATGCAAGGCCGGAGCAGATGCAAGACGCCAAAAGCGCGGGGTGTGACGATGTGCTCGTCAAGCCTTATCGGATGCCGGAGCTAATCGAGAAGATGCAAGTGGTAGTCCGGCGAATGGGGGGTCTTTCACCTGGGTCGCCTTTACGATAATGAAAGCCAGGGCTGCCTATTGGAGAGGCGGAGGAGGGAGCGGCGAACAAGCATTACCGGTCACATGGATAACCAAGGGCTGGTGGTCCTGCAGAGACGGGTACGGCGTTTAGGTAAAGGGGAGCCACAGCAGGACTGGGCTCGGGAATGAGGACTGCTTCCGGGGTTTAGTCTGGTCACACTTGGCTGTGTGTCATGTGGTGTATGGACGAACAGAGATACCAAAAATGGCCTTGGATGCTGGCGGACAGGAAGACACCAGACGTTGGATGTCATACGGGCGAGAGAGACTTGGCATCGGATGGCGTTGATCGGCGGAGGGCCTAGCCATGTCGATGGATTTGGGAAGAAAGACTGGCTTAATTCAGATAGGAGGTAGAAGGGCAATTATGGAATATGATTCCTTGGCGTCTGTCGCCGAGGTCAATCTAATGGGTATTCGCCAACGTAGACGAACTAGACGGAGAGAAGAAATATAATACCTCGGATGTGAACGTTCCAACCCCATTTCGTTATATGGAGCAATGCGGACATCACGCACCTTGCTTCAGACTCGTCGCCGCGGGTAAACCCTCCACAGGCACATACTTGCACCTGAGACTAGGTCATTTGTGCCTCTGCGAGCTTACTGTCCTCCCATGCGGGATTAGCCACCCAGCTTGACTGTTACTGGCCTAGGTCGAAGAGAGTCAATTTTCGTTGTGCTGGGAACATGATCGACACAGTTTAGACACTACATGTTGCTGCTTGAGGACTAAGTAGCCTCGGGCTGCGGAAGATTGCGAAATTTCAGAATTTCAAGTGACTATCAGGTGAGGTTGTCGGGACGGTCTCCATGTCAAGGTTGCCAAGGAAAGAGTGAAAGGGAAGAAAGAGTATGAGACGAGACGGAGAAATTCGTAATTGGTCGGGATTTTTGGGGGCCGCCCGCCCGCCGCCGGCGATGCACTCCTTGGATGGGTGCAGGGAAGCGGTTTGTGTCACGGCCCCACTACCTTATGGATGCCGCGGGGCTTGGCCGATGGTAAAGTGGTTCATGGAAGAAGATCCGGTTCGATGTAATCTGATGTACGCTTCTATTTTTTACAAGAATGGGTAACATACCAAGTAGCTAGGTAAGGTAGGAAGGCCGGAGTGATTTGGGGACCTAGGTACGGAGTAAAGTAGGTGCCGTGTTGTGTGAAGATGGGGTTACGCAGGTCGGGTGCGGGCAGCAGGGTGTCCGGGCCGACGCGGGCTTTTTGAGGTGTGAGAAGATGTTGAAGTGGCCATTATGAACTTTGGAGGCTATCTCATTTGTCCCTTGAGTCTTTTTGCGTTCTACGGGGTAGGTTTTGCCCATCTTTTGGAATATAGCATGAGACCAGATATAGATAGTACTCCGGTTTGACATGTGAGATGACGGGAAGGGTCTTGCAATGCAAATGGGCTTTCGCCGAGATGATGGAGCTGTTTGTGAACTATCCTGCGTATGGGCTTATGCATGTCATCTCAGCACTAATTACTCTGGTCAATAAGTGCTTGTGTGTAATCAGACGATGGGGTTTTGTTCTTCAGTTTTCGAGGCCCGCTCGCGGCAGAGGTTGCCCGGGGACGGGAGCTTTGCATTTGGCCTGGGGAAGGTCCGTGGCTTGTTATCTGAGGTTCCTGCCCGAGCTTCTTTTTTCTTTTCTTTTTTGGAGAGGCACTCAGGTCGGTGCTCGAGGTACCGCCAGGAAAGAGCAATCGACGAGAAGGCATGACTTGTGTCTCGTCCTCTCCCTTCCTTCCAATTCCCCGAGACATGCTCTTTCTGCAAATCTAAACGGACAATGCCTCAGCCGTACCATCAGAGGTGGATATTTGGTAGGTTCGATTTGTAGTGTAAGATTGGGGGAACGAGGGGAAGTACCTTACCCCTCCCCCCACCAGGTCAGGTACCTCCGCCTGCGTCGCGGGCAAAGCTCCTGCATGGCGCTATCCCCCCCACACCCCTCATCCGAGTGTGCAAGAGACGGAGCTCCCACCCGAACCTCACTTTCCCTCTGCTCACTGCACTCACAAACAACCGTCCCTGCGCAACGCCGTCTTCAACCGATTACCTGCATATACCGGACCTGACCTTGCATACAGCTTACCTACTAGTCAACCGGACTACCGAATATAAACTCTCCGCAAAGCCTCCTCCTCCCCCTTCGACGCCTCTCATTCTCTTCCTTCAAATGCCCCCAAACTCCACGCTTCTCCTAAGCTCATTCCAAAAGTTGCCCCGCCTTCGGCTCCGGAACTCCATCCTCAACAGCAGCACCCCGCCATCGTCTTCCCGGTCTTGCGCCTTTGGGTCTTTGTGCTTACCTACTACACCGACGACATCGACGAATACTACCCGCCGAGTAGCCATCTACGACACACGGCGACAACAACCATCCCAAAACCGCCGATTCTTCGCAACCGGCGCCGATCGTCAAGAACGAAACGTAGTACTGCTCGGACAAGAAGTGGGCGTCGAGAGAATCACAGACGAAATGGCGGACCGGATCCACCGCGTGACCATGTTCAAGATTGCCGACGAGGGGCAGCAGAAGCAGTTGATTGAGCAGTACAAGATTTTGGGGGGCTCGCATAAGAAGGTGTGTTCCATTTTTTTCCCACCCATTTCTTTTCCTTCTTGTTATTGCCGTCGGTTTGTTGTGTTCGTGGCTGCGTAACGGGGATGAGGATGGGGAGGGTGAGCTTTTGGTCCATCGGATCCCGGCACCCGTAATTCGGCCCCACCATAGCTTGTCCGCGCCGACGACGGTTTCCTGGGCGGTATCGACAGACGGACGAAGAAAGCGCATGTCGGGTTTCCATATTTCTACGGCTTTACCATTCGGCTTTTTATGAAACCACACTCCCAAAAAAACAGGACTAATACTGACGAAAATCCACCAGGACGGAAAGCCGTACATCCTCTCCATGGTCGTCGGACCGGCCGTCGACGACCCGCGAGCCCAGGGCTTCACCATTGTCGCAAAGACCGAGTTCGCCTCGCTCGAGGACATGAAGTACTACGACGACGAGTGCGCCGCTCACGGCGTTCTCAAGTCCTTTGTCAAGGGCAACCTCACCGTCGGCGGCGTCATGTCCGTCTACTTCAAGCCTGAGGCCGTCTCCGTCTTGTAGATGTGTTTTTTGTGGCGGTTGAAGGAGGCTCTGGGCCAAAGGGAAACCCAGAGGGTATTCGGGATGATTGCGTGTCAAGGGGAACCCATTGAGGGTCGAAAAGAGAAACCTGTGATTTCCCCGTGTCTCTCTGGTGTAGTAGAAAGTTATTCCAGAAGAAAATGTAAAAAACTCCTTGTTGCCGGTTATGGACAGGTATCAAGCTACTTTGCATACATGGAATTCCTCCCCACCAATCCTGAAACACAATCATCAATTCCTCCCCTCATCTTCAGTTGACCTTTGTTGCCTCGAACCATTGTTTTTTATCCATTTCTTTTTTTTCTCTCTCCTACAGAGCTGACGATTGACAATCGGCTCTGCAACAAAAACCACTTACAGCCCGGGATATGAGATAAGGAAATAAGCCGCATCACCGACAAAATCGACAAGAGAAAACAGACAAAGACCACAAACACGCACACACGCGAAGCCACAACGATCACGAAGCGGCGGCAACAGCAGGAGCGGGAGCCGGAGCAGTCGCGGGCGCCGTAGTCGAGGCCGCAGTCGTGGCAGCCGCGTCAGTAGCGGGAGCAGCAGGGGGCTGCGTCAGGGTCCCCTCGGAGAAGTTCTTGAGCCCCTCCATCCAGGCGGCGAAGCCCGTCTCGAGCTGGCCGACCATGGTGAAGCGGAGGACCTGGGCGAGGGGGCCGTAAAAGGTCTCCCAGCAGCGGTACTCCGTGCCGTTGCCGTCCTCGGTCTCGAGGAACTCCTGGACGCGCTCGGATTTCAGGACAAAGGGGGGCACGAGGCCGCCCGTCTTCCAGCAGACGCGGTAGCCCTTGCGGCCGCGGTGGACGGGCTGGGTCTCGCCGTTCGCGACGGCGGCGGAGGGCGCGGCGTGGGTGTACTCCTCGAGCTTGGTGACGACGAGGGCCTGCTTGGTGGTCGTCTTTGCCGGGTCGAGCGTCATGTGGACCTCAAAGGTGACGTGGGTGCCCTCGAGGAGGAGCTCGCCTGGCTGGTTCTTTGCGGCGGCGGAGTCGGCGAGCATGGGCGGGACGGCGAGGCCGGAGGGGCGGGAGACGGTGGCCTTGGGGACGAAGGTGTTCCAGGCCGGGTAGGTTGCCGGGTTGAGGACGGCGGCGAGGACGGCGGTGGGCTTTGCGGCGATGGGGGTGGCGCAGGCGATGGTGAGGACGGCGCCGACGTCGCCGTGGGACGGGGTCGCGAGGGGAGGGGAGACGGGGGTGGGCGTCAGGGAGGTGGGGATGGAGTCGGTGCCCTTGTCGAGGGCCTTTGGCGATTTGGGCTTGAGCTGGTCGGGGATCTGCTTGATCGAGTCCGGGATGGTGATTCTTTGGCGTATGGCCTCCATTGTTGATGATTACTGTTACTGACGGACTTCTTTTCTGGGGGGGGTATCTCTGGGTATAATGATGGATGGAGAAAATCAAGCCGGTATCACAAAAAAAACTTGGTTCAAAAGAGGAAGAAGTTTTGCCGGATGGGTATTTGATGTAAAAGATGAAAGTAAGGAGAGGAAAGACGGCGAACGGAGAAAGGATGGAACGATGGAGGAGGGGGGAGGGGGTAAGTAAAGGAACTCAAAAGTAGGGCGAGAAGGCAAAGAGAGGGCACACAGGTAATAGAAACGGGGGCGATTCAGGTTAGTTGTATCAAATGGACGGGATTGGGCTTTAGACTTCCTGGTCTCGTGAGGAGATGCGCGTCATGGGATGGGGGGAGGGATGTATGGATGCCGGCGGAGGAGGAGAGAGACAGCAAGAGGAGGAGGGGCTTGACGGTTGGTTGCTCCAGCTGGATGAGGTGTAGGTAACCAAGGTGTAAGGTGTAGAGGTGTAGGGGGAGGGCAGCAGAGAGCAGGGGAGGAGGGGAGGAGAGAGGGGCTGTGAATCTGTGATCAAACGATAGTGTCGTGAGCGTGATGTGAAGCTGTGGTATGAGGCTGGCCCGAGCCAACGGTCGGGATATAGGTAGGTAGGTGGGTGTGTATGGATGTGTATGGATGTGTGAGGTGAGGTATGTGTGTGTGATCGCTATGGTGTGTCGATGAGTGAGATTTGATGTGCGGTGATGGTGGTGAAGGTAAGGTACGTAGGCGTAGGTGAGTAGGTTGCCGACAATGATGAGATTGGCGACCGCCGACGGTCGATTTTTAGTGGGAACTTGCGCCAGCGAAAACCGATGGAGAAAGTTGGGGAGTCGAGGACGTACCTAGCTTGACGGCCGCCGCGGTCCGGATCTGTCCATTTTCGGGTCCAGGCCGCCCCCCTTCAGGTCTACCCTCCCCGCTTTGAGTCCGGGGGACAGGGGGGTATCGATGACTCCACCACGCAGGGATGAGGCGGGATGAGGCGGGATGGAGGGGTTGTTCTTTTCGGCGACTATCCACGGAGATCCGGATCGGATATGGTATTTACATAGTACTGATTACCCAATTGTCGATTGACGATGAGGGGCGAGTTTCGGCTCATCCTCTTTTCCGGCATTCTTCATCTTCCAACATGCAATCTCTAACACGTATGAATGGATATCCGAAAGGGAAAGCTCAGAGTGACTTGGCGAATGAAATTCAAACGCGAAAGGCGATCGTGTGCCCAACCCGGCAACCTCAATCAGCATGAAAATACCAGTATATGCCCTGCTCGCAACGGGTCTGACACGTGTAAGTGCAATGGAGAACCAAGTCAACTGGCTGAGGTGCAAAAAGCAAACCGACCACCCAACTTCCGCCCAGCTCACCAACGTATACAAGGAAGTAGCCTGTGTACTTTTGCGCATAAATGATCGAAGCAAACCCTTTCCATGACGAGGGAACCGAAGTATCCACCCGTTGGGCGCCGATTGTCGTTCGTTGGTCTCTGCCAACGGCTTTCTTGCGCGCAATTCAATGTGGAGGGCGAGGGGGGACATAATAAGGCACCACTTAATTCGATGAGGACAATGTGAGAGGAGGAGGAGGGGTCTAGGGAAGACCAGATGAGACGGGGCTCTTGGGCAAAGCTGGCGAGGCTGAGAGGAAGGGTTCGAGCGCTGGACTTTTGGGGAGTTTCGCCTCGTTTTCGTCCTTGGTCCTTTTGTTGGCTGCGTTGGTTCTCCCATTGAGTTCCAGGGATGGGGGGTGTAAGGTGCCACGGTGCGATCTCTGTACATCAAAGCAAAGCAAAGGTGAAGAAGAAGAAAAAAGTGCCATTGCTCGGAAGATGGAGTAATAACTTACTGCGTACACGGAAAGGTAGGTATTGAGAGAGAGAGAGGGGGGGAAAGTCGCCCCATCTTCAAACCCAATCCCTTTTCCTCTTCTCAAACTTTCAAGTTTGACGCCCTTTTCCGGCCGGCCGTTTCGTTGTCGGCCTAGAAAAAGCCATAGCGTTCGAGGTTGGCAGCCTGAGCCGATCATTACAATTCCAGGGAGACTTTTTTTCGAATTCTTTTTAGACGGTACTTTAGTTCTGCAAAAAAAGGAAAACTGAAAAAGAGTCAAGCAAATCCAGTCAAGTTTACAACATGAGTAAGGGCAATAAGGGTCGGAAATTTTGAAAATAGTCAGGGTTCGAAACGAACCATTTGTTCGTTCTTCTCATCTCGCAAGCCCTCCGCGACAAAATCCGTGCTCTAGTTACAAGAAATAGGTGTCACACACAGAGACCGCGCGCAGGAACCATTGTCTCGGTTCAAAAACCCAAATCCCAAATCCCTTTCCTCCCCTTCTCCTTCTATCCGTACATGCCCCAAGTAAGCAACTCACCGAATCAAAGACAACGTCTCAAAACTACTTCTCCTCCCGTCCACGTCCACGTCCACATCCACGCGCCAAACCACCACACACAACCGCCGTCACACCGTTGACACGAGCCATGTCTTGGTCGCCTGAATGGAAAATCAGAAAAAAAGCACGAGGCAGAAGGCGAGTTGTGCGCTCTTGTCTGAAGATGAAAGCCCCTCAGTGACTCATATCTCTGATCTCGATGGATGTGGGACAGATGCCGGCTGGTCAGGGAGATGAGTATTAAATTCTTCTATTTTGAAAAATATCTTATGCGGCGGCGCCGTTGAATTAGTCACTTTTCGATGCTAGATTCGCATCGCGAGACGCACATGCCTCAAAATCGGAACCGGTGGGGACAAGCTGCGTATCTCTTTCCATTAGGCGCATCCACCCGAACCCGCTCATGTCAGATCCATGGAAATGCTACTAATATTTGATGGTATCAATGCAATCAGCCCGCATGACGTATCACAAGAAGCGCGAAAAGAGTATTGATAGTGAACAGTCTGTCTTTTGTCGAAACTTTGAACCGCCTTGAAGGAGGCGAAAACTACTCTACATACACCAGAAAGTTCCTAAACCATGATGCAGTTGGACGCTTGCGACCAAGCCTGCCCGAAATGCTTACGAGAATAAGAGCGCATAGGAGCGCGAAAGCACAATACCTCCCTATTCCTTAGCCGATGCCCCCCCGGTTGACGCCTTGTAACTCCCTGAAAGAAGCAGATCCTGGTTTTCCGATTCCCTGAAATTGGATATTCCCATGAAGCTATATGACCGTGTTGGACAATGCGTTGACCATGAAGTCTAGGCTGTGCGACCGTGGACAGTAGCCGAGGCGGCTGAGTGACCAGAGCGAACACTGGCCATGTCGCTCATCTCGGTGCCGTCGTGGTCGTTGCCTTCTTGCTGCAGGCGTGTCTTATTGGCTTGCTGCGCATGACCTGTGAGAAGGGTGATGGATCTAGGTTCCTTCTCCCAAGTAAAGACGGCGGCGACCACCATTATGGCGCAGGCGGCGATCATGAAGATAGTCTGGTCTCTGAAGGAGTCTGTGTAGACATGCTTGACGAGGTTTCTGAGGTGCGAGTTCCACGCGGAAGATTGGGTTGGAGAGTGGGCCAGAGTCTCGCGTTCAGACGGAGAAAGATGATCACGGAGAATTTCCACGCGCGCGTTGAACATAGCAGTGCAGATGGCGACACCAAGACAACCGCCGAGGGCGCGAGCTTGAGCGAGAATTCCTTGGGCGACGGCGTGTTCCTTAGTCGATTCCGCTTCGACGCCAGAGAGAATGGTCGTGGAGCCAAAGTTGAGGCCGACGCCCAGTCCGAAAACGAGCGTGAACCCGTACGCAGGAGCAAAGTCCGCCTGAGCGTCGACGACCATAAGCATAAGACTGATACCGAGGACTTGCGCAATCGACGCGACAGTCATGACGAGAGCCACCTTGTTCGATTTGGAGTTCACCGCTCCAGCAACGAACGACCCAACTGCGCAGGCTCCAAGCATAGGCAACAGGTACATGCCGGACTGGAGAGGGCTCTTCTGCGCAATCACCTGCATGCGTTCCGGGATAATGACGGTGAGGGCAACATAGGGGAGTCCTGTGAGGAAGGTAACGGCCAAGCCGCACATGAAGGGCCGGCGTCGAGCAAGATGTACCGGAAAGACAGGCTCTTGATGCGAGCACCGCAGATGGTCGATTAAGAGGCAGCGATTTCGGTAAAGGTAGTTCTCGAAGATGCCAAAGATACCCCAGCAAGCCCCAGAGCACACGAACATGACGATGACGGTCCAGTGGTCCCAACCGTAGTATGTGTATCCACCACGCTCGATAGCGACAACCAGAAAGGCCGAGCCAAAGAAGAGAGTGGTCATACCAACCACGTCAAGCTTCTTGAATGCCGTCCAAGAGTAAATCTTGAAGGCCTGTCGGTCTTTGGGGTAGGACAAGACGAGGCAGGCCACAGCGAACACACCGATGGGAATGTTGAGTCCAAAGATCCAGCGCCAAGTAATCTTGGAGACAATGACACCGCCCAAGATGGGGCCCAGAAGGAAAGCCGCGGCGAGAGTGATTCCGATGATGCCGCCCATTAGAGCTGGGTTGTGGGCAGGACCTTGCTCAAGCAGACAGGTCTGGGCGAGGCTGTACAAGCCCGAGCCTCCGACACCCTGAAAGGCGCGGCCGATGATCAGGAGCTTCATGCTTTTCGCGCCCGCACACAGAGCCGAGAAGATGACGAAGACGGCCCAACTGTAGAAGAGCATGGTTCGGCGACCGTAAATGTCACTGCACTTGGCAATTCCGACAGCGCAGCCCATGTAGGTGAGAAGGTAGGCCAGAAGGACAAAGGAAGCGTGCTGGTGGTCGCCAATCTCCTCAGAGATGGCAATGAGGGAAGTGGCAATGATGGACGTATCGAGAGTAGCGAGGAACAAGCCAACGAGAAGGCTACCTGGTTAGCTGGATTCGCGAGAACGCTGCAATTCCCTTACCTGAAGACGATCAAGACTCTCTCAATCGTAGGCTGGCGAAGGCTGGCAGCGGGATACTCCGCGCCACGACGGGGAGCAAAATTCGCGACAGCGAAGCCAGCGGTATCGCCCAGAGACGGATTGGGGTAGGAGAGCTGGTCAGCCATCTCGCGACGAGAGGGAGACTGGGCGGCCATTGCTGCGATGATCTTGACAATGGTTGGCGGCGGTTTTTTTTGTCGTCAGAGCGGAATAGAGTAAGGTTGACGGTTGTCTTCTCCTCTCAGGGGCAGAAGATGGAAAGACGCCTTCGAATCTTACCGATGGCAATATTCGAAGCTTGGTTTTAGCTTGTCTCGAAGAGATATGGCGATGAGGCAAAGGTTTTCTGAAAAGTAGAGGGGAAAGAGAGGGATTGTGTGGGTGTGATATGGGGAGAGAAGGCGTTTGAGTCAAGGAAATCTGGTTGAGGAAGGTTTCTGAGGATACCTGGCTGCTCTCGCCTCAATGGGTATAGGGGCTAGCTTATTTTCCCTGATGGATAGGGAAAGAAAACCAGTAACAAGACAGTGATCAGCCTTGTACCTGCCTGTCCTGAGAGCCTTTGCAGAGTTGGTTGAGGAAGGTAGACGTGGGCCTTGGCTGGTAATTGAACTGTTGGTTACCTCGACGATGCAACAACAAGGCAGGTGGTGTGAGGAGGAAAGGAACACTTTGAGGGTACGTGTGTGCGTGTGTATGTGTGAACACACATCCCTCTTTGGTGTGAGGACTTGAGCGGCAGCAAGGAACAAACGAGGTAAACAGCTGCCCATCCTCTCCAATTTGGACAGTGGCCGCAACACATAGTTATACTGACCGCAGCTCTTTACCCTCGTGTTGACAGTAGAAGAAGAGCACCAGATGCACCTATCCATGATGCCCGAGACAGTGGTTTTCCTAGAGGCTTGCTCATCCAGCCTAGGCCAGGGTGAAGATGAGATCTTCTCTGACAGTTCCACCTTGGGTAGGCGAAGACACGGACAATGACGGGTGCTGTGCAAGGTAGGACAAACAACTTGAAAGCGTCAAGACTGTGAAGCATAGTTGTGGCATTTGTTCGCGTGCCCTGTGCCCTGGTCTCGCTCGGCTGTGGTGACGAAAACATCATGTTCCAAGACAAAGGCTTTCTTGCTTGAGAATGGAGGCCGAGGAAAAGCCAGGGGCAAGATGGTGACTGCGCATCCCATCAGAGGGGAGAAGGCAAGCCATTGGTAGGATGTGTCAGGCAAATGTCCCAATTGCTAGTCTCTCAGAAATAGAAGAGCTGCCACTAGGGTGACAGAAACAGGTCCCGTTGTTGTACAAACCCCAGGACTCTTCAGCATTCGAGGCCGTGGCATTTCGTAAATAAGCCACTCAAGTCCCCGACTGGGGTGGGGGAAATTTATATCAAGCAACACTGTTTGACTCTGAGCCGGTGCAACGGAATATCGACTGGCTGTCTCCGGTTGATGCCAGAATCCGACAGTACTACCTCGTGTACATTCAGCTCTGTATTTTCAGAGTAACAAGACGAAAAGAGAGAGGAAATCGCAGCAGGAAAACGAAGTGCCTACCGGATCTGTGTATCCCCGACCGACCTCCCGTCTGCACCACTAGCTCTGCACGCCCCATTTGGGACGTTGTGTTCCCAGATGCCTCGTGGTTGAGTCGCCATCGTCCTACCCACTTGGATAGGAACAGATGCGCAGAGGGCCACCAGCACCCGACTCTGCATTTTCAAATGTTGTGTTCAATCCATCAGTTGAAAAACGCAATGGAAGAAAGGTCGCTCGTTTGAAAGCTTGAGAGCTGCGAAGTGAGGTCATGGGCCACGCTGCTTAGCCGAACAACTTTTGGTCCGGCCCGTGTACGACCTCGCCTGGCATTCCCTCAATGGTTGCTGCAGCGCTGGGCGACAACGTTTTCGGCAGCATATCCTTGTCAAAAACTGGGGGATCTGTAAAGAGAGGCATGTTGAAGCGCTTTGGCCTGCCTAGATGGTGTGTATCACAGATACTAGGGGTCGAGCTCCCCTCGTCTTGATTGATGAGGGTTGTACACCTGCTTGTGGAACATCAAGTCGGTCCCAAAATGGTTCGATTGGCCAGACTGGGCAAAATGGTCTCGTTGTGTCAATTTCACCGTCAACTCAGCTCCATTTTGAACTGTCGTACAGGCTTTGAGTGTTTCGTCAATCGAGATGGTGCGGCCTCTCAATGGACATTCCGCCACATGAGATCACATGAGATCCTATGAAATGGTTGGATGTGTGTAGGCATGATCAACTTCAAAAGGAAATGAAAGTAACAATGAGCAGCATGAATGGAGGCGCTCGAGCCATGAAAGATCCCTGACTTCGTGTGTGAAGTCGGAGCGGAAAATATGTTCGGTCCGAGATGCCCTTGGCTGAGCCTCTGAGGTGTGGTATGAATGGGACTGAACTGGACTTCATCCGTGCCTATAGTGGAAACTTGGCAAGCCCATGATACGATAACTGTACCCGGTTGATATCCTTTTCATTAGGCAACATCTCATACTCAATGTTCCATTTACAAGTCTTCTCAGGCCAATTCCCAGGAGGCGATGTTTATCTATATTTCCCTGTCCTCGTGAACGATGTTTTTGGTCTCATTCTCTGCTTTGCTCGATGTTCCCCATTCAACGACGGCGGAAGCCTGGAGCCAACATATCTCAAATGGGTTCCTGCATATGAAAACACGCTACACTTACGACAATGTCGGTCTGACACATTGTAAACATCATCGCCTAGAGATCTGATTTCAACTTCTTTGAGAGGTCGATGAGAGGCCAGTCCGCTCGAGAGACTCTTGGAACGGAGAGCAACACGAAACTAACATCAAGTTAGCGCCAAGTCTCCGGAACATCGGACCTTCATATGTACGGCCGCGTCGGTGAGTACTGCACAATGTCCTTGGGCGAGCTACACTCCTGTCAATGCCACCAACCTTGTTCGACACGTCAACGTCCCCGCCCAACGAAATGATCAGAAATAACCGGTTAGCTGCTCCATCGTGGTTTGTCAAAGCTCCCCGGTCTTCTCATCGTCGGAAATCAGATCGCTCGGCCTCTTCTATCCAGTCTCATCCGCTTCTCTTTTTTGTACTCGCACCGAGACCGCGCGGCTGGCGATCCAGGCCCTCCTGAGGATTGGGCACCACCACGAGGAAACGGATCAAATTGACTGTGTTATGCATTTTCTCTGCCCGGGTCATACCGTCAACCCTCCGTACAGCCCCTCAGAGCAGGGCACCATTGGCAGTCAGCAGTCGTGGCAAAACGAGCACGAACATCGTGACAGGTTGGCACTGACTCGGGATCTATCTTCTAGCCAAATCTCTTCCACCGGCTGTCCTACAACCATTAACAACCACTGGAGCACACGCCAGCCTGATACTGTATCGATCCAGGGAAGGAATATGTGCTACTACCGTCATCCCCCCCTGCAATAGAGTCGGAGCATCGGTGCTCCTCAAAAGTTCTGTTTGCAACATGCGGTAAAGAGATGGCCCATGAGGGCCATACCAGCGTCCAGCGGAAGGATTCCAGGATCGGTGGTTGTTGTTCTCCTACGTACATAACTTTATGCCATGTTGGAGATGTTCTTGCGGTCCCCTAGGGCTGATTGCATGCCAAAGTGGGCTGCGCCCCATCCCTGTTCTATTTCAAGCAACTAGCTCTATCCACTTCCCGTCTTCATAGCTTCTCTTGATTTGGCCGTCGGTCTAATTGCAAGAAGCCGTTGATATCCGTGGGCTATGCTTCTGAAGAACCACAATCCAAAGAGGGCCACACGAGGAGGAGCTGTACCGAATGAAGTTGCCCTTATGATTTTGATACGAAGAGCCAATATCTTCTATGTTAGACGGTATTATGGCTACATTCAAAGGGATGGTTGAAGATTCCCTAAGAAACAAAGACCGTTGATCACAGCGAGTGATGTTCATGCAATTACGTTGGAAGTCATATCATACAAAGAGCCATCTCTGCACCAAAGGATTGATGCTGACCGCCAGGTGAAATTCTAAGCTTCATGCCGTATGCTCCCGCCCCCGCATATGAGTGGAATAAGTGGATGGACTTGGCAGTGCTTCTGGCACCAAAGGCAGCACGATTTCACCTTCAACTCATATTCACATTTGAATATCAAGGCCGGGACCCCCTTGGTCACCCGCCGTCAGCTGTCCGGTGGCAGAAAAGATTTTCAACTACCCAACTTCACCTTCATCCTCCAGAGACTTCTTTCCTTCCCTTTCCATCCTGTTTCTCAGCCGATTGATACCCTTTTCTTCTTCTGTACTCATCGACCCAGTCACAAAAGGAGACAGGATCTTGTTGTCTGAGCTGCCCTCGTACAGTCAGATTCTTTTCGCCTTGCGTCTCCCCTCCTACCACCTCGTCTGTCGATACTTCCCATTGAAGACAACACCTTGGGTGCGAAATCCGTTGAGGCGGGCAAGATGGAAGACATTGCCATCGTCGGCATGGCATGCCGCTTCCCAGGCAATGCGACATCTCCGGAGAAGCTTTGGGAGATGTTGATTGCGAAGGAGTCGGCCTGGTCAGAATTCCCCAAGGATCGTCTCAACATCGATGGCTACTATCATCCAAGTGGTGATCGTCAGGGCAGCGTGGGTTTTCATCTCACCTCGTCCAAATTATTTTGTCATATCTTCAGACTGACCTGATTCACCTAGATTTCGTTCCGAGGAGCGCATTTCATCAAGGATGATGTCGCAGCTTTTGATGCGTCGGTGAGTCCCCATCAGAGACCTCCGGATGTGGAATGCCACTTTTTCTGACACTCTATAGTTTTTCTCCATCATGGCAGAGGACGCCAAGGCCATTGATCCTCAACAGCGATTCCTACTAGAGGTTTCCTACGAAGCGCTTGAGAACGGTGCGTTGGCCCTTAATCTTCCGAATAATTCCGTGCTAACCTGATATAGCTGGTCTTCGCATGGAAGACCTGAAAGGCAGTCCGACTGCTGTCTACGTGGGCTCGTTTGTAAAAGGTTCGTTATTACCTCGCTTCTCTCTCACCTTGCCTTACTGATTGGTCCTAGATTATGAACAAATCTGCCTCAGAGATATGGACTGGCAGCCCCAGTATGCCGCCACGGGCACTGGAAATGCCATCATGTCAAACCGCGTGTCCTACACGTACGACTTCAAGGGGCCTAGTATGACTATCGATACTGGCTGTAGTGGAAGTCTTGTTGCAGTTCACCTCGCCGCCCAAGCTCTCCGAGCTGGCGACTGTTCAATGGTATGAATCCTCCATTACCGTCATCTTGGAATTCGCAGGCTAACTTCTCAAGGCCCTCGCTGCCGGTGCTGGTCTTATCTTCACACCCAACACAATGATGCCCATGACTGCACTCAACTTTCTCAGCCCAGATGGAAAATGTTTCGCCTTCGACTCTCGTGCCAATGGTTACGGTCGCGGGGAAGGTATTGGATTCGTTGTCTTGAAGAAGCTCTCGGATGCTGTCCGAGACAATGATACCATTCGCGCTGTCATCCGTGGCACTCACGTAAACCAAGACGGCCTGACCACAGGTGTGTATTCCACGTTGCGAGGAGACTGGGGGACAAAATTCTGACGGTTTTACAAGGCATCACTCTTCCGAGCAAGGAGGCCCAGGTGGCCAACATCCGATCCCTCTACTCCAAGCACGACCTGGACATGAATCAGACGGCTTTTGTCGAGTGTCACGGGACTGGAACCCAGGCTGGCGACTTTCGGGAGCTTAAGGCCATCTCTGAGACTCTGAGTGACGGAAGGTCGATCGAGAACCCAGTGTTTGTAGGCTCTGTGAAGACAAACATTGGTCATCTGGAGGGAGCCGCCGGGGTTGCTGGCCTGATTAAAGGCGTTCTCACTACCGAAAAGGGCCAGATACCCCCAAACATCAACTTCGAGCAAGGGAACCCCAACATCGATTTTGAGAACTGGAAAGTGAAGGTAAGACTTATCCACTCGTACATTGTGCTTCTAATGTATTCTGATGATTATCGCAGGTTCCCACGGATCTGGTCAAGTGGCCTATCCAAGGTGGTCGAAGAATCAGCGTCAATTGCTTTGGCTTTGGTGGAACCAACGCCCATGCCGTCCTCGATGAGCCAGCCGCGTATTTTGCCTCGCGCGGCATCTCCGCCAACCACAATTCTGTGGTCGACAACAGCCAGTCAAACGAAGACAACGGAAACAAAGCGAACCAGGAAGTCTTCTCAACTTCTCAGCTCTTTGTCTTCTCTTCGAACGAGCGTAAGGGCGTATCTCGCTTAATGGACACGCACCTTGACCACATTGAGAAGCTCGCAAATGCTAATCAAAGAGACGCCGATAACTATGCATACACCCTGGGATGTCGCCGCTCGGTGATGGAGTGGAAAGGGTTTGCTGTGGCCAGTTCTTTCGCTAATCTCATCGCGAAGTTGATGGTCAGAGACGAGTGCAGCTTTCTTCGATCTAGCCGTGATTGCAAGCTCAAGATCGGCTTCGTCTTCTGTGGCCAGGGTTCGCAATGGGCTCAGATGGGACGCGAGCTCATGTGCTTTGAAGTTTTCCTACGAAGTCTTGACGCGGCGACCCAGTACCTCAAGACGATAGATAACGACTTCGACCTCACAGAAGAGATCATGCGACCCAAGCCGGAGTCGCGCATTCAAGAGCCTCAGATTTCGCAGCCGGCAACAACAGCAATTCAGGTGGCGCTGGTAGACCTGCTGCGGTCGTGCAATATCACTCCCAGTAGCGTCGTTGGCCACTCATCAGGAGAAATCGCAGCTGCGTACGCGTGCAATGCCATGACCTGCGAAGCGGCTTGGGCATTGGCATACCATCGTGGCCAGAGCGCTGCACTTCTCAAGACTTATGCACCGTTTCTTCAGGGCGCCATGTGTGCCGTCAAGATGACTTGCTATGAAGCCCAAGCTTACCTCCGGAGTCGGCAGAATCCTGGCGATTTGGAGATTGCTTGTATCAACAGTCCAAACTCGATCACAATCTCTGGCGAGCTGGAGGATATTCTACACATGCGAGATGAACTCAAGTCGCGCCGGGTTATTTGCAAGGTGCTCGACGTGGACATCGCCTACCACTCGAGGCAGATGAACATGGTTCAAGAGGACTATCTGGAGCGCATCAAGTCTATCCGACCCAAAGACACCACTGGCAACATCCCTTTCTTTTCTTCCGTACGAGGTATGGCGTATCCGCATGCTCTCCTCAGGAAATTCTATTGGGTCGAGAACCTGGTTTCGCCGGTGCAATTCGTTTCCGCAGTCAAGGCTATGATGGACTCTCAGAACAGACCGGATCTCTTGATCGAGCTGAGTCCCCACGCGACGCTGGCATCGGCACTCTCCGAGATCATGGCCGAGCTCAGCCCTAGCAGCCAGCCGACGTATTTGTCGCTCATGCAGCGCGAGAAGGATTCCGCAACCACAATGCTCCAGGCGATTGGAGAGCTTTGGGCTCGCGGATCCCCCGTTGACATGCTTCAGGTCATCTCTAAGTAAGCAACTTTCTTCTTTGTACTTTGTCTACCTTACTCACGATTGCTTACTAGGTGCTCTGGTAATCCTACGTTCAAGACGCTTGTCGATCTACCATCCTATCCCTGGAACCATTCCAAGACCTTCTGGCACGAGTCACACACTTGTACCGAGCATCGCTTCCGGAATTTTGGCCGCCAAGATCTCATCGGATCTCCTTCTCCAGATGCCACCACCTTCGAGCCGCGCTGGAGAGGTTTCTTCCGCATCTCTGAGAACCCTTGGATCCAGGATCATCGAGTCCAGAAGACAATCGTGTACCCGGCGGCAGGCATGGTCACCATGGCTCTCGAAGCCGCAAGCCAACTTTCTCATAGCATGACGGATGTTTTGGGATTTCACTTGACTGGTCTGAATATCGAGAGAGCTATGATCATTCCTTCTACAGCTTACGGTCTCGAGTACTCGCTCAATCTGAAGCAGTGCTCTGCCAACCTTGAGTCTGAACCGATGTGGGAGTTTTCCATCTACTCAAAGCAAGAAAATGGCCCATGGATTCGACATGCGGACGGATGCATCAAGATTCGACAAAAGGCTGGGGGTATTCCGTCATCCACTACCGGGAACGAGGCCATATTCAAGAAGATCCAAGGTCAATGCACCAAAACCATGCCTCCGCGGCAGCTATACGAGATCCTGGATATCGTCGGTCTCAACTACGGGCCTTGTTTTCAAAACGTGACGTCCATATCAACTCATCAGAACTCATGTATCAGCAAGATTCGCATTCCCGATACGAAGTCAAAGATGCCGGCAAACTTTGAGTATCCTCACATTATTCATCCCGCCACGTTGGATGCTATGTTCCAGACTCTCTTCGCCATCGATAGCAAGCCGATGGTTCCTTCGTCTGTTGAAAGCATCTTCGTCTCTGCAAACACACCCCATGGCACCGGCTTCGAGTTCACCGGTTTTGCTACGGCTGAGAGACACAGTCTCCGCGACGCCACTGGCTCAATTGTGATGGTGGCTGATGTCAGTGACTGGGAGACACCGTCTATCATTGTTGACGGCTTGCACTTCACTGCCTTGTCGGCACCTTCAATCGAAGATGGTGGCTTCATTCCTAATCATCGCAACCTCTGTTCTAGTATCGTATGGAAAGAGGACTACACCACGACGATGTACGCAGACTTCACCCACATGCTAGAGCTGATGGCGCACAAGTACCCATCTCTGTCTGTTCTTCATTGTGGTGGAGATGAGCAGATGGCTAGACATGTTCTGGAGACGCTCTTGGAAGGCGACAGGCTTCTTTTGTCCCGCCTCACCATCACCGATGCCGCTACGCTGTCTACTACACAGAAGATCTTTGCAGGATCACCGGCTGTCAAAGTCTTGGAGCACCGCGATTGGGAAGCTGTCAAGAGACATTCTGCTCGCTATAATCTTATCATCGCAGCCAGGAACTCAAGCATCGATATGATCGAAGCAAGTCAGCTCCTGCTGCACGATGGACTTTTGCTCAATGAGGTCTCGCCTCCAATGACCCCGACCACCACGGACTCCATGTCCGGATTCCAGCAGCTTTCAGATGAGCTTGCCTCGCTCCAGGTCTCTTTCGAGCCCGATTCGGACGATGTCATTCGCTGCGACATGCTAGACCAGCATTTCGAGGTTCATCTCTTTGCCGACGCGTTGGACCCCGTTTCATCGCCCGAAGTCGTCCTTGTCTTGCCCGACACAGCCGACGCGGCTCTCAATGGCTTTGTCTTGTCTTTCAATAACCTATTGTGCGACAAAGGGTTCAAAGTGAGCGCTGGCCCCTTACATGAAGTCGACTCAGCTGGCAAGATCTGCATCGCGCTTCTCGAAGTGTGCGAGTCTTTTGTATATAACTGGACGACCGAGCAATTCAGTGGCTTCCGCAATATTCAAAACACAGCCAAGAGCCTCCTTTGGATCACCCGTGGCGCCAACAGATGTTCTACCATTCCCCAGAACGCTCCTGTCATTGCGCTTGCACGCACGATCTTGTCCGAGGATCCGCAAAAGACGATTGTCACTCTCGACTTGGCCGAGGCTACTCAGCTTACTTCGTCTACCCTCCCAAAGACTGTGTGGTCTGTCCTTGCTTCAATGTTGGCTGGATCAGCGGAGGCTGAGTTCGCGGAAGAAGGAGGCGATCTGTACATCCCCAGATTGATGCCCCAGGAAGAGCTCAACAGAATGATCGAAAACGACTCTCATATCGAGGTTGTCCGGAAGCCCATCTTTGACCATTCAACAATCAGGGAGAGTTACAATATGACATTTTCTGAGCCAGCAATTTCGAATGATAACTTCCACTTCGTCAAGACCTCGTATCCTACAAAGCTCGACCCTCAGGAAGTCGAAATCCAGACCCTCAGCGCGGCCTTGCATCTCTCTGATCTCCACACCGCCATGGGCCGGACTGATGATAACATCCTGGGCATCGATATTTTGGGAATCGTCAGCAAAGTCGGTCGCGATGTGAGGGACATTTGCTGCGGAGAACAGGTCGTAGCACTTGTTCCCGGCGCTTTCAAGACGGTTCACCGAGTCCACCAGGGCTTCGTCAAGCCCGCGCCGCCACCGTTCGAATGTTGCCAGTACACTCCAAGTACTCTCATCGCTGCGTTTTATGCAATTTTAGGCGTCGGTAAACTTTCAAAGAAGAAGACGTTGCTGGTCCACGCTGCGGCAAGTTCTTACGGTCAAGCTGCAATTCGCATTGCCACCCTGATCGGTGCCGAGGTTTTTGCGACGGTCCTGGGAAGCGACTCTGATGCCCAGCGTGAGACTCTCATCAAAGCTCACTCCATTCCAGATGACCACATTTTCGACGCTAATGGAGAGTCTTTCGTTGCCGATGTTCTCCGATTCGGAAAGGTTAACATTGTCTACAACCCCACCCAGGAGCACACTGCCATCAATTTCAAATGTGTCAAGTCATGTAAGTCTTCAAGTATTCTTACCTGGTGCGAAGCTAACATTACATAGCCGGCTGCATTTTCCAGCTCTCCGACAAAACGGGCAAGGCTGTCAGAGGTCCTGTTGCTACTTCCACGATGTTCATGCGTTTCGACGTTGCCACCATGATGAAGGATGACCCTGACCTCATCAAGGAGTTCTTCACCATGGTAGATCGCTTTGCATTTGACTACTTGCGCAAGAGCTCGAGCCTCCAGTGCCACCCGGTCCACCGATTCCCCATGTCCAACCTTGAAGGAGCTTTCAAGCAGATTGACAAAGGACCTTACCACGGTCTTGTCACCATGACGGCCGACCGCGATACCCTCGTCCCTGTGGCCACAGAGACGCAAATCAAGCCGCTTGACGATGTCATCGACCCGAAAGGCACATATGTTCTCGCTGGTGGTCTGGGAGGCTTAGGAAGGAGCATAGCGAAGCTGCTTGCCGACAAAGGTGCGAAGAAGCTGGTGTTCTTATCAAGATCTGGCGGCAATCAGGATGCCCAGGATTTCCTTCATCGTCTCAGCAAGTCAGGCGTCCAAGCAACAGCAATTGCGGTAGACATCACAAATCTTCAGGCACTCAAGGCACTCGCCCCGACTCTTGACAAGATCTCTGGCGTCGTTCAGTGCGCTGCGGTCATTCAGGTCAGGATCCTCACCCCTTTGGCTCGTATTTTACCATAGACTAACAGACAGCAGGATGCTCTATTCGAGAAGATGAGCTTTGAAGACTGGCACACCGCCTTCGCTCCCAAGGCAATCGGTGCCATCAACCTTGCAGACGTCTTCGGCCGAAACCCTCAGCCCAGCCCCTCGACCCCGGCTGCCGCCCCTTGGTTCCTCTTCCTCTCGAGTGCCTCGGGAATCATCGGCAACCGGGGCCAAGCAAACTACGCGGCGGCCAACGCCGTTCAAGACGCCCTCGCTCAGGCTCTCCCTCGCGCAGTCTCCCTGGCCCTCGGTCCGGTCCTCCAGGCCGGGATGCTGGTTGAGGACGAGGAGACCCTGGGGAAGCTCCGCGGTGCTGGGTTCTATGGAATCCGGCACCAAGACTTCCTGACGATGGTGGAACGGGCCATCACGGGGGAGGTCACCCCCGGCGTCCAGACGAGGCCGCAAATCGTCTCGGGCGTCGGCACCGGTGGCCTCATTCGCCAGAACGACCCCGGCGACCCCTTTTGGTCGCGCACGGCGCTCTATTCGTATTTGAATATGGTCGACGTGCCGATCTACTCTCCGGAGGGGGATCGTGATGATGGCGTCGTCTCCAGCGGAGAAGCTGACGTCAAGAAGATGCTCGCCGTCTGCTCCGGGGCGGAGGAGGCTGCGGTCATCATCTGCACCGGCCTGGTGCAGTTGATGGCTAAGGCCATGTCCCTTCTCCCGGAGGAGATTGATCCGGAGCGGGCGCCCAGCGCGTACGGCGTCGACTCCCTTGTTGCTGTAGGCGTGCGGAACTAGATTTTCCGCAACGCCGGGGGAGTCGATGTCTCCGTTTTCGAGATCCTCGGGGAGACGTCCGTTCGGGGCCTAGCTGGTGTCGTTGCCAGCAAGGGCAAGTGGTGAAGGGGAAGGAGGGGGCCAAGTTCCCTAAGAAGACTGGGGTGTTTGTGTGTGTGGCTGTCCGTACGAGACGAAAAGGAGCAGAGCGAGGTGGTCCAATCCAGTCGTACAATGGGGGCGTGGTTGTCCGTGTGTGAATGAGAGGATACAAATGGGCGGGATGGTGTGTTTCGTAGGAGGGACCAGATAGATCAACGCTTTAGAGGTTTCTGGGGCGGCTTCTCGTTTCTAATCAACAATTGACTGTTCTGTAATTATGCAAATGATCAGGCGGAAAGTAACCGTGTCCCTGGTTTTCAAAGGTATCACAGTAAGAGGAAACTCCCAAGTGCTTGTAGTAAAGAGTAGTCCTATCCCAGCTGCTGAAAATGAGCCAAACGTACCCTGGTTTCGACGAGCGAGCAAGACACGAGACGCCGATGAGTGAGTATCTCGAGTAAATTTCTTCTCCTATCTTCATTGAGTTTGAAAATCAAGTTGTGAGGTGTAGGCAGTAAGATAGCTATGGTATGTCTTGTAAGGTGGCAAGAACAATCTAAGCCACAGCTTTATGGCAATACTCAGCACACGGGCGGCAGTTTACATTCAACATTATGACCGCCTGATTGAGGAGAGGCGGTAAAGAGTCCTTTCATGAAAGCAAATGAATTCTTGCTGCGTCTTTCGAAATGTAGTCATATATCCAATGGAAAATTTAAGGCTTGCTTACTTAGTGCGCATGCCGAAAGCCTGGCTGGGCAAAGTTGCAAGGCAGGATTTGGGCCAGACATATGCCCTGGCCTCTAGACTGACTATAAGGCATCTTGAGTAGGCATGCAGGCCAATAGCACGAAAGTCGTGAAGCAAATTACACGATGAAAGATTCGATGAATACAATGCGACGGTGTGGTAAAACAGCGGGGAGCAAACCAAAGGCCTGTGCCTTATGCGAGCCTAATGAGTCAACAAATAAGTGCAATGAGCAGATGAGAGGCGGTTGCAGCCTGGGGCTGACTGCAGGTATCCGTGTCACCGAGACATGTTTGAGTGAGGTCAAGAGTCGAAGAGCTTGAGTAGTGGCATTGGCTATAATTCGGGAGCCTCAGTGACTACCTGGACCACGTGTAAAGTTATCTTAATGGGAGGGGGAACATTCCTCAAAGAAGGCTACCGTACCTAGTCCTCGAGTGTTAGCCTAAAGAGCCTCAACGTCAGGTCTCATCTTTTGTGAAGTACTCCCGACACATGTGGTCAACTGCTGGGCACACTGATAAGCTGCCTTGTTTAGACCGGTGAATCCAGACATTGTACTTAGACCAATACACCAGAGGGCGATGCAATAGGTAAACACACACCGAAATACTGGAATGGGGCTCTCGAGGCAGTCATGGTAGGATTGGTGGAAGGGAAAAGTGCAATAATTGCATACCTGAGTATGCATGCGTGGGCCAGAAATTTGGACCCTTGAAAACACTTTGGCATCGTACTTTCCCCAAGAGGCAAACGCATCCATTTATTGGGGGGGAGTTGGTCGCACACTCGGTACGTACCTGCCCTGTTGGTTCCTCAAAGTACACTGTTAATTCAGTCAACAACTGCCACAGTGCCTCGATGTCCATTCCGCGCTCCAATTAACGCGTCGCGCTATTCCAAGTGACGGACATGACATCAAATACTTTGGAGGAAGCTGCGATAAGATAAGGAAATCACCACTGCAAGCAGGACCGAGAGTCTACCTTGCCTCTGCCTAAAGGTACCATCTCGTTGCGCCTGGATGATAAATATTGCCGACCTCATGCTTGACCTTCATCGCTCTCGCTCAGCAGATCAACCAGTGATCAATAAGTGGCCAAACAAAGACTGAGAAGGCAGCGACGCCTTTAGTCCTTGCTCACAGTCCTTGGAGCCGAATTAATTGTCGCTCTTTCAGTCTCTGTGGCAACGATCTTTCCATTTCCATCACAACTCACTTCACTCTGCCGACAGAGACCGATTTCTTCTAGACGACAGCACACGGTACTTCTACCACTTCGGCTCCCGACCCATCTCCGACAGCCTGCTGCAGCACAACATAAATCTCTCCAGTGCCCAGCAGATGTTGCAGCACCGCGCCACACACCTTTTGACCTCGTCGCCTGCAGCTCGCCTCATTTGAGCGAGGAAAGGGAAACTTCGCCCCGCCACCGCCGTCTTGCCCAGCATCCCACCGACCGACCGACACTCACACTGCGTTTGCGTAGCCAACAAATATGGACGACGACCCGGCTGCCACCCAGGCCCGGGACAAGGAGGCACTTAGGAACCTCGCCAACGAACTCCTGGACCTCGAGGGTGAACGAGACTTTCGACAAGCCATCGCCGAATCTCTCGCCGACGGGAACCCGCGAGACTACGAGAAGGCTCTCCGAGAATACGAATCGGCTGCGAAAACGATTGATAGCAAGACACTCGAGAAGCAGCGACTGGAACAGCGGATTCGGGCGGCCAAGAACTCTGCGCGCCAGTCAACGAGAGACGCTACATTCGGAGAAGACGCAAACATGAGAGCGGCTAGGGACCGCTGGGGAGTTGGTACGTGGATATTTTTATTTTGCCGTTACTGCGAAGCCTATCCAAACTGCCCAAGTTTTTCACTTGCGACTTATCCCGATTTCGGCCCCAACTTCTTCAAGTGAAGAAGTCAGCCATAGTACAAAAGCGATTAGCATGCCAGAGGTGGAAGGTCGACCGGAAGTCTGGCCTGTCTATCCATCATTTCGTGGTCATGACAAGCGTGTTGGCCGATGGGAATGACAGCCTCAGGCTTGCTAAGGTAGTTTGAAAAACCTTGTGTTTTTCAAGCTACTTGATCGAATTGCGAAGAAGTAACGAAAACGTGGAGCTCTCATATCTATGACTGTCCGAGATCTGGGGGCATAAGGCAGGCAGTGTTCTCAGCGCCGCTCCTGCCTTCCCGAAAAACCCCAGTCTTGCCTTACTCCTGCCTAGTCGACGCCTTCCTCTTCCTCCTACGCCTTCCACAGGCTCACATCATAAATAACCTGGGCCTTTCATATTTCACCCATTCCTCACCCAACTCTCTACACTGGCCTGACCTCCATCAAGACCCCCCGCCTTCAGAATACCTGTCTATTATTGATCTTGTCATTACCGTCTGGCCCATCCCAGACAACCCCTCACACCTATCCACGATCGAACATGATTTCGATCTAGCCGTATTTCAGCCTACCTGATTTATCAGTACCTTGGTCACGTGGAACACTGATAAAAACCTCTGTGAAACTGACACTCTTCCAGCCAACGTCCCCTACAGACCATCTCCCGGGTCCCAAAACGCCTCTCAGGAACCTTCGAAAAACGCATACGCCATGCCTAACTCGGGTTCCGCTCTTGCCGGCTCGGCTTCCTGGAACCCTTTTGAACCGCCTGTGCCCAATCTAGGTAGTTCGACAAGTCATATCAGTCCGTTCAACAAGAAGAGAGCATTTGGTTCCGGATATGAGTCTCTTGGCCAGGCCAACTCAGGCCGGAACAAGTCTCAGCGCATAGATGATTCGTCTCAAGTCATCGACCTTACTGGGTAAGTACAAAATATGTTCCACTGCTGGGTTGAGCTTAGGTCTGGGCGGCAAATGACTCTTCGTTTTCTGATGCAAGGACTAACAAATTTGGTAGGGACGATGATGATGTACACACATCGTTCATGTCGCGCTCAAAGCAAGCGGAGGCACAGGAACGAGGTCGTAGAATGGCCTCAATGGTACGCACTCCTCGCAGTTTCTCTCAGGCCAATTCATACGACGCCAGGCCTCCTTATCCTCCTCCTGTGGTCCGCCATCCCCCAGGCGCATATGGCACTGGATATGCCAATGGGCTCAATCCCAGCATTGGCATTCCCCAGGGATATGCCAGCGCGAGCTCTTCTTCGAGTATGGCTTCAACCCCTGGCGGAGATTTTATGCCCCGGATGCCGGGTTCTTACATCGACGAGGACGACATGAACCTTGGCTTCACGCCGGCTAGCCAGATGATGAACCGTCAGCTAGCCAATCGGAATGGATATCCTTTCGGCAACAGATCTTCTCTCAGCACCTCTGATGTGATCAATAGAGCTAACAACTACAACTTCATGGACCTTACCGACGGCTCCGGAAACCCGCTGGATGCTCGCGTTGTCTCCTTGATGGAGGACATTAACAATGACCCTCGCAGATCCAAAGAGGAAGTGGAGGCACTTCTGCGGAATGTGCACGCCGGCATGGACATCCCCGAAGAAGATCGGGAGGGAACTCCTGAAGCCATGAGATACCCTCTTTATGCGCACCAGAGAGTTGCGTTGACATGGATGAAGCGCCAAGAGAAGGGCACTAACAAGGGAGGTATTTTGGCCGATGACATGGGCCTGGGAAAGACGATTTCTGTTCTGTCCCTCATGGTGTCACAAAAGTCGACCAAACCAACATGCAAGGTAGGATTGCTCCCATTCAATTTCATACGGCGCTAACACTCCCTGACAGACCACTTTGATTGTGGCCCCGTTATCCCTGATTCGACAGTGGGAAGATGAGATCAAGAAGAAGCTCAAGAGTGGCCCGCCTCATGCCTTGACGGTATACATCCATCACAGCACTCAAAAGACGAAAGCCCAAGAGTTGATGAAGTACGATGTCGTCCTGACCACCTATGGGACCCTCGTCTCGGACAGGAAGAAGTATGCTGCTTGGCTCAAGGACTTGGATGGACGTCCTGCGTTGACCAAGACCGACCCCAACTTGGCAAGCTCTGTCTCCCTGTTCCATCCAGACTACTCGAAGTTTTATCGCATCGTTCTGGACGAAAGCCAACAGATCAAGAATCACAAGGCGCAGGCGGCTGGGGCCGCTTCCCACCTGCAAAGCGAGCATCGTTGGTGCCTATCCGGTACACCGATGATGAACGGCGTCGACGAGCTCTATTCCCTCTACAGATTCCTGAGAATCAAGCCATACAGCGACTGGTCTAAGTTCCGCGGCGCCTTTGGAGTGCTCTTCGGGAAGAAAGGTGACCCTCAGGCCCAAGCGATGAGAAACTTGCAAGTTCTCCTCAAGGCGACTCTCTTACGCCGGACCAAGACCTCGCAAATTGATGGAAAGCCCATTTTGCAACTTCCGGAGAAAACCGAGGAGGTGGTTTACGCAGAGTTGGACGAGGACGAGCGCAAGTTCTACACTGATCTAGAGACCAAGTCGCAGGTGCAGATCAACAAGTACCTGCGAAAGGGTACTCTCGGCAAGCACTATTCTCATGTATTGGTGTTACTTCTCCGCCTTCGTCAGACTTGCTGTCACCCACATTTACTTCTTGAAGCAGACGATGCAGTGCCTGAAGTCGATGACGATATGCTCAGTCGCGTCAGAACTTTATCTAGAGCGGTTGTTCAACGCCTCACTGAGAAGTCTCGCGCTCTCGAGAGTGCTGACGCCATCAATGAGGGCTTTGAGTGCCCAATTTGCTACGACATGATGCCCGACCCGACTATTCCACTACCCTGCGGGCACGAACTCTGTGCGGGATGTCTCAAGCAGCACGTTGACAACGCTAGGCGTGAGAACATTAGAAATGGCGAAGACGAAGGCCAGGTCAAGTGCGCTGTCTGCAGAGGCACGTTAGACCCGACGAACATAATCACCTTTTCAGCTTTCAAGAAGGTCTACATGCCTGAAGAAGCTGCTAGCGGAAGCTCTGAGGATGAAGAGTCTGAAGGCTCCGTTTGGAGTAGCGATGATGATGAGGAAGAAGAAGAGGAGCAAGACGATGCCGATGCAGATGACGCCGACAAGAACGGCGATCTCAAAGGCTTCGTCGTTCCTGATGCTTACGCTAACATTAGTGATGATGAGGACGAGCTGTCAGGGTCTCCAGCGCCAAAGCCCAAGGCGACCGAGCCCAAGAAGAGGAAGTCAAAGGGCAAAATGAAGGCTGCAAAGTCTTCAAGTAAGGAGTCGAAGAAGAGACTGAAGAAGATTAAGGGCAGCCAGTTGGCAACGCTTCGAAAGAATGCCAAGAAGAATGCTGGTGCCTGGCAGGACTACACAAAGTACCTGAGTCACCATTGGCTTGCTTCATCCAAGACGAGAGCTTGTGTGGAACTTCTCAAGAAGATTCAGGAGACAGGCGAGAAGACAATCATTTTCTCCCAGTGGACTATGCTGCTGGATCTTTTGCAGGTCGCGATCAGAAAGCAAGGTCTAAACATCAAGCATTGCCGCTACACAGGAGAGATGTCGATGGCGCAGCGTGATGACACTGCTTTCACTTTCTCGAACGACCCGAGCATGAAGGTCATGATGGTGTCGCTGCGCGCCGGAAACGCTGGTCTCAACCTCGTCGCGGCTTCGCAGGTCATCATTATGGATCCTTTCTGGAATCCGTACATTGAGATGCAAGCCGTTGATAGAGCTCACCGCATTGGCCAGCAAAAGCCTGTGAAGGTGCACCGAATTCTGACTCAACAAACGGTTGAAGATCGTATCGTCCAGCTTCAGGAGAAGAAAAGGGCGACGGTGGATGCAGCTTTGGACGAGCGTGAGGGTGCGAAGTTGGCTGGCCTCAGCATGACTGAACTGCGTTTTCTTTTCAATCTTTGAGAGAGGATTGACCGATCTACATTCGATTTCACAATCCAGTTCCTAGTCTCGTTTGTGGAGGTTCACAACACAATCTCTGACTATCTGGATCGGAAGTCAATTTCTTCTGTGACTTTTTTGCACCAGATCTCGTTCTTTCTACGAGGCGGAGGAGGCATTTTTCTAATCAATGGTCTTGGGGGAGGTATTACGAATCGTTTACGACTGGCATTTTATTGCATCCGCATCACTACGGTGAACAGGAAACAAGGGAAGGGGGAAAGCATACCCATGACGAAGACATGGGCACAGAAGATAGGCTTCACAGCCAACACCACGGAAATGTGACTAGGATGGGAAAGGGGGGGGGGGGGGGGGAGATATCTCCTCCGGTCACCTAATCTTCTTGTTCTTTTCTTTTGTTGTCACAAATCCCATGAGGCGTCCAGGGTACAGGTACAGGGCCAGGGCTAGGCTCAGGACGATACAGCTGCCTTTCGGTATGCGAAATTCGTTCACGGAAACAGAGAAGGATCGCTAGATCGACAGAGATCACCAATACTATTGCTCATCATGAATTGTGTGTGACCCTGCAATAAATATGTGCGTGATGTATCCAGGCTGGTATCAACGGTCCCGTTGATCAACGACACGGGGTCGCTCATCAATTGTGAAGGCTAGCCCAGTAACAAGGCTGGCAGAAGTAGAGAAGCATCCTGATAATTATCGAGTATGCTGTAAATGACTTGTTATTGATGATAGCGGGCAGAGCTGACCACCCTACCTTGGTCTCGTTACCACCATGCATCCTTTAGCTAATTAACCCTCTTGGCATGGATAGATGACGAGACTACTAGAAACACCGGGCAACATAGTTCCGTCGAGAAATGAGCCTCCCCAATGATCCCGAAGCACGAAGAGGCGCTTCTCATTCGCTTCATTCGTTCTTTTCGCTGTTGAGGAACCAAGCCTTGACCTCCTCCCTACATAGGCGGACCAGGGTAGTCTCCTAAACCTCTCTGGACTGGACAACAGCGGCGACGATGTCACTGACATGAGGCTGCGACGACGATAACGACGGGTCGCCACCAGCCGCCCAAGACCAGCGCTGCAGGAGAGGCTTATCTCCCGCGCGCCAGGCGGCGCCAATCTGCAGCGTTGGCCGGCTTTCGGGGCCGCTGTTGAGGATATCGAAGCGGATCTCGCGCGTCTCCGTATCGATGTCGCGGATGGCGGTACCGCGGACGGACTTGATCCACTCCGCCGGGGCGGGTTCCGAAGGGGGCGTAGACGGGTTGGACGGCTGCTGCGGCGGGGGGATAAGGGACATTGCATGGTCTGTGAGTGCGTGGGCCGCTGCGTTTGTGATGTAGAGCTGGACGGAGGCGATGTCTGGGTACGGGTCGCGAGAGGGAGGGTAGGAGGATTGCAGGGTGTTTGGCGGCGGCGCGGGTGGTTGCTCGCCGTTTGACGGTTCGCTTCCTGCTGCTGCTGTCGCTGCTGCAACGTTGGGAAGAAGTTGGAGTTGGAATTGTGTTGTTGTCAGTGGGAGAAGGAATGTGCGGCCCCGGATCTGGAGGCGAGAGGTCGGAGTCAGGGTCAGCTCGATCTGGAAGTCTGCCGGGGATGTGAGCATGTTTGTGAGTGCTTGTGAGGCGTTGGGCCGGTTGGAGGCACCGCCCGACGTGTTTTTCAGCTCGGCGGTCGGGAAGGGAGGGGTGTTGAGGGTGAAGGAGGCGGCGTCGACGCCGGCTTGTCGTAGCACGCGGGTGAGGTCGCCGGCGAAACTGGTGACTTGCTCGACGGAGCGGTCGTAGAGAATCTTGGCGATGATGGGTCTGAGGAGATGGTACTGGTTTTGTGTTTGGTTGCGACGTTGGTGAGGGGGCGTTGGCCGCAGTCGTTGTAGCTCGTTTAGGCGATGAGCGTGGCTGAGGAGGATGTGTAGACCGAGATGTGTTGCTTCGGCAAGGACGTTGTCGGGCGATGCGCCGACGGTGGCGGCGCTATCCTCCAGAGTTTCGAGCTCCAGCGTCAAACTTGGTCCTGAGCTGGGGTGGAAGTTGATGGAGTTGTTATCCGCGCGGACCCCGTACGAGGCGAGGGAGTGTGCTTCACGATGAAGCTCATGCCAGAGCTCTTGTGCAAAGATGGTATTGCGGGCTTCGAGGACGCGATCTGGTAGCAAGGCCGAGTCGGGTACGGAGGCCCCAACAGCAAGACGGCCGCTCGGCTCGCCCGATCTGCTTACGGTGATGGCGAGGCGTTGACAGCCGGAACCGACGCGGCCGTGCTGGAGAAGCGCCGAGCCGTCATCTCCGCGTCGCAATGGCGCGAGACTGCTATTCCTGAATTCAGGTGATGCTATGCATGGTCAGCTTTGTCCGATACTCGAGAAGGGGACGGAGTCACCTGCCTTCTGAGAATCCGAATCTGACGCCAAGGGTATGTCGTTCCGCAGGCAGCCTGCACATAGACCATCCCGCCTGGTGTACTGACAGCACCTCGCCCCAATACTTTGCTTCACGCTCCACTTCCCTGCTCAAGTGGGTTGCCGCTTTGTCGGCCGACTCCTTTGTCTTTTCGATGTCGAGCAAAGCCAAACCCAGAGACACGTCGCGGTTGTCCTTTGCCTTCTCGGCATCCCTTTGCTTCTGTTCTTCGTTGTCTTCGCGCTTCGCAATACCGAGGGTTCCTATGCCGGTCCAGTCGCGCAATTGCTGAGAGAGTGTGACACCTGCCTGAGCAGGGCTTTCTTTCGAGAGTAATAATGAGACGAAGTCGAGAGTCATTAAAGCCGCGTTTTGCGCGGTACTGACGACGCACTGTTAGCCAAGAATTTCCGGGGAAATGACGTTTCTCTGGGAGTACCAACTCAATATTCCTCAGCACTTCCATCCTCGCGGCGCCGGCATCTGGTGGTTCCTCGTCCTCCTCGTCTCCCTCGGCCATTGTCGTGTCTTCCTCCTTCACCTCGCCGACGCCATTTTTCTTATTCTCGACCTCCTCCTTTAGACTTTCCTCGGTGACGTTTCGGAAGCCACGCTCCGCCTGTACGCGGGCAATGAACTCGCCGAGGCTCTTTGGTTTGCGATCGCCTGTGGGTACGGGGTGGAGGGAAGAGAAGGGCATGGAGCTGCCCGACGCCATGGCGAGCAATTCGGGGTCGCGCGTCGATCTTGAGTGGGTGTGTTCAGAGATTCGGATCAGGAAACTATAATGCGCAGGACGGCTGCATGGCGTGGAAGGGAATTTGCGTCGCGAATGGTGGTAAGGCTGTAGTGCAAGGCTGGTGGTTGAATGAGAGCAAGAGCTATGGATTGGTTGGAGCCACCGAGCCGGTCTAAGCTCCACCGAGCGACCAAAGGGTGCGCATTTTCGGTGAAGCTACCAACTCACCGAGCATGACCGAGTTTAACTCACTGCCAATTAACCGTGTCGGCCACACCTCTCGAATTTAAATCACACTCACAGAAGAAAAATCCATAGTCTCCTGATTCAGCTACAAATTACACTTAGTGGGATGCGCCAAGATCTAAGGTGCCTGATGTCATCGCATAGGCTTGCGAGCAGTCATGAGAATACTCATTATCATCGCTTGGTCTAAGAGAGAACTGATCGGACAAAGGGACCTCGGAATCTCATGGCAGATTCATTGCAAAGTAACTAGTCTGTAGGTATACGACGGGAAGATCGGAAGCAGGTCATCTCGGCATTCCTGCGCGACCGTGGTTCGGCTTTCTCGGGGGTGATCCAACTGATCTGGAAGCTTAACTCAGATATCGCTGCCAAATAGAGACGCTGCATCGAGGACTCTAGCATGACTTGTGCTGTGTAAGTGTGTGCGATCACCGTCGACTCAGTCTGACTGACGACCGGCAATTCTGAGTCGACGAACACGACGATGAGGCTTAACTCAATGCGGGCTATGCCAAACCGGCAACTCCACACCTAATGACGTCCAGCTCACAATGTTCAGGGCTGGAAAACATCAAAGTGAAGTGAAGTTGGTCTTGCGTGATTCCGGATTGGATACAGCTCAAAGTCCTCATGATCTTACCACGTATTCAGCGGTGACGTTGGTCGCGATGGTAGAAATGCAAGGTTCGGCGGAAGTGCTGAATAATGAGGCCGAGATATCTCGAGTTCGCCTTGATGATATCGTGATGTCTGATTGCACCACTTTGGATGAGCATAGATATCGGACGACTTATGAGTTGATATGTTGATCTGAAAGATTCACCGTCGTCGCCGTCGCCGGGACTTCGGAGGTTAATCCTTGCATCCCTGTGAGAGACGGGACCTCCACTGTGAACGAGTCACTGGCTGATGGACCGACTGACGAAAGTAATGAATGTAGTTTGGGTGTTCACATAGAGCTACAGGCACAGGCGCGCAGCCTAGATAAAGCCGCATGAAGCGCTCTTACGAGGAAGCGGGCATATGGGGAATGGGCCAGCTATGTCTAGACCATGACATGCGATAGTATGTTTCTCTACGCAGTATTGTGTTGTTGATTTTAATAAAAAGAGGCGTACAGACAAACCAGCACCCACCTCATGGACTGCCTAACATTCTCATCGAGTTCTTGCACCGGCCGTCGGCCAGCCCCGCACTGGAGCTTGATGGAGGGGCAATTGGAAAGGATCCATTGGTAAGTTGGTGCAAGTCTGGACCTGGCAACTGAGGTGGATTTTGGTGCGACTTGTGCAAGGAGCCCAGAATAAGCCCGAGATGGGACGCTGGAAGAGGCCGACTGAACCTTGCTTGGTGGTTTAAACCCCTCACCGGCGACCGGAGTAAGAGCGAGAAAAAAACACACGAAGGAGACCAGTCACCAGTCAGTCGACGGATTGAGACTCCAGTTGCAATATTCCCAGTATTTCCCTCACTCACCAATGGGTGTAGCGCGAAATAGCTTGACACACTGCTATTGTCGCAGCAAATGAGCGATTAAGCCAGCCATCCAGAGTTAGGTGGACAGACAGCACCATTGTAGACGGTTGCGGTTGGAGAAGCTTCTGCAACACATCGCTGATCGACTACCCGCAGCAGGTTCAGCTGAAGAAACACGTCAGGTAAGTAATACCTAGGTAGTCTACTGTGACCGGGCTGGCCAGTAAGACCGTTGCATCGTTCCTGATTCAGCAACGTGAACGGTTTTCCATAGGCTCGCTGTGACACCGGTGCCCTGCTCCTGTGACGATGCTGTGCGGCCTCTGCGGCTTTTGGACTGTTTTATTTCTGTGAGGTGGGCTTGGCTGACCTGAAGCTCCCCCGCGCCAAGATAAGGAGCCGATAAGAGCTGGGCGGGCTGTTTTGGAGGGCACTCAACGTCACTGCGCGGGCTCGCTGTTGGGGGAGGATGGAGGGGTTGAATCATGGGTGGATTACCTCGAGGTAAGTACCAGGTAGGGAACCTACGTTTGGTGAGCTGAGGTCCAGTGAGGTAAGGTAACTTTCCAGGTTAAGGCATCTGACCCCCCGTTCCAAGTGTGATTTTTCTGCTATTTTTTCGAGGTGCGGGTGCTTCAAAGTGGCTCCGGCGAACTCGGTCCCCCGCCATTAAACCTGTCTGGTCATCTTTTGCGTAGTGCGAAGCGTGAGGTGTCCCACGCTATAATTATCTGGCACACCAGACGGCCTTTTTTTCTGCGGCATCCCCCTCCAAGCCCGGCCAAGTGTGTCTCGCAGCTTCCCCCCTCGACCTATTCCTGTTCCACGTCCAAGCTCCAACCACCACACAGCTTCTTCCAAGCACTTGGCGCCTGCCTCGTCTCGCCTGGAACTTCATGATCTTTTCCTCTCTCACTCTCCCTCCCTCCTCCATCTTCTCTGCCTCACATTCCTATTGCCTCTCCCTCCCTGATTCCGCAGACGGCCGGCTAGCTCGTACCATCATCCCTTGAACATCTTACCTCCAGCTCCGTAGAGTATCCCCTCCACGCCAAATCTCGACCGACGGACCTTTAGACCCTGTATACGGTCACCTCCGCCCTCCTCCGCCTCCCTCCCCCCATTGACTCCGAGGCCTCGACAACCTACGAACATCACCACCACAGCTACTCTCCGCCGCAGCCATGGCTCCCACAGCTGCCAAGAAGAAGATTGCCATCATGACCTCGGGAGGTGACTCCCCAGGCATGAACGGCGTCGTCCGCGCCGTAGTCCGAACCGCGCTTCACATGGGATGTGAACCCTACTGCATCTACGACGGATACGAAGGCTTGGTAGTAGGCGGAGACCAGATCAAAAAGGCGGAATGGGGTGATGTGCGCAACTATCTTGGCCAGGGCGGTACTCTGATTGGAACCCGCCGCTGCATGGCCTTTTACGAACGACCCGGTCGTTTGACTGCTGCCAAGAACATGATTCTCAACGGAATTGATGCTTTGATTATTTGCGGCGGTGACGGTTCCCTCACTGGTGCTGACAAGTTCCGCGCCGAATGGCCTTCCTTGATTGAGGAGCTCGTCTCCTCCGGCCAGCTCAAGAAGGAGCAGGTTGACCCCTACAGACACCTCAACATTGTTGGTTTGGTTGGATCAATCGACAATGACATGTCAGGCACCGATGCCACCATTGGATGTTACTCTGCCCTCGAGCGCATCTGCGAAATGGTCGACTACATTGAAGCCACGGCCTCGTCCCATTCGAGAGCTTTCGTTATCGAGGTCATGGGCCGTCATTGCGGCTGGCTAGCTCTCATGGCCGGCGTTGCGACAGGTGCCGACTTTATCTTCATCCCTGAAAAGCCTAGGGAGGAGAACTGGGAGGAAGAAATGTGTGATATTGTGAAGAGAGTAAGACCAGAAAACCTAGCACTAATAGTAGTCAAGACGACGCTGACAGGATGTAGCACCGAAGCTTTGGAAAGCGCAAGACCATCGTCATCATTGCCGAGGGCGCCAACGACAGCAACGGCAAGAAGATCACATCCGAAATGGTCAAGGACCTGCTCGCAGACAAGAACGGGCTTGCTCTGGACACCCGCATCACAACCCTCGGTCACGTTCAGCGTGGCGGTACGGCCGTCGCCTACGACAGAATGCTGGCTACCCTCCAGGGTGTAGAGGCCGTCAAGGCCGTTCTGGAGGCCACCCCCGAGACCGAGACCTGCTTCATCGCCATCAACGAAAACCAAATCTGCCGCAAGCCACTGATGCAGGCTGTCAAGGATACCAAGGAGGTTGCAAAGGCGGTTGACGAGAAGCAGTTCGAAAAGGCAATGGGCCTCCGTGACACTGAGTTTGCCGAGATGTTCAGCTCTTACATGATGACCACAAACGTCAGAGTGGATGACCACCATCTGCCGGAGAAGGAGGTTTGTCAATTGAGCTTCGATTACAAGAGAAAACGGAAAACTAACAATTTCGCAGAGAATGAAGATTGGCTTCATCAATGTTGGCGCACCTGCTGGTGGTATGAACGCTGCTGTGCGCGCTGGTGTTGCTTACTGTCTTTCGCGCGGCCATGAACCCGTCGCCATTCACAATGGCTTTGCCGGATTCGCTAGGCATCATGGCGATAAGCCCGTCGGTGCCGTGCGACCTTTCGACTGGCTTGAGGTTGACAGCTGGGCCAGCAAGGGAGGATCGGAAATCGGTACCAATCGAGAACTTCCTGCAGAGTCGGGCATGGAGCTCATTGCCAATCTGATTGAAAAGTACGAGTTTGATGGCTTGTTCCTCGTCGGTGGCTTCGAAGCCTATCACGCCGTTTCGCAACTGCGCAAGGCCAGAGAGCTCTACCCCTCTCTGTGCATTCCCATGGTTCTCCTGCCAGCTACGATTTCCAACAACGTTCCTGGATCAGAATACTCTCTTGGCTCCGATACTTGCTTGAACGAGCTTGTGCAGTACTGCGACAAGATCAAGCAGTCCGCTTCCGCCACGCGTCGCCGTGTGTTTGTCGTTGAGACACAAGGTGGCAAGTCTGGATACATCGCGACTCTTGCCGGTCTCAGCGTCGGCGCGAGCGCTGTTTACACGCCAGAGGAGGGCATGGACCTCGAGATGCTGGCCGCTGACGTTCGCCATCTCCGTGAAATTTTCTCCAAGGATAAGGGCCAGTCGTCATCTGGACGCTTGATCCTCATCAACGAGAAGGCTGACGATGTGTTCAACGCCAAGCTCATCGCAGACATCATCCGCAAGGAGGCACGCGGCCGATTCGAATCTCGCGACAGTATCCCCGGACACGTCCAGCAGGGTGGCGTTCCTTCGCCCATGGACAGATGTCGTGCCGTCAGACTGGCGATCAAGTGCATGCAGCACCTCGAGGAGTTCCGTCCCAAGTCGCATAACAGGTGTAAGAGGGACCCCATGAGCGCCTCTGTCATTGGTATCAAGGGTGCCAGCGTCACATTTACGCCCATTTGGGATCTCGAGGACCACGAGACGGACTGGAAGAACCGTCGGCCCAAGAACGTTCACTGGGCGCACATGGGCGATGTGGTCAACATGTTGTCCGGCAGACCTCTCCACCACACACCGGAGAAGCCAATCACCGGCCTCAAGGCAAAGGACGTCAAGAGAGGCCTCGACGATTGAGAGTCACCGCAAGAGACAATTGGCAAGGTGCAAGCGAATAAGCGCTACTTTAATACAAGGAGAAAAAACTAAATACAATGGGAAAGGAAAGGGTGCTACTTGATTCAAGCTGGGGAGATGTGGCGCGTCGGGGTTTGGCTTTGATTATTACCTAGGGAAACTTGATGAAATGCATTTTCTATTAGACTAGACGATATCGCTTCCCTCTCCCCGCACTGCATGGCCCGTGAGACTGGCTGGAGTGGGATTTTGAACTTTTCCGTCTTCAAGGTGACCCGGTCGTCAGGCCCTCTCGACCTTGTAACCTTGCTACCGTGGTAAAGCGAAAGAGTATCGAACCCGTTTCGGGGCAACATCTCCGACCCTAGGAACCTTGGTCTAGAACCTCACAGCCGTCCAGACTCTAGTCACTAGTAATAGTCTCAACGGCCGCCCATCCCAAGTCCGAGGCGTGGAGAATCAGTCCGAGAGATTGTGGGTGCCGTGCAGGTACAGATGAAAGCGTATTCCACGCTTCGTACGGATAGATAGGTACAAAACGAGAATTGTTTATAGACAAAACGGGATTATGGATGGCGAACGGATATGGCTCGGTTCGGATGAACTATGAGCCCTTTCCATCCGCACTTCTCGTCCCATTTCCCATGTGTCCCCCCATGCTCTCGGATCCCGGAACCTGGAAGCCTCGCAATGGCGAACTTTCAAGATGTGTGCTGAATCCTGCGAGTGGTTTCTTCATCGAGCCAGTTACGTACTGATCGAGGTTTGGCTCACGGGCGATCTTGGGTCATGATAGCCTATCTATCCGCTTACCTTTTATCCGAACACAGTCCGAATCGTCATCTCAAAGAACCATTGATCTCCCGGAGCCGGGGGAAACCAAGTTACACACCGTTGTAGGCTACGGGTTAACGTTGGCCACATGGCGACGGGAGTCAGTGGCCCGAGGCTCCAATGGACCTCACTCACAGTCTCACGCACACCTCTTCCCCCCCCCCCCCCCTTGGGAAACGAACGAGGGGAAATCCTTCCCGTTTGGAAAGTGGCTGAAATCCGGATGGCACAATAGATAAGCTTACCTGGGTAAGTTAGTGAATGCTGCGCTGGGCTGATGTCAGAAGAAGAGTGACAAGGGGCGGTTGGTATTGATGTGATGTGAAGTGATTTCACTGGCCCCTTATTCAATGAGCATCAATCAGCCGCTGCTGAGCGCGTAGCGGTCCATCTCTGACCATGGAATTGCCAAAGTGGTCAGAGGAGTTTCCGGTTTTCAGTCAGAATAGACGAGAACGCTGAGGATCTGGAGGTGAGCAAAAAGAAGCAAAGATTGTCTCTACTTCGCCCCTTTCACCAGTGAACAATCAGGCTCTCTGCGGCTGAAGGATTCGGATTGGGGGCCGTTGATTACTAGGCGCGAGGAGACATGTGGCCAAATTGTCTGTGCCTTTCGTATGGGCAACTCCGGGACTCAGCGGAATGATTTTCCCCCGTCTCGAATTCCAGCCTCAAACTAGAAACCAAAGTACCGTCAGAGCCCGAAGGAATGAGATATCGCACGACTGCATGGTCGTAGGCTCGCTCGCCCGCGAGACTAGAGTTGACGATGAAAGCCACAAGGTTTAGGGCGAACCTGGTCGTTCGCGCGGTGGGGAAGGGCCGGCGCTCAGTAAGCACCACCTGCGAGATGTACTGTATGGAGTGGTTGTGGCCCACCCCATCTTAATGTGGTTTCCCCTAAACTCGGAGGAGAGATTTGCGGGCTGGGGTTGCAGCGCAGGCTTTAAGCTCGTTCCAAGGAGGTAAACCGAAGCGAGAGACCATTGGGGAAAAAAAAAGGCCTTTCTGGCCCCCAACCCTGGGCGATATCCCATGTTTTCGGTCCTTGACTCCTTTTTCATAGCTCACGAGGAGGTTGGTTCTGTTGTGTTGTGCCCCTTGACAGACTAAGAGAGTTGTAGATCAGCTTCGTCGCCTTTCAGCAAGTGTTCTTTCCAGGGAACGAATTGATGAGCGAGAGGGCATCTTCGAGGTTTGTGCCGACGGCATAGTCCTCAGGCCTAGGCAGCCGCACATGGCCCCCTCCGGATATCTCGTCAACCGCCGTTGTCGTGATCAGCTGTACCTATACGGGCGTTGACATCTTGTTGGCTCTGGATCAAGCAAACTGCAAGCACACCAAGCCCTACCGACAACGCCACAACCGAACTCTTAAAGCCAAACCCATGCGGGCTCTATCACACTTTAGGCTTGGCTGGTATCTTTGTTCAAGTCCCTTGGTCGCGGCATAGGCCTTATTTGTCAATGTCTTCTTCATAAGCGTTGCCTGCCTGTCCAATGGCCGGTCTTTACCCCCGAACGCCCCACGCGACTTCCCAGACCGATGGCTGTGTCAGCGACATGGGTAGATCAACAAACGGGCTGAAAATGTCTCTGAGCCAACGAGCTTTCAAGTCGTCCGTGGAGGCAGAACGAAGGGACCCTTTGCCTTGTAGGTTCTTCCGGGGGTCACGCTACTGCAAGTCAGGTTGCTGCGGTTGAGCTTCCCGACTTGGGATTGAAATGCAACTGAGCATCACGGAAGCCCGGTTCAATACATCCCCGCCGGAAAACTGCATGGGGCTGATGGTGATAAACCCAGCGATCCCCGAGTCTGAGCGGCAACCAACTCCTTTGCGTCTCCTTATTTTGCGCGTGTCGACTTTCCACCACGACTATTAGGTCCCGGCCTATCGAGATTACCGAGTCCCTCTTGCGAAGTTGAATCGCGTTCAGCAAGAACTCAGACTTTTCCTAGGATAGTCTTGGCGGTCGTTCGCCGTAGCCGTCTACGTTCACCGGCTTCCATGTGGCATTCTTGTCAATAATGGCGAGATCCTTTGGAATTCTCTTGGGGGTATTGCTCGTCTTGTCCTCCCCAGTATCGTGTCTTACGGCATGGTGGACGGAGCTGAGCCCCCATCTGGCGTTGCAAGACCCTGCGACGGGCGACATCCGGTACACCGCTTGCAATAGTAACTCCACGCCCATCTTGCCAACAGATGGGCTCAACATCTTTCTTCTCCAGAGAAAGCCGAGACTTGGCACCTCTATTGCCGCTGCTGGATGGTACGATGTGCCGAAGAAGACGACAATTGTAAGTCTCTTCTGGCTTCACAATGTGAAACGTCGCAACTGACCTCTCCATTCAGGCCTCGATATTCTACCAGGCCGAGGACAACTCCATTGTGAACGGCTACTTCACCTGCAACTTCGATACAGGCCATTACGCCATCAAGGGCGAGTACGTCATCTCCGCAACGGCCGGACTCGACTCCATACACAACCAGACCGGCTTAGCCGTCGAGCTACTGGGTGCGGATGACGGGTATCGTGTCTTCTTCCACGATGAAGCAAAGACAGTCAACGTTTTATCGTACACAACCAAGACCGACTGGAAATTGCAGGGGCCAATTTCGCAGGACCCCGTAGGAGGAATGGCCTTGACATCGGTACACTCGGGGCAGTTCAACATGTCTGTTGTCTTTCCCAGAGACTCGGAGAATATTGAAATATCGAGGTTTTTCAAGGACGAGACGTGGCATCTTGGTCCGTTTTCCCCATTGTTGTTGTGAGTGATTTACATGCTGACCATCGCAAAGCTACACTGCCTCGCCCACTCCTGGGGAACGCAAATGAATCGACGAAAGCAGCCGATATCCACCTCGATTCGACGCTTACTCCGAACTTCACCATGCCGGCTTTCGCAAGTAATCTGACTTCGCTAGGCGCAACGGTGGATAAGGCATATGTACGCAGCATCTTCTACCTGGGATCCGACGCGAAGCTGCATCAAATGTCGAACATCGATTGGCAGTGGAAGCTTATGCCCGACCAGGATGCGCGCCTCTGGCCTGCTGCGGATGTTGCGAGTGGCTCTTTCGCGACAACAAGCAACTTTGACACTAGCGAAGCGTGGATATGGTACCAGTCAAACGGTAGCCTGGTTCAGTTATACCATGCTGAAGATGGTCTTTGGAAACAAGCCGTGGTAGTCCCCAGCTTCAACGCAACAAAGGCTGTCGAAGAGGAGCCCCAGGGAACAGCAACACCTTCAGCTTCATCGACGGCCACAGCGAAACCAGTTGTCTTATCAACAGGAGCTAAGGCTGGCATAGGGATCGGCGTTTCTTGTGGGGTTGTTGCGCTTGCTGGAGGTATCATCCTCCTTCTAGTGCGGAGAAGGCGGCAACGGGCAGCCGAGATCGCCGAGGCAGCTCGTCTGAAGGAAGCCGAAGCTGTTGCTCAAATGGGACCGTACGGCGAAGGCGGAGTGGGCCCATATACGGAATTCGGAAACTTGACGTGGGGTCCCGAGACGCCGAATGAGAAACACGGCACCGAAATACTCGAGGCAGATGCGGTGGATACGACCGCACCGCAAGAACTAGCCAATGGAGGCGAAAGATACGAGCTCGTTGGCGAGGGCCATTGGAGAGAAATGGACGCAACAGGACAAAATAAAGCGAGAAGAAGTATCGGAGGCTGGAGAGAGGCGCAAGAAGCGGCAACAAAGAAGTAACGAAGCCGTGAATAATGAAGCCACGTAGTGATTAACGACCATGATGATTAAAGATATTATCGAATCGCGCCAAAGGCACTTGCCCGAGGGCAGCTGCAGGTCCAGTGATATTGTGTCAGGGCGTGTCAAATATACATCGATTTTAGCAAGTCGTCTCTCCCTGTCCAATTTGATTGCTGCCGGCTTAGACGACCAAACGATCCCTGCGTGACTCTGGGAGTACCCGAACACTTGGCCATGTGTCTCGTGGTGCGCAAGCTGGGGCATGAATAATTGAGAAGGTATGCGAACTTGCTAAGATTGGCATCGAGTCGGAAGACCTGAAGTATGTCGAGCTCGATATAGTGAGAGAGTGAACTTCAGTACTCGTAATGATATTCACACAACTCGGGTCCCTTGGGTGCAGCGAACCATGGCGAGCGCATGATGGTCGACGTCCGGGGGATTCAGAGCTTCAGATGGAACTAGAGTATCATGTTCCAACAGTGACTAGTGCCAAGTCAAGACGAAGCTCGCTGCTACCGGAGAAGGGTGGTGTTCAAGGCTGAAGTCGTCCCGAAAAGGCAGAGATGGAATTTGTGGTGTATGAAGACCAGGTCATGTCTCAAGATGGTATGGGAGGCTACTCCATATCGGAGCATCGCGTGGACGGCCCGGGTGATGGCATGTCTCTCTCAAGGGTCTTCCGGGACGACGGGACGGTCCAATCAGGGATGGCTGTTCCGGCATGTCTCCAAGGTCCGAATTGAGGGATTGAGGGTAGGAAGCGGGCGAATCAAAGGCGACCTCTCTTGGCTTCCCTTCAGAGTGAGCTTTGGGTGGAAGACTGGGCGAGCATATTCGTAACTACCAGCTAGTCAGACTGTGGAAGTCCTTGGGCGTGAGTGATGGGTCGGTCCTGACGATCAGGCTGTGACTGGAGCAGCGATATCCTGGCACAGTCGGTGAGAGCCGAACCTAAGCCTAACTGCGGAGAATTGACGGGAACTATTTGACGACACATGGCTTAGACTGTTCAGTTGCCGAAGTTTTCCTCTGCGGTCACGGTGTTGATTGGGCGGTAGCTGTTCCCGGTTGTTCATTTGCGATGGAGGTCAAGCCTCGAGAAGTTGGTTGTGCTCAATGTAAGGCAGCTCGCAGTTTGCGAGACGAACGGATGCGACGTGATGATGGAAAGTGTCTAGTTGAACTGGGAACATTAGGCATAGAACAGGATGAATTTTTGTTCTAGGGAGAAGGCCCGGCAGTTGTCGGGAATCCATAAGTGGCATCGCATGGGACGGCAAGCACGAATTGCAAGCGATTCTTTCTGTCTTTACAGCTGGTGTCCAAGGAATGTCTTGGCGTAAGAAGGAGAAGCAAAAGTGGGCAGAGGGCGGGGCAGAGCCGACAGAAAGGTCAAGGTAAGGTGAATGGTGAAATGCGGCAATGCAGTACATACGGAGTAGTGGAAGGGAAGGAGCGACGGCCGGGGTAGATGCAGGATTGCGTCAGTGCCTTTTCTGGCGATGAGTTTTCAGAGCAGGTGCGAATGTGACGGGGCTGGGCACAGCGGATGGAGGGGGAAAGAGGAGGGGGAGGGGAATGGTCCGCAGGGAAGGTGGGAGGGGAGACACTGGCTGGACGGTACTGCCAAATGCAGGGAAGGCGCGAGCAGCTGTCAAGTTACTGTGTAGACGGAGTCGTCAAGAGCTTTCCCGTCCCCTCTTGCCTTTTGGAAATCCAGAGTGTGCTTGTGACAGTGACATGGTGACTAGTGACGATGACTGGTGGATAGAGGATGGGAAAGAATGATTGGAAAGAAGGAGCGAGAAAAGTTGGACAACAGCCAGTCTAAGCTCCACTTTCCCATCGTCTTAGCTTCGTCTTCCCGCCATCCTTCCACAATTAAGAGCTTTTCCTAACTCTCGCCGTCCCCTGTTTCAACCGGACTTCCCAAGCAATAGCAGAGATACAATATGATCTAAAATCAGGTCTTGGAGGTTCTCAAGCCAACTTCATGCGTACTTTGGCGGCGGACTTGCCAGGGACACAGAGCTCCATCATCCTAAACTTGGGGTGTCATCGAGAGACACGATGGAACGCTGGTGGAAGCAGCCGGACCAGGCTGTCTGTGTGCAATAAAGAGACACCTCGAGGACTGGAAGTGACGGCCTCGACTGGCGTGTCTTCTATCTCGCCTGCCGTACCTTACGGTATCTTAAAGTAAGTAAAGCAAGGTTTCTCGGTTATGAGAGAAGGGCGAGGCAGGAGTCGAGGCCATTTCTATCACATCGATACTTTCCTTACGTACCCAGATTTGACTCCTTCCACAACGGCCACTCCGGAACATCTAAGCTTCCTCGGGCGGACACTCAAGCTGTAGAAGAGATGCGGGATATCAAGATGCCTCTCGCTGTACGGAGTGGTAAAGTATACTTCCTGCAACCAGCCTGCGAGTCACAAGTCAAGCAGGCAGGCAGTCATTGGGCACCAGAGATCGGTGAGAAACCAGGCGCCCATTTGCCCTCTTCTTGTCAGCCCAATGAATGCCCAGGAAGCAACTCCTCAGCTTAGCTGCACCACTGCCACTGCCAGCGCCCAAGTGGATGCCTCCCGATGCAATCAAGTGGATGATTGACGACTTGACTGAATGAGAAGACGGAACAAGTCCCAAGATCGCCTTTCTCTGCATCTTCCATGCCTTTCCTTCGGCTTACCATCAGCTGCCCGTCATCAATCACCATCTGCTCCGAACCTTACCTTACCAATATGCTTCGCCCGTCTCCAGCTGCAAGTCGTAACCTATCGACATCTTTCCGTTTGCTTTTTGTTGGCCCAGCCCAACGTAGCGTAGCCTGCATCGTTGATTCCCGGATCGCTGGAGCCTTGTTCCATTTTCCCCATCTTCTTCCGTTTCTACCTTATTTGACTGGGCATTCTCGACCATCGTCAAGGGCTCGCGATAGGGCATCCATTGTTAACGCCGCACATGCAACTCCAAACACAAAGTTTGACATCAGAATATCATAGTCTGTAGAATACTGCCGTCCGCAAACTTTCAAATCCCAAATTCGGCCCAAATTGCCCTAAATTAAATGTATACACGCGAGTCCTAACAGGGCCTCGACACCCTCCGTTCTCTTTGCGACGGCATCCCTACCGTCCCGCTTCCCGCAGCAACATAGACAAAACGTCGGGAATACCCCTGCTCAGTGACAGCGGTTCACCGCGCGGCGCTTGCCCACAGCTGGGACTGGCCTCGACTCGAACTTGACAGACCTCGACCGCTCCCGCTATGTGAAATAAGCCTGTGGTGAGCAAGAACGGCCTTCGTCTCTTGAGCCGGCCAACCCCTCCCATTTCCATTGCTCTCTCCCGTCCCTCTCTTTTCCCCCTCCACTCCCAGTCCCCATCCACCAAGGCCCGAGAGAGATCCCCCACGAACCTCCAAGGACCACACACATACAGCCTGCTGGTGCCGCCCTATATCACCTGTCGGCTGTCTTAATTACATACCACCTTGCCTACTTGCCTACCTACGTCCTACATACATACATACCCGGCTCTCCTACTGTGGTATGACGACGTTGCTCCTACTCTGACTCTTTTCCCTCTCACCTCTCTCTCTCTCTTTCTCACTCACTCACCCCTTCTCTTTACCCCCTCCTCCCCAGCCGGCGCAGCTCTAGGCTCGGCCTCAGATTAAAGTACCTCTTCCACTACCATCCGTCGTGCGTCGCTCAGTCCCAGCGCTTCAATACACGTTTGGTTCATCCTCTTTCCAGCGTCGCCTTTTCTGTTTGCGCAGGATCTTGGTGTATCGTCTTCTCTAGTGTCGGTAACGCTCACGCTATCACCTGCGCTACACAATCACCACTACACCGGCTTACTACCCCGCCATCCATCCCACCTGTTCATATAACCTCACAAACAAACACTCACGGACGCCTATCCGTCACACCTCTCCTAAACCGAATAGCCGTTTGCGTTTCGCCAACAAAACATGGCTCACCGGTCCAACGACTTTGAGGAGCGTTTCTACGACGCCCCCCGCCGCCAGCGCGCCGAGAGCCGGGTTGCTTTCGACGAAGTTGATGTTCGTGTTAGGGAGCGCGAGCGTGAGCGAGAAGGTGACCGCCTCCGCTTCCTGCGCGATGAGCGTCCTCCCGAAGCCGGAGCCCTTGTTCTGAGCCGCAGAGAGGTTGAATCAAGAGAGCTGTCACGGCCTCGCGCCCGCAGCCCTAGCCCTGTTTACCGCGAGCGGGTTGTACGCAGAGCCCGCAGCTTGACACCTCCGCACGTTCATCATGAGCAAGAGCTCGAGCGCTCCCGAGTTCGCGTCACCGAGCGCGAGCGAGAGATTCGCAGTCCATCCCGCGGCCCTCCTCCGGAGATGATCCGCGCTCGATACGTTGAGAGGCAGCGCTCACCCTCTCCTCCTCCTCCCCCAGCCAGAGAACGCAGCCGCGTTGGCGTGCGCATCGTCGAGCGTGAGAGGGAAAGAGAGCGGGTTCCCTCCCCCTCGCCCTCACCGCCACCACCACCGCCTCAACCTCAGGTCATTCGTGGCCCCACGATCGAAAGAGAAGTCATTACGCACTACAGAGACATCGATCATGGTGAGTACAAGGACAAACTGCAGGAAATAAGACCCCCGCGAGGTCTAATGCATCCAGGTGTTACCCGCGTGCCCAGCCCGCCGCCTCCCCCTCGTCCCGCTCCTCGCCCCAAGACCCGCACCGAGGAGCGTGAGTTAGATATCGACATCACCACCTCCCGCAGAGGGACCGACATTGACATTCACCGCTCGCAAAGCCGCCATCGATCTCCTAGTAGGGAACGCAGATCCCCCGCTTTCCAGGACAGCAGAGAACTCGTCGTGAGTACCGACCGTCTCCGCATCGACGACCGTCATTACCACAGCGGGTCACGCCGTAGAGCTCACTCTGCGGCCGCACGCACACCCGTCGATGAGGAAGCCGAGTACATCACCTCCAAGATCGACTCACGCGGCAAGATGGGCGAGGCTTGGAACGGTGCCACCAAAGACTGGTCCATTGTCGATGTCCCGCCCGGTACCGAGCGTGTCCGTATGGATGGCGTTGGTGGTGGCTCTGCCGAGGTCACTTGGCAGCGTTACAACGGTGTGAGGCGGGCACAGTTCATTCCCGAACGGGACGGCGCTCCCATTTCGGCGCCGGCCCCACTTCCCGCCGAACCCTCACCACGAGAGTCCCGAGACCGCCTCAGCCTCCAAGTTTATGACCGTGAGACTGAGATCGAAATTGAGAAGACAAAGGACCGCGCCCCGCGCCGCGGACCTCCATCAAAGCGCAACGAGATGTGGACCGAGATCACAAAGGACCTGGTCATTCGTGATGCCATTATTCAGCTTGGATATGATTTCGAGGAGACTGAATACTTTTTCTACATTATGCAATATCTGAAATACGTAAGTTTTTTTTGCCTCTGATGTTAATACGGTCAGATTACTCACCAAATACAGGACGATGTGCTTGAATTGGTGCAGGTATCTGACGATATCCGCCGCTTCCGCAAGCAGCGCGTCCGCGAATATGAGAGGGAGTGGGTGCATGATGACTGGGACCGCCGGTCTTCTCATCACCATCACCACCGCGGACCAAGCAGCAAGTACGACGATGAGCGAATCTACGAGCGTGAGGTCGTCTACGACAGTCAGCGTCCCCGACGTTATTAAGCATTGCATAAACACAGCGCAAGTGAGCCCAAGGAACATACAAATCGAATACCCAGCCGACATGCGGCAACTTTGAGGGGGGCCCGAGACAGGCACGCCTTACATTTGGATTCGGACTACAGAACATATCATTTTCGGGATGGGATGTGCTGCATTAGAGAAACCGGATCTGCCGGGCGGGCAAATGTGTGTCTTTTTACTTCACTTTTTCCCACTCAACATGTGGGGTTTCTGCCTAGCACCATGTGTAACGATTTATGAATACAACATAGCGGCGGAGAAATAGGGCGGAGTTTAGATTGTATTAGGAGCAAATAACGAACTTATGACTCGAATCCTCTTGACTTTGGCTGCTTCAGTGACTGAAACCTCGCGTTCGATGGTCTCTGGCGCTTCTTGTGGATGTATCTGACTGGCCCCGCGCAACCTCCCCGTCTGCAGGGCCCGGAGTAGACAAGACGAGCTTGATCAAGTTGAGGAGAGCCCGTTGTTGTTTCATCTGGTCAAAACGCCTGAAGCCGGTTTCTCATGTCTCCCGACTTTTGGAGATGGACTGTCGTCAAGGCCTCAGTCAACAACCATCCCTCTCATGGTCTGGATCTAAGGCAATCTGCTACTTCCATGTCCATACACGCAGTATATCGACATGTCTAAAGTCAAGCAGGCAGAAAGAGTGACCCGGTGTCAATTAAATGCCGACTTGACGGATATCCCGTGATAAACTCCACTAGACTAAGCAGCCGAGGCCTTTGTGGCCATTCTCCTGTTCCCTATAAATACACCAGCAGTCAATGCAGCAGATCTCTGACCCTTCGAGGCACCTTGGGCGTTCTCGATGTGTTCGTACAAAAGAATCACACAGACTCATGACGCAGAAGCCGGAAATGCCTCATCTAACCCCACTCAACTTCTCCAGATTTACCTCGCCGCCTAGACCTGCGCCCTATACCTCTGTAAGCCACTTTCTAGGTATTCAGAAGTGAATAGAAGGCTTCGACAGGCGGACGATGAGATATTTGTAGGCGTACTTGGAACATTTCATGAAGTGACTAAAGCTAATTGCGCTTTGGGCTTAGAGAACGGAGGAAGCATACGGCCGCTGTGGGAAAAGCTCAAGACCGTTTTTGATCTACTTGGGATATATTTGGCTTCCGGAATCGGTCCGAGGGCACGAAAGTCGCTCGAAAAACAAATCTGCTTGGCCTTATACGTTACAGATAGCCGTAATCAATGAGATGGGACGGTCTACTAGGACAATCTTTGGTCTCCCAAGGTGTAAAGCGTAAAGTACTTGAAGCGACAGCGCTACCGTGTCGTCCAAAAGATTGAACGCAGACACCGAGGCTTTGCTGTGTAGCTGATGGATGTAGACTGCGAGAATCTGGAGATAAGCGCTCGAATAGGGGAGCCTGATGCCTTTGACCTTTCTCTAGGCGTAGCCCTTGAAACGTAGCGGCGAACACGGGAAGTATCTCTTCGTCGATCTCTTGTTGACTTTAGCTAAGTATTCACAGGCGAATGACTATAGTGAGAAGAGTAGGCGACAGGGATTGAGAGACCTGACTCTAGTAGAATGTGGAACGCATGTGTACCTTTTACTGACATCGTCACTTCTCAGTCGCACCAGATCCATCTCATGGATATCGACGTCGAGATGTGCCCGAATTATCCATGATAGCGTACCGTCTCTGCCTGCACGTCTCCTTGGAGATAGCAGGGAACCGGGTCTTTTTATATAGTAACACGTGGACGTGCAGAATCCTACCCATGGTACATACTCTGCAAAGGGCTTTGTTGACGCGAAGGTTGCCTCTCGTACCTTCCTTCGAACGGCGAGAGTGCCCCCTTGACAGAGACTAAGGTATGTCAGATCCAGACGGATGATGTTTCTTCCACGAGAGGATACGTAGACATGAGAAGGCGGTCCTCATTTATTGTTCCTTACCCCCGCGACCATTCCAGGTCACCTCCTTGATTCAAATGTAAGACTGCCCTGAGCGTTCTTTAACAAGTGTGCCACGAGGTGCTCTGTGGCCTCATTCATTGTCATGCACTTGTGTCCGTTGAGTGTATCTGGAGAACTTAAAGGACCTGCTTCCCATTAAGAGAACTAGTTGAGCAGCAGGCACAGAACACCTTGGCACGAGAGACGATTGCATTATTACAGCATCTTATTCATGAACGCCTACCTAGCCCCGATGGGCTACCCGCGGGATCGAGCGCGCGCTCTCCACGTCAACATGAAAATTCCCTTGCAGTCCTTCGAAAACCTCGACAACTTTTGACGACACAAGACAAAGCAAATTAGAGTGATGTACAGCATCCTCGCCTTTGGGCGGGAGAGGTCCATATGAGTTTAGTCTCATCAGTAGGGTATGAACTCGTAAGAACAAACATTGAAACGACAAGACAACAAGTAAGACATCCGCTGGCGATCGGGTCCTCAGAAGCAGTTCGACATATGTATGTGAACAGATTCTCGCAATGTCACCTGACAGCATAGGTCAGATCGCCCTTTGCAGGGGCGAAATTCACCTAGCAAGGTCAGCTTCATGTCCCGACATCACGGGCATCTCCAAGAGACTCACTTGCGAGAACGACTGGCCCGCGTCGACTTGGGCTTCTCCGCCTCAGCAGCAGGAGCAGCCTTCTTGCGACCCTTGGGTGCCGCCTTGGCCTTTTGAGGCGCGGGCTTCTCCTCTTCCTCGGATTCGGGGTTAGTCTCGGGCTCGGCAGCAGAAACCTCCTCCTCGCTCTCCTCCGCCTTCGCCTTCTTGGTTGCTTTCTTGGGGGCAGCTTTTTTGACGGCACCACGCTTAGGCTTGGGAGCCTCTTCCGCCTCTTCGGCATCAGACTCTTCCTTCTTAACAGCAGCAGCCTTCTTGGCGGGACCACGCTTGAGCTTGGGAGCCGCTATCGGCTCCCCATCATCGGATTCCTCCTCCTTGATAGCGGACTTGCGAGCACCGCGCTTGGCCTTTGGCTTGGGCTTCTCTTCTTCCTCGTCCTCAGTCTCGGCCTTGGCGGCGGCCTTCTTGGTGCGCTTAGCCTTGGGCTTCTCCTCTTCCACCTCGTCAGCGGCCTTGCGACCGCGCTTCTTACCCTTAGCGGGGGCTTCATCCTCCTGTATTCAGGGGTCAGTATGTAAAGTCGCACATGCAAAGTGGTGAGGCTAACATCTTCCTCCTCGCCGTCATCCCAGTCCTTGGGCTTCTTGCCGCGAATGCCGCGCTGGCCGAGCTTGTTCATCCAGGGGTCACCGTTGAAGTCCTCGGCGTCAATATGGCCCTGCTCTATAGCGCTGCGAATCTTGGCCTGAAGATCAGGGTGATCGCTAGACTTGCGTATCAGCGGCGTATTACAGTGGAGAGAGAGAGTGATTAGGAAGGAATGCAGGCTGACCCCATCTCATCATAGCCGTCAAAGGCGTCAAAGTCGAACTTTCCGTTCCTCTCACAAAGCTCCCGGACGTGCTGCATCTGCTCTCCAGAAACACATCCCCTTGAATCGACCATGTTAGCAAATTGTGCTCTTTCCGCCTTGAGAGTTGTGTGGCGGGTGGGAGAGTGAATTATAATCAGGGAAGGGAAAAGGGGCCAACATACCAATGCTTCCACTTGAAGGACTCATGATCCATAATCTTGGTCCATGTGCCGAAGCGAAGGGAACCTTTCAAGCATTTGGCCGCGGCCTTCTTGCACACGCCATCGGTGCATCCGGCGCGGTTATTGGGCGAGACCTCTGCATTGGAAGAAAATTGAGTATTAGTATGCGTATATGTGCGGGTTTTGCGCGGGCTTGGAGTGACGTTTGAGATGGGAGTCTCGGTCGCCTATGACGTGAGGTCGAAATTTGGACGCGTCGCCGGGTGTCCGCCAGACGCGACCGTAGCTCCAGACAAGCTGCTTAACCAAATGTAAGGATCACAATAAATTGGAAACTTACCAATGCGGTAGTCAGGCATTTTGACGATAGGTTTGAAGAGCGATTGAATATGGAAAAGTGTACTCTCGAAGAAAGCGAAAAGAGTGAACGGAGGTGTCTGGAAGAAGAAGAAATGAGAGGGAGGTGAGGTGGTTAATGCCAGATTTGGGAAGAAGCACCTCAAGCTGTCCGAGGAAGGGAAAGAACAGAGGAGTGACGTTGGTTGAGAGGTGGGCAGTGACAATTTCTCCCGTCTTCTGCCTGCCGGGCCCATTTTAGCTGCCCAAAGCTCCTGTGCTTCAGTGCGTCTGTTCACTTAAACCCCTGTGCGGGAACCTAATCGCAGCTAGGCAGCGGCCCTGAACTATTCCAGCTTGGAGAGCTTCGCATGACCCGAACACGTGGTGGCCGATAAGACGACGGCATGGAATGCAAACGAACTGTCCCATTTATGAAAAGAAACACCAACACATCAGATAGATAACCCCCTCAGTGAGAGAGTGAGAGAGAGGACAGAAATTGATTTTGAGACTACTCTCAAAACAATGTTTGAAAGAAAGTGGAATAAATAGGTACAGTAAACGCCACACATGCTATCATCTACATTCGTTGCACCACCGCCAACACCAATGTCCGCTCAAACCTCCACAGTCATGCCTTTGAGCATCCATCGACGCCGATTCTAGCCCGTAATGATACCCTCTCATACACCTTTCCCCGAAGACCCAAACTCACAAGAATGGGCACCATCCGATATACATGGCAGCCAGGTTTCTCGGATCAGCAGCCTGCTTGATCAATTCCTCTACCTGGCCCTCCACCCCCAACGGGATCGTGTCCTGACCCATCAGCCCCTTAACTTTGCGCTTGATGCTGTCAACAACAAGCTGCGGCTGCATCCTAGGCGCCCCGTCCTGCCGACGGCTCGTCTTCTTCTCCTTTTGTAGATCCAGCGTGGGATCGTAAATAAACGCCTCAAGAATCGTCATCAGCGTCTCCTCCTGCTGTCGCAAAATCCCCAAGGTCAGCTCGCTGCAGTGCCGGAAGGGACCCTCGTATCCGTAGATACCCATCGCCGCCACCATATTGTGCGTCAGGCGGAACGGCACCTTCTCTGGCTGCGCAAACGTCAAGCCCTTGTCGAAGAGGCAGTTGAAGTCCACGTGGAAGATGCCGCCATTATCGCGCTCCAGCAAGACGTTTTCACCGTGTCGGTCGCCGAGTCCTAGGATTGTACCCACCATCGACATGACGGCGCAGGATCGGGTGTACTTGAGCCGCGCAGAGAACCAAGTCGAAGGGTGAGGGAAACGCTGGACGAACCAGTGCTGCAGCACGGGCGGGAACGTGCCCAAAACGCCTTCGGTGAACATCTTGATGTTGTTCGGTCCCGTCACCGCCTCAGCCATCATCCGCTTGATCTGATTGTAGTCGGGGTGTACCTGGCGGGATTTATATTGATCCAAGAGAATCTCGCGCAGTGTCTTCAACCCATCAACCCATTCGATGATACCGCACTCTTCGTTCAGAGGCACGACAGCATACGTTTTAATGTACAACTGGCGTCTGCTAGCCTCAGGATCTCGCTTCAGCGATCTGTTGATCATGCTGTTGAACTCCATCAGACGCTGGTCGGTGCGTAGATCATCCTTGGGTTTGATCATAAGCATGTAGCTCTTTCCGTCCGTTCCGCGTGCGGTCAGTCGGCGCGGCTTGGCCAAAGATCCCAGAACCAGTACCTCGTCCAGGAAGGAGTCGATGGTAATGACGTCTCGCGAGAACGCCTTGTGGGTTTTGACATTGTCAGTCAGTGTCGGCAAGGCAGCCGTCAGACACGACTCGATGGGCACCACCAGAGGGCAAGGGGTGCACTTGTGGTTGAAGTTTAGATCGCGCGTGATGCTCGCTACGGTCGTCCTGTTGCTTTGGAAATCGCCGTTGTTGCAAGCCAATAGGAGTTGCTCTGCGAGCTTCTCACCCATCCTCAAGAGCTGCCTGAGTTCATAGTTGCTCCCGTCAACTTTCTTGGTGGTTCCCTTCAATGCCTGCAAGATCTGTTGACCCCTTACCCGACGTTCTGAGGTTTGTCTCGTTGTCATGATTCCAAATAGACTCCAAAGAGCTTGCCGAGGGTGGGATTGCACAACCTTGACGACTATTTGCGTCAAACGCTCATAGACATCTTTGTTTTGATGCGCGATTCTTGCGACGACTTGTGGAAGTGCCGTGTAGAATATGTATGCTGGTAATCGGGCTATGGACTTGTCGAGGAACCGGTGAAGGAGGTTCAACTGATCCGTTCGCCTCCTATGGAGCTCACGAGACAGTGAAACTTTGCCTTCGGGGGCCTTGTCAACTTGCGCTCCGAACTCAAGCCACAGTGTAAGAATTCTTGGCATGGTCTGGTAGAGATATTTGGTGCCGTAGTTTAAAGACCGAAGGTAATTTTCGACGACGAGTCTGGTGTATTCGCCCTGAATGCAGGGGTCGGTTTGATCGTCTGCTTTGAGAGTCTTCTCAGATTCCAGTACCTTCTTGTAGTAACGCCCCAGGTAGTAGTGGCCCTTTTCCCAGGTGCTAGCTGTGAGAGGGGGTTGTTGATATTTCTCACGCAGTGTCAGATGGTTGGTCTGACCGGCAGCATCTAGCCATTTGGCGAGCATCAGTTGAGCCCTGGCCGTCAATTGCCTTTGCTGAGCATCCATGCCACGAATAGAAGAGGAACTGTTGGTCTGCGTCATGAAGTTATTTGATTCAATGGCTCCTTGCAAAACTTGGATGGCCTTGCGTGTGTGGCCATCCTTCCACAGAAGCCGAGCATTCTCAATGACCGCAGCTCCGTCGCCAAGTTGGGAAGCATGTAGCACGGCATTGAACGACTGGTGGGTTGAATTGGCTTTCCTGGCCAACCGAGCGCTTGAAAGCCACAACGAAGATATGTCAAGATCGGAAAACTTGGGCCTTTGAAATGTTAGCTTAGGTTTGCTGCAAGACAAATACTGCACATGCCTTGAAAGCTCCATGGCTGCTCTGCGGATACCCAACAGGTACTGCTTATCGCCCACGTACGCCCCAAGAACCTCAAGGCGACGGTTAAGCGTCGTTAGAACCTCCTGGTGTGCATCGCCCTCCGAAGCTTGAGTTCCAGCAATAATCTCGAGGTCAGTAAGGACATGGCACCTAAGTCGTAGGTCGTGGCAAGCCTGCAAAGATGATGTTGCCACGTGTGTCATGGCGGAGGCGATCTTCTCTCTCATACTCTGCAGCATTTCGGGGAATGTATCGCTGCCGGGCCCCCTTCTCTGTAGAGCGTTAAATAGCTTGGCGATGCCGACGTTGAAGTCTTCCAGAGGGCTGCCATGGAATCGAGCAGTATACTTGTTCAAAGTATCCCATCTCCTCGTAGCCCACGCTGCTTCAACTGCATACGGAACAATCTTGTTTTCTGTCGAAGGCTCTGTTCGCATGCCTTCGACATAATTGAGCAATACATCTGACTATGTTAGCACTTGTGCGCCACCCGTGGTTTGGTAACATGTTCTCTTACCGTGTTGGCCGGACTGCTTTAGACAATTGAGCAAATCAATTTGCACATCAATATTATCAGGCTCTTCTGCCAGCTTAATTTCGTACCAAGTTTGAGCTGCAGTATATCTGCCTGCCTTCTTGTGACTGAGAATCTGCTGATTGATATCCAAAACGTGCAGATGAGCGGAAATTCCTTCTAGCCCGTCAGGTTCGTCAATCTGGGTATAGATATCCTGCAGCTGCTCAAGTAGCAAAGTTTTCTGCCTTGGATCGCTGTTATCAACCTCCATTTGCTGGGCATGCTGCTCGAGGTGAAAGAGCGCGCGGGGGTACTCTCTACAGTCCATCGCACGTTGAGAGATGAGCACTGGCGGGATGGTGTTGAGCAATTCCTGAACACGTCCTATCGCGGGCAGATCATCGTCATTCTTGCGTCTTGCGTCCTTCTCTTGGAGCCATCTACTCGCGTAGTCGAGAGCTCTGAAGACCGCCTGGTTTTGGTTAGTGACACGACCAACATCTCACGAATTCCTACTCACCTCGCAGTACAGCTTCATATCTTCCCGTTCCGAATAGGGCGCGTCCTCGGCGGGCTGGTGCTGAAGAATGCCAACGAGCTCTCCAATGACGTTGTCTCGATCCTTTCGCGTGCTCCGGTGACCTACAATGACATGAAGGACGAGGTATGGCAGCAGAAACTCAGCAACAGCCAAGTCCTTGACCTTGATAGTGCGACACAATGGTTCGAAGATGAGATCCGCGTGCCCATTTTGCCCCTTGCCCAAGAGATCCATGCTGAATGAACGCATCCAGTTGCCGTAGGGCTTTCCCGGGCGGAAGATAGGATACTCAACTGGGACCACGTTCATAGGTGTCAAAAGATATCTGGAGGTAAGGAAAGGTGTCAAGACAGTGCGGTCACTCTCCGATAGTGTTAGCCATTTTCTGTAGATGACACCACCATCCCGCATTCCGGTTCCTTTCATAGCCAGTGCAGCCTTGATATCCACCCGGTCGAGCAGCTCCTGCATGGCAAAGGAAAGGAAACCTTGGAGTTTGGTGTCTGTAGTGGACAAGAAAGCTTTGACGAGGATCTGTCCCAAGATGAACAACACGAAGTCTGTCGTCTCGTCTGCACTCTCAAAGTTGCTCAAAATGACCATCGACTGTTGCTCTCGCGGTGCTTCCACTCTATTAGAGTCGAGGCAGCCCACCAGGCCAATGCATTGAGTGCAAAGACTGGCAATTTCAAGCTGGTGCATAGCACTATACTTTGCTGCACAGTCTAGCAAGGCTCGAATCAACATGGGTACGACCGGGTCAGGCTGTTGGCTGATGGCTGAAGTCTGGAGGAAGCCTCCACTCTGTCTGAGGTAGACCTCGAGTTCGGTCAGTGCCAGTAATACGACACCCGAGTTCTCGTGAGACGTGCGCTCGGCAAAGAGGGCAAATGCCGTCCTGCTGTCTAGGACTGGACGCGCCGCGTTGAGCTCCTTTTCGACATCTGCCAACTCTGTGATGTGACCCAAAGAAGGTAGCTTGGTGATGTAGTCATTAAGGCTGTCACTGAATTCCGTGATCAACTTCTGAATCAAATTCTTGGCCATTTGTCGAGAGGATTCACTAAAGAGCGGCCAGTAGTGGCTGATGACGAAGAATGTAGTCTCGATCAAGACCTCGACGTCTTCAGGCTCGAGACATGTAAGCAGAGCCGCCCAGCAAGAGAATGCGGCTTCTCTGAGATCATCCTGAGCGAGGGATGACAGAAGACATGCGGCAATCTAGAACAATTAGTATGAGGCACATATTTAGAGTCAATCATTACTCACCTGTGGGCGTGCAATCCGAACATAGGCTTTGCAATGTCTGATCATCTCCTCCAAGGCACGTATGCAGCGTCTCTGTTCTTCGGCTGGAGGAAAGACAAGTGGCATGTCATTGATAACATCCGCAAGGCGAGCCATGAGACCAAGAATATACGATTGTAAATATCTCCCAATCGTGTTGCCCTTCTTTGGCTTTGACTCTTTGTTTGCGACCATCATCATTGAACAGAAGGATGCCAATGCCTCGATTATCTGACACGAGTCAGCGAACTGAGTGCTTTTGGCAAAGGCGATGTACTCACTCGGGGCTTTCGTGCTTCATCCGCCTCCCCAGCAGCCTTGAAAAGCTCTAGCGCGACCGAACAGACTTCGGATTGCACAAGCTCAACCAAAGTAAATGTCTCTAGGTGAGAAGACACCTCAACGAGCCTAGACATAACAAACTTCTCGATATTCCCCACATCTTGAATGAGCAAAAGCGCAATGATCGAGCCAGCATTGGCCGGGTCTAGGATAGGGACCCATATGTCCCTTTCTCCTCGCGCTTCGGCGATTTTCTGAATCACCTCCTTCTTTTTCATTAATACCAGCCAAGGTAAGGCATGGGACTGGATAAGTAGCAGAAATTCGGTGACGGATATCTGCAACAGGTCGGCAATGGCGCGGCAAATTTGCGGCCGAGCCTGCATGTCCTTAACAGCGAAGTATGCAAGGTTCCTCCAAAAGGGTTCAAACAAACGACGCGGTGTCGTGTTCAGGGCAGATGCTAGGTTGAGAATCTGGGAGTACATCAGCCTTCGTCTATTATGTCAAAAACCGAGAGATCTACCTCGTTGAAGGCACATGATGCAATCAGACTGTTGATACTACCGAGGTACTCAAGCAACTTGTGCAGAACAAGATTCAGCTCGTCTCCAGTCACGACCCTGAACCCATTAGTATACCATATATGAACAGATCTAGTCGCTGTAGCTTGAAGTACCTACCGTCCAAGTTGGCCCCAGGCCAGGATCCCGCTTTCATGGAATATGGCTGCATCTTTTTCGGAAGCGGCTTTGAGCAGACTAAGTGCATTTTTTCGGTTGCGAATAATCAGAGTCGGGTCAAGCGACTCAAGATTGTTGTCTCTCAGGAACAAAGGAAGAGCACGTCTGCAATCGGTCAGTTGCTATCATTTGCCAGAGGGTATTTTTGGGTTGAAGCGCAACATACCCAGAAGCGATTCTGAGCTCTCTGATAGAGCTATGCAAGTTTTGCAAACACCATTGGCCCAGAGGAGAGGTTTCGAGGTCAATGAGTTCTGTAACGTCAGCGTGGTTGATAATACGTCTGGCTGAGATCATCGCGACGATCCTCGGGCGCTTTGACTCCTTGAAGTTGGGTAGATGAATGAGCTTCGTAAAGATAGATTGGGCCTCCCTTTTTTCCGCGGCTGTTGTCACATTGAGGGTTCGAGAGCCTCTATATTTATCATCGCAGAACGTGCATCCTATACTGTTGTGATTCCCTATGCTTGCACCGCCGTCAACAACTGTTGCCAAGTCCACTGCACAACATATGCGGGCCACCAGGTCGATAGCTCGACACTGATTATTTTCGCTGAGGTCGTTGTACTTGTTCCTATGCATGTGTAAGCTGACAGATCAAATGCAATGAGACAGAGAGACATACAGGAAATTGTGCTCCAGCCCTCCGGCTTCCTCAGCCTCGTCCACTTGACAGACTTCGTAGATACGCTTGATCAACGCTCGGAGTTCAGGAGCCTCTGAAGACACCTTGAGACGCTTTGAAGCGGGTTCTGCATCCTCAGTAGCACGATTTTCTAGACCGAGCTCTTCCACTGCCTGACGCAAGTCGGCGTCGATAAAAGAAGCAGGTTGAGTCTCAGAGTCGAGGGCTTTCGGGACGATGGATCCGGATGTTTGCTTCAGAACTTGAATGGAAAGCTAGAGATATGTTAGTCGCAGCTCGAAACGGTGTCACGGCTATTACCTACTATGAAATCGTGGGCATCGCTTATTGTCGCGAGTGAAGGGATCTCGTACTCCAAAGGGCAGACAATCTTCGGTGCTGTTAGTCTGCCGATTTCTCTATCTACGAGCGACGCATGCGCCAGCCGGATGAGCGCCAGCGAGACCGTCTTCCTCGCTGCCGCGCTCGAGTCATCTGTCCCCTGTATCTCTTCGGGATGTGCTGCGAGCTCAGCGCAGAGTACTGCTAGCACAGCGTATGGCTTTTTTAAGTCGAAAAATTTCTTGCCAGGACGTGGCTTATTAGAGAGCAGGTTCAGAGCAATTTTGAGCAAGTCGGCTCGAGGCCTTGGCACAATCGCCTGCCATGCGTTCTGTACAGCACGAAGGGAAAGCAAAGAATCAAGAAGCCACGGTGCCATCTGAGACAATGTTGGTCGTGACACGAGACTCGGAGTTTTGAAGATTGAGGGGTGCGCCAAGGCCGAAGTCAGCGTCGTTGCCTGATGTATGCACTGAGAGACATGCTGGACGGTATATGTGGTCTGTTGGACAAAGAGGGTGCCAGGCTTTCCTAACAAGAGCTCCAGTGTACTATCCGAAGGCAATGTCATGTTTACAGAAGCGTCTTTTCCGGTTGAACTCGGTGCCATATTTTGCAAGTGACTTATGAGAGCTGCCAGAGTTAGTGGTTGGATCTTGAGACTGAACTGATGTCCGAAACTCACCCCTACTGGTCTCGCGCAAGTACAGTAACATGGACGGGAGAAGTTTCCACATTGATCCCGTACGAATAACCACGAGAATCACAAATTGGAAGAACCCCTCAAAGTCTCCCGTCAGCTCGAGGCAGCGAGAGTGGCCCAGTAACCGAAGGATCTTTGGGAAGACCCAAATCCAAAGAGGCTCCTCCCCGCGAAAAACGAATTGTTTCCCATCTGTAGTATGGTTCAAGACATTCGGTGTCTCCTCGATTGTGACCTTCAAGAAGTTTATGGCCTTCAGCGCCTCGTTTCGCATGTGATTTCGGTCGGCAAACGGATCGTCGAGCTTGATTCCTTCGAGGACAACGCGGGCGTAGACGTAGATGAGCATATGATTGTGATCCGTCCTCTGCTCGGCAGTCTCTAGCAGTTCAGGCTTGTTTTTGACCTTCTCGATTACGGCAAATAGCCTCTTCAGCTCGGCGTTTTCATCGGATCGCGTGGACTTGGACGAAGCCGAAATATTCTCGACCAATTGTGCGGCAAGCGTAGAGGGAGGCGGCGCGTTGGGAGCGGCAGCGGCAGCCGGCCTGCCATTGTGATTTGCAGCCATGGCTCCGTCCTCATCGTATGGCCAGAGGACGTTAAGCTGGTGCAAAGTCGCAGTCGGCCACTGCTTGAAGGATCATTACCCTCAGGTTGGATGTCCAGAGCTTGACGCGCCTGCGGGGGTGGGCCATCTATCGGATGCGCGCCGGACAAGGCGCGAGGTCACATGTTCAATTAACGTTGCTTATGTAACGAATCCTGGCCCGTGCTCTGGCTCCCTGATTCTCAGGATGCCTTCAACTTCAGGGTGACCGTCCATCCTCGTCGTTGAATGGAACGGTTGATGACAGCTTGCGCGCCAACTTGCGTCTTTACCGCCAAGTTCGGCTTCGGGAAGATTTTCAAACATTTCATTGCCTGCATACATGAATGGCGTGATTACAAATGCAATTAGTCGTTCCCCTACATAAGGGACCTTGATCTCATCTTGCTGCTTACATCGTTCATAACTTGCCTTAAATATAAGTGATCGCCAACTAATCCTCTCCTAATTCTTCAAAGTTGATCAATCATCCATTCTGGCAGCTCAGGAGTGTTTCGATCGAATCATTGCTCCGTCTACCTTTCATCATGAACATCGCCCTCAAGGACGCAATGCCAGAGGCCCTCCTCGTCCAGAGCGCTCCAAAAAGCCCATCATCGGTCATGGAGATGCTCCCATTGAAGTCACCAGCAAGCACATCGAAGCAAAGCACTTCATCGCAGAAGCCCATTTCCCCTCCAAATGATGAAGTCCCAACAGCAACGGAAGCAGAGCCCCCTCAAGGTTCCCCATCCCGCAACGTCTCCGTAGCAAAGAGCGTCACCGTAATCGTCACCCTCGCCGGCATAAACTTCCTCAACACAATGGGCTCCGGCATCCTCATCGCCGCCCTCCCGCGCATAGCCCAAGACGTCGGCCTCGACGAGAGCCTCATTCTCTGGCCCGCCGCCGTTTACAATCTCGCCGCTGGCTGCCTCCTCCTCATCTTTGGCGCCGTCGCCGACGTCGTGGGCGCCAAGCTCATGTGGCTGATGGGAAGCTACCTCTGCGTCGTCTTCACCATCGCCGTCGGCCTGTCCCAGACGGGGATCCAAATTATTCTCTTCCGCACCGCCGTCGGCGTCTCTATTTCAGCATGCTTGCCCACGGCTATGGCGTTTATTACAAAGACTTTCCCCAAGGGCGGATGGCGCAATGTCGCGTTTTCGATGAATGGGATTGGGTTCCCGCTGGGGTACGCGCTTGGGCTGGTCCTGGGTGGCATCTTTACCGACACCATCGGTTGGCGTTGGGCGTACTACATGATGGCCGTTATCAACTTTGCTCTGTCGACCGCGGCGGTCTGGTCTCTGCCTTCGATTCGCCAGCCGTCTGAGAAGAAGTGGACGCGCCGCTTGGCGGAGGATATCGACTGGATAGGAGCCGTCATCATGAGCGTTGCGCTGGGTTTGTTACTCTATGTGCTGGCGATGACTACTTCTTCGTACACAAAGATTGCTGATCCTACTAATATTGCCCTCCTGACCGTAGCAGTAGCCTTGCTGGTCGCGTTCCCCGTCTGGATGAACCTTCAGACTAAAAGGGGTCGTCCAGCGTTGATACCGAATCGTCTATGGCGGAACGCTGCCTTCACGTCGATATGTGTAAGTGGATTTCCGAGCAGAAAGAAGTGACATGCCTCTAACATATCGCCAGGTGTCCATCTTCCTATGTTGGGCCTCTCTCAACGCGATTCAATACTTCATCATGCTATAGTCAGTGCTGTGTCGCGGAGCCCAAGAATTCCCAATGCTAACACCGTCAAAAAGTTTCCAAAAGGTCCAGGGCATCTCCGCGTTGCAAAGCTCTCTGCGATTCCTGCCTCATGTCGTCATGGGCACTCTCGTCAACATCGCAGCAGCATGGCTCGTCTCACAAATAAAGGTCCAGACTCTGGGCGCCGTATCTGCAGTCATAACAGCCGCGGCGCCGATCCTCATGGCCACAATCAGCCTCGATGGAAATTACTGGTTTGCGCCGTTCTGGGCCATGGTGCTTTCGCCAGTGAATGCTGATGGTGTGTTGACCCGTCTCCCCTTTCCATGGCATGCTTAAAATCTCCAAGACACTAACTTAAAACCCCCAATAGCCCTCTTCACCGTCTCGAACCTAATCATCTCCGACGCCTTCCCAGCAGACGTGCAATCACTCGCCGGCGGCGTCTTCAGCGAGATCGGGCAGATCGGTAACGCGGTGGGCCTCGCCGTGACTGCAGCCATCGCGGCCTCCGTAACCGAGCACTCGGCTGTCGTTCACGACGATGCCCGGGAGGCGCGCATGGAAGGTTACCGCGCGGCATTCTGGACTATCTTTGCCGCCACGGTTGCGGTGCTCATTATTGTGGTCGGAGGGCTTCGAAAGGGTGGCACGGTCGGGAAGAAGGATGACTAGATGATGCTACTGCTAGACATCCCTCAGGTACCTAGCGTGAGAATTCCTGGAAAACGGCTGCACTTGGGATTTGGAGGGGGCACCGCCGTTGCCGCCGTCTAATACGGCAATGTATGCATGCCCTGGGCCGACAATCTCTCAAATTAGCAACTTGCGCAGATAAATCTCAGTCATCGTAATGTAAATTCAGGAAAGCAAGCACTTTGGGCCGTCCTGGCAACTTCGTCACGCTTACTGAACGACCTGGAAGGCGGGAAAGAAATAGCAATCACGCGCGGTCAATGCAATGATGCGGCTGTATATGCATCATGAGTACATTCGTGGTGCGACGAGCAATAATTGAACTGCCATTACGATCAATACCTCAATAATGCCTTCGCGTCGACCGGCCAGCTTGGGCTGATGCCCCTTTTAATCCGATGTCGACCCAGCGGAAGGGTTTGAGTTTTCGCGGGAAATCAGACGACTAAACCCAACTGATGGTTGACATGGACAAGCTACTTAAGGTAACTAACAGTTGTCAAGTGATGAGTTGTTCGAAAAAGCCAAGATAAACGGTACGCGGCCCATGCCTTGGCTGAACCCAAGACTTGAGCACTCTTCAAGCGAGCGCCATATTATGTGGCCTGGTGTAGGCAAGTCTGCGCAAAGATTAGTACAAACCCCCAGGGTTTATTGTAATGGTCCCACGATTCTATGGGAATTGAGAGGATCCGGGGCCGATCCCGTGCCGAGTTCCTTTGCTTTCGCAGAGACATGGGATTGCTGACGGCATACTGACATTATCGTGAACCGGACCCATTCTTGCCTTATGCCCAGGCTCTAAGATTAATGGGAATGTCAGAGGTGGTTTGATAGAACGTTTGTTTATGACGATCGTTTCGCGGGCCGCGCGAATCCGACTCAATCTGGATTTACTACGTAGAAATGAAAATAGAAACTCGAAGTAGGTAGTTGAAATGCGGTGCTAATGCGACACCCTCCCAGAGACTTCTGAGTTTGATAGCCCCGGCGGTTTATGGCTCTTGGCAGCTTGCGCAGCGGCAACGTCGATCTGGTGGTTTCGTTTCCCCCTCTTGGGCCTTCAGGGCGTAGGTAAACTTGGCTATTACCGTTTACCTCACACACCCTCTTGCGGCATTCAGAGGAAAGCGACGATCAGTTGGAGAAACCGCTCCGTTGGTGCATGCACATGCTAGCATGCTGGGCCGCCCCAGACCCTTTTTCTCTGCCTCTCCTTGCAAGGTGATTCTGATAAGGATCAAAGATTGGTCGCGTGAGAGTGTATTGTGTCGTGTGCTCATGTGCCACACGTCCAGACCCGTGTTCAAGCCACTATCTCTCAGAAACCTGGATTGGGGTTGCATCTGGCGGTGTTGTCGATGTACCATCAAGTGAAACACTTACCGTACTGTGTAGGTGTGGCTGCGGTGGTGGAGTGTCCAGGCTTTGATTCGTCGACCGGTTTGGACTCGAAAGTACAGCTTCACATGTCTCCTGCATACAAAATAGGCATAGGTATAGCATTGCGGCGACTGGAAGGACTCCATAGTCGTCAAGGTCGACCACAAGAAGTCTAAGCCTTCTTATGCTCCCCGCGAAATGTCCACTTGGCCCTGCACGACAGCATCATATAGTTACCCAGTCGTCAGGATCAAGTCGAAGCACATAGCGTGCGGTCGTCACCCTTAGAACGGACCGAGACGGCAACAAGAAACATTATTTCCGCAAGGTAAGCCGAGATGAGAAGTGAGGAGAATGGCCAGTGAACAAAGCGCGTGCAAGGAGATGTATCCGTGCTTCGTACAGAGTATTCGTAGAAGGTAGGTTGCAAGCAGGTTTTGGATAACAACTGTAGGGCTGCTGGGTGGCTTGGTCGTCATAGTGGATAGGCGGGCTACACGTAGCCCCAGTTAGCAACATGTTGAGGTTTTGGTTGTCTCGCAACCTCCCACACATGAATACTGTCTACAGGTTCTGGGCCGTTGACACGGGCTGGTTTGCGTGACCTAACCACGTTCGGGGCTGGAGAGACAGAGTGATGTTGGTCATTGGGGCCGAGGGATCCTGTTGTCCGTCTCTGGATAGCGGAATCCGTTGATGGGTTTCTTTCTTGTGCCCTTTCAGATCGGGGATTTGGCTCGAGTTGGCGCCTTGGTGGGGTAGCGGCGGGGGACCCGTGTCGTCCCGATGGCTGGGCAAGCTGGCTACTGCGCGGAGCACCTCATTCTGCCGTCGCCTCATCACATCCTCGAATGCTGTCAAGGTGTGATGGCGGGATGGGAAGGTTTGGTTCCTGAAGCATGATTTTGATTACCATGACCCATATTCGGCCTCTTCCCGCTCTGTCTTGGCTGTAAGTTGTAAGTTGTTTGCTGTTGACTGGTGTTACTGGCTCCATGTTTTCTTCCCTTGGGAATATTCCCATTATCGTGAAGCTACCATGGTCTCATTGTAGGGACGATGCCTGTCCTGTTCCCAGATGGCTGGCGTGGTGGACTAACTCGAAGTTGCAACCGCAACCGCTATCGCTCCTCCTTCCTGTCGATTACAGGAGAGACATCAGAGTAAGGTACGTACCGAGTACTCTGGAATACAAATGGAAGGCACGTCGATTTGTCTCCACAAATTTGGAGTCTCTCCGCAGACCGGTGTTTCCCCGCCAAGACTTCCAAAAGCACCTCGCAATCCATCGACTGGCTGGGAAGAACCGCAACGCGAAGAAGGAAACAAAACATCCGTACTCAAGTACCGTGGCAGTAGGTTTCCATCGTCTTATTCCCACGGGCCATATTGCCAGCCAACGCAGCCGTGCGTAAAGCTAGAAATCAACCCCCAAAGAAAGACAACACAGCAACTCACGACGACAGGTATGAGCTACCCCTCTCGGCGGTCTCGGGGGACGTCGGCAACCGGTGGAGATGGAACGAACTAGAGCACTTTCCCACGGCTTTGAGGCTTTCAGAGAACGGGAAAGACGGCGCTGGGCTGGACCTGACCTGGACTGGGCTGTGCTTGCTTCCGCCAGACTGTAAACCGGCCCCATGCCACCCGCAGTCAAACAACCAGACGAACATGGAAGTGGAAGGTTCAAGTGGACCTTCTGTCATTAACCCCGCGCTTACTGACGCCTTCTCCCTTCTCACTTCTTTCTATTCACTCCATATCACTGCCGCAGGCCGAGAATATCCAATCCTGTTAGTCGATACTTGTCAGAATCGTCTGAATTCCACTTGAAAATAATTCCCTCTCTCTAAAATTCCTATCCTTCAAGCCTCCTGAAGCGGGTATTCGTCTATCATCTCCAGCATATGCCTCCACTTAGACCTCGGGGCAATCAATGCCCATGTCTACGGCTTCTTTGCCGGTTCCCTCCTAGCCATCCCAGAAACTCGGTCTTTTCCCTTCAGTGACAGGCCGGAGGCGTTGTACTGATGATGGCTTATGCACCGTACCTGTCGTTCCCTCCCACTTTGGCCCAGCTTGTGCCGGCTTGAACCATATCGGAATCCTATTCCTGGCCATGGCCCCCCCAATACGCCGCTCAATATCCATTTATTCCTCCACTCTGCCCACGCCCCCAGAGTCCCAAATGGGGTGCTTTCCTGGCTAAGCTGACAGATGCCCCATCGTCGTCAGCCAATGCTGGGCGACGGCACGTTTGCGCCAGGAACACGACGCCTCGGGGAGCCACTTTCCCTCCGGTCTCTCCAGCTCGTTCAGGCCATGGCTGATGTCGTTGCTGTTTCCATCCAGTCTCTTCTCCGTTCTCTTGCCCTGGTCGTTGTTTATTCTCAGCCCCTCCACGACGTAAGAGAGTCCCCATCGTCTTCATCTATCAACTAATCTAAGTATGTGAGAAAACACCGCGCCGGGCCTATGTCCTCTTGAATTTGTTTTGTACCTACCTATCCTGATCTAGTATAAGGGGACCATCCACGCCCAACCCGACCTGCATGCCATCCATCCTCATCTGCTCATTCCCTTCCTGTTGCCTCGACCCCTCACCCATCCCTCTGCATCTCAAAAGGGAAAACGATACATCTGACCTGCATCGTCCTGCCTTCCCTTGCCTGGACTCAACACCCCAATACTGCACAGTAGAGAAGCCGTCCTGTACCCTGCTTCCGGCTGGGCTTCTGTTATCGTTCTAGTCCCTTACTCACGTGTCCTGCACCACCTCCCTCATCCAATCTGGAGCATAGGGTAGCAGTTCTCGACCCTTGAGGCCACTCCAGTCTACGGATACACAAAGATACATTCGCACGAGAGGCTCACAACTACGCTACCGCTGCGCCAAGCTCCAACCTTCCACACACCCACCCTCCATCACGCAAACTACGCACCAAGGGCACCCACCTTTCGGGCAGAGGCATCCCAGTTCCCGCCGGCTCGGACTGGACTGCAGCCATCGCTGGGCTGCTTTATCCGTGGGCGGCGTCCACCTTGTCTCTCTCGCTTCGAGCGTGACCGACTTATTATTCCTCTCCCCTGACCTACTTGTCTTAGAACTTGGGTCTCGGAAACCGTCATACACATCCTACACGCTCGTTTCCCAACCTGCTCAGGATTCTGGCCATCTTCCTCTGCGCAAGTTAGAGTCGCACAGCAATACACCCTGGCCAGATATCTTCGCTTGACCTGCCTGCTACGTTGATCCTCGAGCTGCGCTTGCGCAGTTATTTTTGAAAGGCCCGGATCTCCCTCCGCAACCAGATGGTCAACATTTATCCTTCCACTCTCCGCACTTTACCTTCGACCGGTTACTCTTGAACTCTGGAAGTTTCGCCCACCGTTTTACGCTCTATTTCACCAAGAAAACTTGCGACAAAATGGCCGCTGCCGTAGCTGAACACCCACGTTTCTTTCCTTCGCATCATGATGCGCTGAGCCACGATGATTTCGAAACAGCTTCGATCCGCTCTGCCGCGCCGTCTTATTGTAAGTTGACTCTTGTCACGAGCCAGCCTTATGTGGGACGTTGGGATGGCTTCTTTGCTTTCGCACGGGACGCCATGCCGGCGCCTGACATGCTCGAGCTTCACCGACAAAGACATGTCGCAGTATACCTCGAAATGGAAGTGGTCGAGCTAACACCAAACAATAGTCTCAGACGCGCCCTCTTACCACTCGATCGCTCCGCATCCCGAGCCTATTCCTCCTTACTCCCCGCCTATCAACAACAACAATCTGAACCGCACGGCCGCTGGCTCCACTCAACACCCAACGTCCCTGCTTCCTGCCGTCCCGGTCCCGAGCCGTTCCGGGAACTCGACGCCCCAACCCCACCGAACCACCGGCCTGCCCCCGATTCCTCCGGCGCCGCCCAGCGCCGCCCCACGACTCGATCAGTTCCGCATTCCCACGTGGTCAACGGTGCACACAAATCCGACGCTGAACAACGTCGCCCGAAGACGCATGAACCAAGGTGCCGATCCCGTTGCCCACCTCCGTCGCTTTATGTCTGAGCGAATGGCCGAGGAGGAGGCGGCCCAGCGAGCTCGGGACTTCCGACCGCTCGAGGACCCTTACTTGGTCGGCGAGGAGGCCGCTGCAAGTGCTCGCAGGGAGAGACTTGCACGCGAGTCTGGTGAGGATATTCTCTGGGACGAGGATCGCCGTTGGAACCGCTTTCTCGGTAAGTCTTGGTCTTTTCTCACTATCTGTTTCTTTCAGAGTGTAAACATGGCTGGCTAACATTCCGGCAGCGCAAATGCAAACTTGGGAGGACCGCGATCGCAGTAGTTGGAGAAATCTGCGTCAGCCTCCGCCAGCACAGCGCAAGAAGCTGACCCGCCGCCTTGCAGGGCGTCTTTGGTAGACCGCTTGACGCGACCACGATTTTGATGCGCATATGACACGACTGAAAAACCAAGAGTTTGTCATGTATCTGGAAAAAGGAGTCTGTCGTTTTTTGCTCTCTCCCTCTCTTATCTTTCATCCATCGGCGTCTCTGCATAGAGCATAGGGAAGCCGATGATTCCTCCTAGAAAGGAGATGATTTCCACTCAGGCATTTTCTGTTTTGGTTTTGGGTACAGGCCAAGGCATTTGAGCCTTGTTTTCTTTCTTTCACGACATTCGTCTTGCCTAAGGTCTTGATCCGGGCATCGTAGGGTAGATTTTCAACAATTTTCGGCATCGAACTCAGATTTCAGATGCATTCAAGGAAGGATTCGGGAAGGCCAAAGACATGCTGCCTACCTTAGCTTTATTGATTTTCTACATATGGACAGTAGGGACATTTAGGCCTAAATTCCTGACATTCAGGATACACGGAACCAAATTGAAGAAGATATTTCATCTACGTCTGGAACCGTGCTACAGATGACTTGGTACTCCTTTGTGACGGTTTGTCTCTTGACTTTGATTACCAGGTGAAAACAGTCATCCGGTCTCGCTTCCCTCGCGATGATTCTCACACGAGCCTAGTTTTGTTTCCATAAGACAAATGAAGCGCTCATGTTTGGAGGATACACTAACTAAGGGTTGGTAAAAGGCCGTTCTTGCGAGAAGACGGTTGAATTTTGTGCCCCGCGTCATGGTCACTATTTTAAGTCCGAAAGATATACATGTGGCTTAATACAATGTCTCTTGAGCCGGCTTGCGTCTATTCCCCGCGGTCAAATGTCCTGGAACCAGCTCTCAATCCCACGCTGTATTCTGATTGTCCGGCAAGGGGCAACTGGATCTCTGATTTACTCACAGCCCGAGTTGAGAACTTTGCCACTTCGTCGGGACAGTGAAGCCGTCCAAGTTAATAAGGTGGCACTAGTTGGTTCTAGACAGGAGGTGGAGGAAAGTTGTGAGATGTTGATACTCAAGTCTTTCCAAGAACGTATAAATGCTGTCTAGGTACCATCATTCCAATCGCGATTCTTGGTGTGAATAAAAGAAGGAAACCCCCCCAAACCTGTCAGCTTCACAAGACCTCGGCGCTTTTGCAAGTCTGACGAGCGGAACATGAGTAAGCGCCTCCTGATCGTCGACGAGGTCTACGAGGACATATCGAAGCCTACAACGCGACAGCGGTCATCCACTCGGCGGTAACGTATAAGAAAGATGGTTCAAGGTCGTCAATGTGCTCGAACACGCGGGTCAAGATCCGCTCTTCTCAAGAGTATCTTGAGCACTAAGCGAGATCCCGACAAGAGCTACGATTCATCGACATGCGTGTTGGACATACATCGACGCTTTCCTACCGAATAATCAAGACCACGCGGAATACACCCGGTCCATTCGTCCAGGCCCTCCCATACCCCCTCAGAGCACGACCGCGTGTTACGTACCTCGCGTATATTCAACCCATCCCCTCCACCAGAATACACAACAAGAGACCCCCAGACCCTCCATATACCCCCTGGAATCCATTCCCGTCACCAAACAGCAGGCGCCCCCCTCGGGGGGTCAGGTCAAAACTGGCTGGGTGGTGGAGTGGTTCGAGTCCACGAACAGCCTAATCGGTGAAGGCTTAGAGGTCCCGTGTTCGAGTCCCAGCATGTGCACCCAGAGATGTAGCCCCCGTTCGCCACCGGGGGGGGGGGGGGACTCTTTTGCTATTATGGTCAGTCAAGTCTTCTTCTTTGGTATTGGATCTTGGTGTTTACGATGGTCAGAGAAGTAAGCTGCGATCTGTGTCCTCCGGCTAGACGAGGAAGTCGCGGGCGATGACACTGGTAACGGGCTTTACTTGTTAACACTCACTATTGTTGTTGTCGCAAATTTTGGGCCTTTGCTGGGAAGGTCCGTCAAGGCACGAAGGGATAACCAAAGCAAGACCTTTCGCTAGAGATGATGCTTTGAAAGTCTCTCGGTCACTATTGCACAACATTCCTATTTATACGCCGAGCCCACTGTCGAGCTCACTATCATAGCCAGGGGAATAAGCTGAGAGTCGGTATGATATCAAGCTGAGGCTGCGATACGAAGTCGATTATGCTAGACCTCGAGAGCTTTGTGTTGCACAGAGTTTCTCTGCTGGGGAAGTAGTGTAGAGACAGTTGCCGACGTTGATACCATACTGCACATGGCTTTCCCACGGGAGCTTTGGGGTGACGGAACAATAGGGATTCATGCCTCCTCCTCATCATAATGCCGAGCTACGTCGCTGCTCGGTCTATACCAGACAGCCGAGTTCCATGCACTTACTCGCGGCTCCACCACAGATAGGTCTGGCACATGTACCACTCATCACAGATGACGAAATCAAGTTGCGTTCGAAAAAATTCAAAGATACTGAACCCGGATGCCTATCATACCTTCCACAGCTCCCGAGACCATCTTCTAGCCCGTCATACATAAAATCTACACGAGGGTCCTGTTGTAACGCCGTGCCATATGCTGGTTTGGTCCAGAAACCACCCATACACCTTCTCTTTTGATGCTTCTTCAACCTGACGTCCGGCGGTTTCCTGGCTTAATGTACAGTTTGTTTCGTTGAAGGGTGGTGTTAAGTTGTAGTAAATTATCGCCGTTTGGTTTATTCGGGGAATTCGGGAGCTTCTTAGCCCTTGGACTTAGTGTTCAGGATAAGAGCGACAATGAGTCTACGCTGGTCAGCATCTATTCACCTGGCATCATCTATAACCATGTGACATACCCGTAAAGACCCAAGACTTCGCCGAAAATAAGAATCAGGACCATGCCGACGAAGATGCGTGATTGCTCCATGTACGAGCGCACGCCCTTGTCGCCGACGATACCAATCGTGTAACCAGCCGCAAGGCCAGTGAAGCCAACGGAGAGACCGCAGGCAAGGTGCATGAAGCCGCTATTCTCGAGTCAGCATACAGGATTTTGTTGTAATCATATGTCTTGTTGCGACTAACTTGAACAAACTGTAGTTGCTTCCAGCACCGGGAGGGACCAAATCTTGGGCGATGAGGACCGAGATAACCAAAGAGTAAACAGCAATGATACCGGACATGACGACGGGAATCAGACACTGCTGCAGTGTTAGCAGACGCTTTTCTACCGGGGTGTAATATTCTATTGGCATGCCTTCATAATGAGGTCGGGTCTGAAAGTTCCGACACCAGCAATACCGATTCCTGACTTGGCGGTACCATATGCGGCGCCGATGCCTGTCGAGGAGAGTCTGTTTAGTACATTGTCCATTTATCGTCGCGTCGGGTAAAAGCACAGCTATGCTTGCAGAGTGAACGTACATCCGAAAATCATGGCAGCCGCAATGCCGGCCTAGATTGAAGACATGTCAGCACAGGCTCGAAGGTAAATGCCGTAGCTGTCCGTAGCTTGCTGGAGTAACAGCTACTTGAGCAAGCAAAACGTCGGGGGGCGAGAGCTTACCATTCCGATGAACGGCGCGAACTTGGGGGCGAGGACAGAGTCTTCAGCCATGGTGGGCAGAATGGTGGTCGGACTCGATGCGGGGGATGCGTGTTGATGGCCGACGGAAGGGGGGAGGGATATGCGTGTCGAGGATCCCGCGATGTTGGCTTCCTGGATCCAGGACCTTGGAGCTTGGTGACGGTGACGAGGCCCAATCAGGACTGCACTGTGGACAGGCTGAGAAACCCGTGACTCGGCGCCATACCGGCCCGACGCACCAGCCCCAGTTCAACGGCATTGTGGCTGGTGTTGCATCTGAAGACTGGAAGTGTGGCTGGGCGGGGCTGGCAGGAATGGAAATCGTGCTCGAGTGCGGCGCAGCGGCTGCAGCAGCGTTCTCCAGGTGGCCCGTGTCTGACGGGGGTCTGGAATCTCTGGTTTCCTCTTATCGATGCATACCTTAGCCTTATCGCGGCGCATCATCCGAGCAGCGGGTGGAATCCCTGGGCTTTTTGGCCAACTTTCACTTCCACCCCCTTCGACTACAGGTCACAGCTCTATCTCATGTTTTTGGCGCATTTTGCGTTCTTCACTCATAGCCAAATGGGAGGGGCGGGACGTGCCTTGGCGTGATGAATACAATCAACCTTTTGTCGCGTCTCTTTAGCACTTACGGGGAAGTGACTCTTCCGGTTGGATAAAGAGGGTAGGAGAGCTTCGAGGGACGTTGTTGATTCGAAGCCACCCCGAATGCCGACCGCAAAAAAGTCAAGCTGACCTCGAAACATGGGCGCATTGCAAACAAGAGACAGGCCGGGGGGCCTCGTTGTTGGCGTGCGGTTCTTGCATGAGGAAGCTCCATTTCTTCCGGCAGTCACGCTGCCCACCTCACGCGGCGTTAAGACGGTCTCCAGTCTAGCCCCCCTGTTTCTAGCAAAGGTTCTTGAATAATGAAGAGTGCGCTATCACAAGTCAGACATTGTTATTCTTAGATTTTGACATCGCCAGACCGCATGTTAGAGGAATGCCCAGGCCAGGCGAATCGACGCCTTTTAATATTAGATGCAGAGAAGCAGGGCGCTGCGTCTAATTCACGGGCGGAAGGGAGACGGTGGATCGGGCCAAGTCTCTCCCAAGTCCCAAGTCCACCTGTGCTGGCGTCTCGGTGGATCGTCCAGATTGCACGTTTTGGCGGTCGGCCGTCCTTTTTGACATTGACTGGTTTGATTGATCTACTGTCCTAGCACATTCGCGAGTTGTTGGCGTGCACCAGGCACGCCTCTTGCTCTCTCTGCGGGTATGTATTTCATACCGGATGGATCTGGGTAGCAGCAGCAGCAGCAGCAGCATCAACAGCAGCGAATGGAAAGGGATGGGCGCAAGTCGATCGCACAGCAGTTGTTGCCTTTGTAAGCGTGACCTTTTGTGGCACTTCCCTGGCCAAGCAAAAGAAGGGAAAAGAGAGAAACCCGCAGGCAGGATGCATCACTGTCCAACAGGCATACGTCGTCAGGTAGCATGACCGAAGGCAAGCAAGTAAGGTAGGCAGGCAGAGAGTCGGGCCAGTAGAACCTGGAATTACTTACCTACTCCGTACCTAAGGCAAGATAGATGAAGAAAGTGAAAAAGGTACCTTACATGTGCACCTCCCGCAGGAGAAAACGGCGCATCCAAAAAAGTACTCGTCCCGACCCTGACTAAGGTAAGGCGCCCTCCACCGACGAATACTTACTGGAGAGTACGTACATAGTGAATGCTCTGGACACCAACAAGAGGTGGTTGGTCCCCTCCCAGCGGTATCCCGTCCATCTTCCATGCACCACCGTACCTATCCAGACGGTAGACCTTGGGCTGTCTGCCAGTTTTGGTGCCGTCCTATCAAACTATCCCCAGCTTTCGACGCCTGTCCCAACCAACCTGGAAGCAACCCCAGTCTCCAGTTCCCGACCCAGTTCTAGCCCAATGCCGATGACTTAGCACCAACGACGACCAGTGACCCAGCAGCACCCTCTTCCACCACTACCACCACCTCCTCCACCACGAACCACCACGGCCACCACCATCCTTCGACTTTTTGCCCGCAACATTTCCTAGCCGCCAGCAACAAGTTACTCAGCATTGCTATCGCCTGCCCGCAAGCACAACTGCGCTGCCTTACCTTACCCGACGCTCCTTTTCGCATCGTCTCGACATAAACAAAAGTTGCCAGATCTGCCGTGGCTCGGTTTCTTTTTCGTCGCCTTCCCTGTTTCCTTTCTTCTTCACCCCCCCTTCGACAATCGCCCGGGTCAGGGCCGTGTGTCAAGTCATAGGCCCATAACGTCACCCGGCCCATCCTGGAAAGGGGACGCAGAACACCTAGAACGAAGGGGAAACGAATAGCAACCACCAAAAAAATCCTCCCCCACGCTGGCCACCGCCTCTCCGCCAAACTGACGACCGCAGCGTCGACATCTGCCTCTGTCTTCGCCAATTGTGCCCTTTGAGCGGTTTGCGTGGTCCTGTGTCTCTTCGCCATAGTCGGCGGCCGTTGAGGCCTCACGTTGTTAGTACCACTCACTACACCTCTCTTTCCATCCTCTTGTACCACATTTTTCTCCACCTTGGCACACTCGCCATCTCTCCCCTTTAACCCAACCAACGACCAAAAGCTGATAAGGGCATTGTCGCCGACTTCCAGTTTCCTCCATCGAACCCATCATGTCCGACTACCGCGGCGACCCGAGGGGTCACTCGTCCAACTACCAGCGCGAAGCCGCCTACTCTAACATTTTCGGCGCCAATCCCCCGCCGGGACGTTCGCAGACAATGACCTCTTCTTCGATGCCTCCCCAGATGATGCCACAACAGCAGGGAGGAAGGACGCAGACAATGTCATCTTCCATGTCGTCTATGCAGCGACAACCGCCCCCGAGGGTGCCTCCAGGCCAGTACATGGACCGCGACCCGGGCTCTCCGAGAGGTGCTCCTATGCAGCCAAATGGCTACCCGGCTCAACAACGCTCAGCGTCCGGCGGCTATCAAGTGCCCAACCCGCAAGCACAATACATGCAGCAACAACAGGCTCGCCGCCCTTACGGAGGACCTGCCGGGCCCATCCCCCAGCGTGATGGAAGGGGGCCGCCGCCGTCCCAAGGGCAGTACGGCCCACCAAGAACAGCAGCACAGCGATTTTACCAAGGAGCAGGAGGCGCGGCGCCAGCTATGAATAACGATTCATACCGCTCGCAGTCTCTTGCTTCCGCCCCGAGACCGAACATGTACCAGCCTTCCTCAAATGGATACGGCTCACAACCGAATCACCAGGCCCCGGCCAATGCTTTCCGCCATGCTCCGTACAATCCGAGCTCGTCTCGCACAACAGCACAAGGAAGGGTCGTTCCAGAACGCCAAGACGATCGAGCCATGTCAATGACTGGCTATCACCCGCAGGACCGCGATATGCACCAGTACCAGAATTCCCACCAGACTATGAGCGGCCGGGTCATTCCGAACAGAAGGGCGCCCGTGGAATTGCCGGCCACCAATGGAAGTTTCGGAGGAGGCTATACACCAGCGCCAGGGTCTCAGACCAGAACGATGAGCATGGCTTCTTCAATAACCGGTGACCCGAACAACCAGAGGACGATGTCGATGGCGTCTACGGTGGCACCAACGATCACGCCTTCAGAGAGCGACGCGACCCTGACGCATAGACCTTCTATGAGCAAGTCTATTGACGGTGAACGACCTCCAACTGGCAAAATTCGACCCCCCCTGGTTTATCCCGCACTGCTATCGCGAGTGGCCGACTGCTTCCGGCAAAAGATCATCACTGGCGACCGGACGAAGAACGAGCTCACGTATAAGAACGCCTTCAGTGGTGCCGAAGCTGTGGATGTCTTGTCGTATATTATTAGGACGACAGACAGGAATTTGGCGCTGCTGTTGGGACGAGCTCTGGATGCCCAAAAGTTCTTCCACGACGTCACCTACGAACATCGCTTGCGAGACTCCACGTCAGAAATGTACCAATTCCGAGAAACTCTGATGGAAGAAACGGAAGAGAGACCTGCGGTCGACGGTGTCTTTGTGCTCCTTTCCGAGTGTTACTCGCCGACTTGTACAAGAGATCAGCTCTGTTACTCCATTGCGTGCCCTCGCAGACTGGAGCAGGTATCTCGGCTGAACTTGAAGATCCAGCCTGGCCTGAAGAAGGAGTCTGAGAACGTCTCTAATGAAGATGATGTCGACCAAACCGATGAACAGAAGCTCTGGATCAACTCCGTTCCGAAGGAAGTGGCCGACAGCATCGGCGACAGGGAGAAGAAGAGGCAGGAAGTCATTTCAGAAATCTGCTACACCGAGAGAGATTTCGTGAAGGACTTGGAATATCTGCGCGACTTCTGGATTTTGCCTCTGCGCTCCAAGGCTTCTCCGATTCCTGCTAACAAGAGGGAGAAGGTTGTTAAGGCCATTTTCAGCAATATTGTCGATCACCCAAGTTTGCATGCTGTGAGCGCAAAATTCGCCAAGATGTTGACAGAGCGGCAACAGAAGAACCCGGTTGTTGGTGCTATTGGCGACATTTTCCTCGAGTGTGTACCTCAGTTCGAGCCATTTATTTGGTATGGTTCCAAGCAATTGGAGGCCAAGTTCGAATTTGAGAATGAACGATCCGCCAACCCCTACTTTGCCAAGTTTGTTGATGAGATTGAACGGCGAAAAGAGTCACGCAAGCTGGAACTCAATGGTTACCTCACCAAGCCGACGACTCGTTTGGCTCGTTACCCACTTTTGCTGGAAAACGTGCTCAAGTACACAGAGGACGGTAGCTCTGACAAGGAAGACATCCCCAAGGTGCTCAAGTTGATTCGCGACCTCTTGACGAGAGTCAACGCCGAGTCAGGAAAGGCCGAGAACAGATTCAACTTGAGGCGACTCCATGAGCAACTGCGCTTCCGGCCAAACGAGAGGGTGGATCTACGATTGACGGAGGAAGGCAGAGAGTTGGTATTCAAGAGTCAGTTGAAGAAGACACCGCAAGACGCGTCTGAGATCACTGCTTTCTTGTTCGACCACGCAGTCCTTCTGGTGAGAATCAAGCAGGCTGGCAAGGGCGAAGAAATCAAGGCATACAGGCGGCCGATCCCCTTGGAGCTGCTCGCTATCCGTGAAATGGAAGAGGTCATCCCAGGTTCCGGTGCCATGAAGCGATCTTCATCAAGCTTGCTTCCCGCCCTTCGAGCCAACACAAACGACAATAAGAAGAGCGAAGGCTGGCCGATCACATTCAGGCACTTGGGCAAAGCCGGGTACGAACTGACGCTCTACGCGTCTAACCAGGCTGCACGTAAGAAGTGGCTCGAGTTTATTGATAGCGCCCAGCAACGCTTGAGAGCCCGCGCCGACTTCTTCAACACAAGTGTAATCTCCACAGGCTTCTTTGTGGGCACAAACCAAGTCAACTGCGTTACGCCGTACGATGGTGGCCGCAAGTTGCTGTACGGCACGGACAATGGCATCTACCTTTCTGATCGCAAGAGCAGAGATGCGATGCCCAAGCGTGTCATTGAGACAACGAGCGTCACCCAGCTTGATGTTCTCGAGGAATATGGCCTCCTTCTGGTTCTGTCTAATAAGGCGCTTTATTCGTACCCGCTAGGGGCATTGGATCCAAACGAACCTGCTCTCTCGAAGCGACCCAAGAAAATCCAGAGTCACTGCAACTTCTTCAAGACAGGCATCTGCCTCGGCAGACATCTTGTGTGCTGCGTTAAGTCCTCAGCTCTCTCGACTACAATAAAGGTGTATGAACCCAACGATGCTATGTCGAAGGGCAAGAAGCAAAAGGGCTTCGGCAAGATGTTTGCTGGACAAGACGAGCTCAAGCCGTTCAAGGAGTTCTACATCCCCACGGAATCATCGTCGGTACACTTCCTCAAGTCCAAGTTGTGTGTGGCATGTGCCCGTGGATTTGAGGTGGTTTCACTTGAGACTCTTGAGACGCAATCATTGCTCGACCAGGCAGACACGAGTCTCGACTTCGTTGCAAGAAAGGAGAATGTCAAGCCGATTCATATTGAGCGCCTCAACGGCGAGTTCCTCCTCAACTACTCCGAATTCTCGTTCTTCGTCAATCGTAATGGATGGCGCGCGAGACCTGAATGGCGGATCGACTGGGAGGGTACACCGGGAAGCTTCGCTCTTAGCTACCCGTGGATTCTGGCGTTCGAGCAGAACTTTATCGAGCTCAGGAACATTGAGAATGGTGCTGTGCATATTGTGCCGCACAAGAACATTCGGATGCTGCACAGCAGCACGCATGAGGTAATGCTTCCTGTCTCCCGCTTATCACGCACCTCACTGACAAATTACAGATTATCTTTGCGTATGAAGACGAGAAGGGAGAGGACGTTGTCGAAGCCATCGATTTTTGGAAGAGCAACAGGAGATCCGAAATCCCTTGATTTCACTCCCCGAGTGAGCTGTTTCTCATCCGTCTTCCGAGGGGAAACATGTTTTAAAGATCGATACCAGAGTGATTTGACTCAAGAAATTCTTTTTCAGCCGTATCCGTGGCAGCCTTTTGGCGATGGAGAGGGTTGCGCTCTACCTGTTGGGCGCCAATCTCCGGGGCCGACGGTGTCGGGGGTGATGTTTCATGTAGAAGGGGTGAAGGCAATCCTGCTCCGCCGTCGATACGTGGTTCTATTTGGCATTGTTGTTTCTACTTGGATGAGGATTCTTGTTCGACTGGGAAAGCAGCTCGTCCGCATGCAAAGGCTTGGATGTGGAAGGGCTTGCCAAGGGAGTAGGATAGGACCCGGGAGAGAAAGGATGAAGGGCGAGGATCTGAGGAGAGAAGGAGAGAGACAGGCGAGCGGCTGGCCGGAACAATTCGAAAGAAGTTGTTCCCATGCAAAAGATGCTTATGTATCGCGTGAACGTGAGGAACGTGAGGCGACGACGATGAAGGGTAGGAATAGGGGGCCATGGCGAGGGGGATTATCTTACGCATTGTCGTTTGAGGTTTGGGTCTGCGTTGCATACGGTGGTGCGTGGGCGGTTGGATTGATGTTCGAATCTTTGTAATTGCATGAGCGTGTTGGAGAATAAGATCCGGATGTTTACTGACATTGAATTTCTTCCTCCACTTGCGTGATGGGTAATGGTGTGTGTCCACATGCGATATCAAGTTTCGAGGAAGGAGAAGCCTCTTGCCCCGTCTACCTTTGGGGAATCGAACATCATGCAGGAGGAATGTGATGTGAAAGTTACTCGATGGGAAGGAGAGAGGAGGTTTGGGCACGGCTCGACTATTCCGAATTTGTACCAGAACCAAGTGACAAGACGGCAGAGGGCCTGCTTTCTATAAGTTGGTACATCTGGTGAGTTACTCGGGGTGTAATCAAGGCTGCTTTGCATGGCATCACCACTGGTATATAAAAGTCAATGGGAATCACTTGCTAAAAGTCGGGAAATCTGGGAAGAACAGGATCTGAGTTGTGCTATGCATCTTGGGTGGCGCGGGAGCATCCAGAGACCCAGTTCCACTGCAGGCAGCAATAGGCAGTCGGCAAGAATCTAGTGACGAGAGCTAGCCTTCCCTCGATCGACCTCCTTCCCTGTCCAGTTCTCAGCTCTATCTAATGTCCGTGTATTAGGAGCAGAATATTATCGAGAAGTGGAAGGGCAGCCACTAGCCGTGATGCCTGAATGTTTGTCTAAGAAGCCTACAAGAATGGATGCCAAGACCCGGTGTGGGACATGTCTAAAGCAGTTCCCACGATCATGCGATTTCGGACTTCAGCTTCAAAGGCAAGTCGCTCCTTGATGTCCATCGGGGGATCTTGAAGCCTGTCGTGTATGCGGCTCAGTCCGTCTGCTACTCGGATAATCTTCGTAGTATTGGGTCGATGCAGATACTCCACGTCATGTTCGGTGAGCACTTCGATCTACTTCGCCAGCTTCCCATGGACTTCACCATGATTCCTCATACTCTGCTCGATTGATCGGTGGTCAGTATATACTATGATAGGGTCTGGACTTGCGCTGGTAAGCCATTAGCATTGGGTCAGGGCTTGGACGATTGCTAACGTTTCCTTCTCTGGAACTGAGTATCTTTTCTCCTGATCAGAAACTTTGCGGCGATGTTGGGTAGCATCGAGATGTATGCAAATCGGAACGACATGCTGCATGCACCGATCCAAGAGATAGGTAGCATCTCAGAGACCATGGGGCGAGCTGCGAACTCATCTGCGATAAGACCGGTTGGATGTGCCCACAACGGTTCTCATGTAACCAGCTCCTAAGCTTCGACAGGTTCTAGATCTACACGATTAGGATCTTCTGGAGGACAGTGGATGACGAACAAAATAAGTGCTTATGAATGATCGCGACTTACAACAAGGGATTCCCCCCTCCCTCCCTCATGACCTTGATACACCGGCGCCGAAGATCATGGCATATAAAGCAGCCTTAGCCAAGGCTCTGCGAAGAAGTTCCAAACGCATCAGGACTTGAACCGAACCAGATGAGAGTCTTGCTTTGTTGCGGGAAAGCAGCGAAAACCCACAGAGCGTCAGATAGGTAACTAAGAAGTCGTCACAATGCAATGAGTCTGTATATGGCCCCCCTCACGCATGGTATTTACAGAATCGAACAGAGAACTCCCTGCAAGAATCCAAAGATCCTGTGTTGGACTGGCGTTGTCAATCCGCAACGCTAGGCCACCACTTAGTACATGAGACGTCTGCAATCATACAAGTCAATGAACTGCACTGCTTGCGATTGATGTGGCCCTATCGCATGCAAATACTTATTGACAAACATATTGCTTTGGCTCTTCTTCATGATAGAAAGAGCCGTAAGGCAACTTAAATCATCAATCAGATACCCATCTGCAGCGTCTTGTCGAGCGGGAAGGACCTGACCCCCATTCTCCCCCTTTCCTTCCTTGCACACTTCGACCATCGCACCTGCATTCTCATCACTAGCCCGGGCAAATTCAGCGCGGGCTTCCATTGAATTCTTCGTTTGGAAACCGTCTATTACCTTCCATTCCCACACTTCTCATTTTTCTCCTGCGGCAAAACGCTCCCACTACTCAACCTCTTTCTTCTTCCCCCAATATCTCACACCCCCTTGCCACAGACCATTCCCTTTACTCCGTCAACCCGACTGGAAAGGCTTGCACGATGGCAAAAGAGGATCATAGGTGGATGCTTGAAACCGGCAAGCTATCGGATTTCAAGCTCATCTGTCGAGGCAAGGAGTTTCACGTTCACAAGATGATGCTCGCCATCTACTCCAAGTATTTTGAAAAACTTTTCAATAGCAGCTTCAAGGTCTTACTTTCCAAATGATTTGCGTTATAAATTGAGAACTTACACACCGCATAGGAGAACATTTACGGCGTGGTCTATTTCGAAGACGTTGAGCCGGAGGTTATGCGTCACCTCCTCGACTACATCTACAAAGGCACCACTGATTGGAAAGCCCCAAGGCCGATTTGGTGCTGCATGTCCGGCTCTGGGACCTCGCCAATCGGCTGGAGGCTTTGTTGATCATGCTCACCATTGAGAAGCGAATGGTGACTGCGCTGTGGTCTTACGAGAGCAAGCTCCTGGCTATCAATCTCATCGACTTGGTCTTCACGCACCCGAGGTGCGCAGGATCTGCTCTGGGATACATCGTTAGCGAGGCCGCTTGGATCTTGTATATTGATGCGAGGCGCCCCGACGCTGCTGCCTGGGTGACGAGTGCATTGTCCAGGTATCACAACCTGTCGAACCTGATGGTCTGGTGGTCTGCTCGATACGCCAAATCCAGCAGCAAACATGGAATACCCGTTCTATCGATCAATACTGTGGATATGAGAAGCAAGCTGATCGAAGAATCTTTCACGAAGATACCCCAAGATCCGGCTAAGACCTGGCCCAAACCTTGAGCCTCACCTCTCGTCGACTCTTCGACTCGAATCAGATCGCAAACCCACTCCATTTGCATACATACTGTCACCACGTAACACGCTAAGAACTGAAGCATTGTTTGATGGATTGGGGAGCGGCATTTCTTGTCAGTCACTGACGGTGGGGGTTTATGAAGAGAAGAGGACAGAACGGAGGAGGATGAAAGAGATTCGTATCACTCCTGAGGGGGCTATGAATCACAAATCCACCTCCCCAATCACATTGTTAGGACTCGGACGATAGAGGCAGAAGGGCTACACGAACATCCACTGAGAAAACGAGTTTGGTCCACTTTCATCGGCCAGAATAACTTGTGTCTTCCAGAGTGCTCCCACGAGAACAAAGCCATTTGTACCCTGAACCAGGGCATATTGCTTGTGATATGAGTGTTATTAGTTTCTAACGTGGTATCGAGCTGAAGTAAACAAAAGCGCCGTCATGCAAACCATGAAATCATCACCCCCTGTCCCCATTATCAAAAGAAAAAACACCGGTTCCTACCCTATTTCTTGGTACCAGCCAGGTGCCACTCAAACACCTTTCTGAACCTCTCCTTTCCATCGCCTTGGATCGTATCTCCGTGGCAAGGGATGAGCGTATCAAAGTCCCACGCATCGATCCTCTGGATGCTCTCGTTGAAGCTCGGCCTGTTCTTGCTGCTCATCACGTACCACTGGAAGCGCTTCACCCACTTGACGTCGCCCTCGGTAGTCTGCAGGCCGCCAAACAGCTTGTTCCCGAAGCCGGAGGAAGTGTCGCGCTCGCCTTCGGGCGCCTTGGAGTACTGCTCCCGCGGGGGCAAGTTGAAGAGCAGATCCGCCTGGATGAGGACGCGCTCGGGCTTGAAGTAGAAGACGAGCTCCTTGTTGGCGTGGGCGTCGACGTACTCGTACTCGAAGTCGGCGTCAAACTCGGGGGTGATGGTGGTGCTGCGCTTCTCGGCACCGTCCTTGAAGACGACGAAGAACTCGTCCGACGTGTTGATCTTGGGGTCGCCCGTCTGCTTGGCGCGCTTCTGCGGCAGGCCGTCAGGGCCGATGATCTTGGCCTGCGGGTAGGCGGCCTTGTATTCGGAGATGAAGATGTGGTGCTCCATGTCGGGGGCGATGATGTAGGCGAGGTTGCCGCCCTTTTCGGCGATTTTGGCTTTTACGGCGTCGGTGAGGGCGACGGGGCTGAAGACGGCGAGGGAGCCCGAGGTGAGGCGGACTAGGGTTGCGCGGCCGCCGATTTTGAGGGTGCCGAAGCGGGAGAAGGGGACGGAGAAGGTTGTGATGTTTGGGGTCAGGTCGCGGATGACCATGACGTCTGCCGGGTTTTGGGGGATGAGTTTTGAAGACATTGTGAGATTGTGAACTTTGTCTTTGGCGGATTTGAGGGGGTTGGTGTGGTTATCTTTGAGTTGCTGCTCTGGCGAGTCGAGGGTGTGTTGGCCCTGGGTTGGTGACTGCGAATTGGTGTTTGTGTTGTTGGTATGAGATGAGGTCCCTCCTGCTGATTCTTGCGCTTGGGAACGAGCTTGTGGGTTATGAGTTGCTGTAAATGCTCTGCGATGGATGCGTGAGGGGTTGAGGGTGCGGGCGTGGGCTGTTATAGCCGGGTATCTTGATAGTCTCTATATGAGGAACGTGATTAGAAATGCGAACGTGCGTGACGAGGTGCGAAATAGCAAATCTTGAAGCCCTTTATGAGTTGTGTGCTCAGTGAGGAGGGTGATCGACTACCTATATATGAGGTAATGGCGGGCGGCGGGCTGCTGGGATGAGGCAAGTTCACAAGCTAAAAAAGCACGTACCATTTCAAATTCGATGTATGTACCTTACGGTAAGGGTCCAAGTCCGAGGGAGACGACGTTCTAGAATTGGGGAGGTGGGAGGGCGCGGGAGTGGGGGATGCCGTCAGCAAATTGGGCTCGCCAGTTTTTTTCAAGAGGTGACCTGGGAACGGTTTGATAGGTGATTGGGATGGGTTCCGCGCAGGAGAGAGATCGTCCGGGTGTGGTCGGGAAATGGTGCTGAGTCGGGGGAGAAGACGTTTCATGGAATCCGATGGGGTGACCGGCGCATGGGAAATGAGATTCGAATGCCTTGTTCGGGTCGGCCGAGCTTTTTCTTTCCAGCTGTCCTATGAACTTCTTGGTAGGACCAGACCAAACCAGAACTCTTCTTCTATTCTTGTTTCGGCAAGCTTTGCCCTTTGTCTGCCAATCTTTGTTCCGCTTTCTGGTTGTGTCTTGCTGTATCCGTAGGCCCTCAATCTCAATGTGTAATTGATGTCGACTGACGATCAGCCTCTGGCTGTAGCGAAAAGTCTCTGTACAAACAGTTTGGATTGACATGCGAATGCGAATATATCAAATTGGTGTTCGATGGGTGGTCAGTTGGGTCTCCGGACCAGCCGCGGCGGGTGCTTCTGCAGGTTGCTGTCAGTCAGAACGTTGTTTCCCACCACAGCCCACTGACAGGCGCTGGGCGTGGCCCCCCCAAGTCATGACATCACTGGTCGGGTGGTGCGAGGTGGAACCGCATCAGAGTGACATCTTCCATTGCGCCCTACACTAACTAACACTGCCGCGCTGTTAGTAAGCCAGGCGCCAGCAGCCATCTGTAATAGCATAATAGTGTCTTTTGCTAACCCCAAGCTCCAATTCCAGAAAAGAGCTCGATATTACTCGGCTTGGTATCTCGCGGCCGAGGTAGAATCGGGGACGGCGGATCGTAGACGCCGTTCAAGGCCCCGAACGAATGGAGTTCGATGTGCTGGTCCGCTGATGCAGCAAGTGCCGGGCCGGGTGACGGGATCCTCCTTCCTAGTTCCTTCACTTAACTTGCTTGTCTTGGTAATCCAAAACGTTCTCCAGCTGCCAGCATGCAGGCGCGCTTGCGGTTCCGCGAAACATTTCCTCCGATTCCTTTCCTTTTTTATGGGAACCGGGGAGACGAGTCGCTCCGTTGCAGAGCAAGAGGTTCAAAACAGAACAGGTACGGGGCCGAGGCACAGACGCCGGACTAGACCGAAAGTGGGAATCTTCTGGAGAGCGGGGCGCCCGGGGCGCTAGGCCCTTTTCCGCCCCGTAAAGTGCGGCTTCTTTCCATCTTTCCTTCTCTCTTTTGCAGATAACATGGTGGCCCAGGGTCCCGGGACGGAACTGGAAATTGGACGTGAATGACACGACATGGGCCTGGTTCCCCGAATTCCAAATCATGCGTCGCAGAGCTGAGCGGAGGTCATCGTCAGTTTGTTCAATGGTCACTCACTGGTCGGTTCAGCTAGTCACGCAAAGCCCTTTCGTTCTCGTTTTCTGTCAAGACCTTGTCAAGAGCGGACACACGGATCGTCGACTGGTAAATGATGCCATGGTTCTCAAAATCTCTTTGCCTTTGCTATTTCCCAAAACAGTATTCATCCGTACAACCAGTGAACCAATACTCTCAATTCAATCATGAGGTAAGCAAATACAACAAGTCACAGAAACTTCCCGACACCGTTGAACTCCGTGGAACCCTAAACCGACGATCCGAACAATTGCTCCATGCAGACTTCCCGGACATGCACACGCAACACCGTTTATCGTTTGCCCATCATCAGACGAAAAGCTTCTACCACACGCAACTTTGCTCACTGCCAAAAATCTCCGTCTACTGACAGATACCCCGCCAAGACGCTTCCGAGGGATACCCTCTCATCTGCCGTCCTCCGCCTCCCGCGCCTTCCACGGGCACAAACTTTCACGCATTTCTTTTCTCCTCCAAACCTCAAAGTCCCCTCCTGATGCCCGCCGCCCCATCGTCAGTAGTAACAGGCGCAGGAGGCTCTGTCGTAGAGAACCCAGAAAGCCGCATGTCGATCCCGTCGAGACCCCACCACCTGGACCGTTCCGGATGCAGAGCCCTCTCGACATAGTACGCCCTCGTGTACCCGTTGGCCATATCGTAGACCTGCTGCACGGCCCACGTCGCCATGAGCGCCTGGTACAAGTAGTAGAACCAGTATAAGGTGATCGCGTCCTTGATCGCCAGCGCCACGAGCTTGGGCGACGGAGTCGTTGGCGGACCCGGCCTCCAGCGCCTGCCGGGTAGGTAGTAGACGGCCGAGTAAAGGCTCCCGGCGACCAGCCAGTAAAGCGTCTGCTTCCACGCGACCCCGTGGATGCGTATGCAGCTCCAGAAGGCGAGGAGGAGGCGCGCGAGGTAGCTCAGGCGCGGGTTCTCGATTCGATTTCTCGTGTCGCTGTCCATGTGCAGGAGGCCGGCCAGTCGCACCAGGAGAAGGCCGTCGTCTTCGGGGACCTCCGCCGTCTCCGTTCCGGAGGCGGATTCGGCGGTCGTTTGGCTTGCGGCGCTCCTCATGTTGGCTTTACGACCACAGCAGCGTCTGTATTTGGCGTAAAACGTGACGAGGTCGTGGATGACTTCTTGTCTAGCCGCTATCGGCCTGCCTGCTGAATCGCAGGCCCCAAGGCAGGGACAGCCACACATCCTGCCGCTTCCTGTCCGCTTCTTGCCGGGTTCTCGAGGACCGCCGCTGGAACCTTCACCGTGGTTGTCATCATCATCGTCGCCGTCGTCGGGATCACCATCAGGACCACCGGGTGCGCCTGCGCGCTGTTTCCCCTTATCCTTCTTATCTTCCTCAGGCTCTTCTCCAGATGTCCCCTCTTCAGTAGCCTTCAAGTTATTCTCATCTTGGTCAATCATCAAATCCACGTTGACACGAGCTTGCTCCTGCAGCTGCTTCTCCATCAGTGCCATCCTCTTCTTGGCATGTTGGAGCTGCATTCTCTCGGCCTCCAACTCCGTCTCGCACAACCTGAGCCGCTGCCTCTGAGAAGCCAAGATCTCTCTCAACTTGGACTGCTGAAGCTTCATAGAAGCGTCTCGTTTAGCCAGCCGGTCGTCAAAATCTCGCTTTTGCTGGCGGACTTGTCGGTCGTTGAGATCTCGCAGGTTCTTCGACTGCCTCTCGTACTCCTTCATTGCGTCAACGAACTCCTGCTCTCGCTCCGACACCGCCTCAAGTGGGAAATCTTCGATTTCTTGGTAGTCGGGGACGTCCAGATGTAGAGCGTTGGTGATGCGCTGTCGCATCCGGGCCAACTTCTGTGCGTCGGTTCCCGATGTACCCGCCGTGACGTCCAGAGCCCGTTCCATGTCGGTCGCCAACGTCCTGCCTCTGTCTACCAACTTTTCGTTGGCCCTCCGCAGCTGGCGGATTTCTTCTTGCAGGTCCTTAATGGTTTCGACGGTACCATCGAACACGGCGCTCTTCGTCGACTGCTCCTCGGCAAGCTTCTTCTCCAGCTTCGCGATCTCGCGTTTCAACTTTTCAGTTTCCTTCTTTTGCTCTTCGTAGTAGTACACCGTCTCACGGATCTCCTTGTCCACGCCGTCATCAATGGCCTGTTTCTTGCCTTTTTCTAGCTTGCTGATAGTCTCTTTCAGCTTTTCGTTCATATTCTCCAAAGTCGATGCGCGGGCATCTGCAGCGAACCGCTTGAGCCTCTCGTCGTTTTGTCGCTTCGCGGCTATCTGTTTAAAATCTTCGAGCTTCTCTTCCAAGCTTTTGTTCTCTTTCTTGAGTCGCTGCGCCTCTTCTGCGAGCTCATTGTCAGACCGGCCTACGAACTCGTTGACCTCCCTCGCCTTGAGGGCGGTAATTGTCGCGTTGGCCTTTTCAAGCATGATCTTGAGCTGTCGGGCTCTGCTGCGCAGGAACTCGTAGTTTTGAGAGTTGATGCCGTCGTGGATGAGGCCCTCGATGGCATAGTTGAGACGCTCAAGATTGCTTTGGACATTCTCACAACTCATGGACCAATCATTCAGGGGGTCCCAGATGCTTCTCGGAAGGTAGGAGGGTAGGATTCGATCCGTGGTGGGAAAATTGAAAAAATCACTTGATGCCTGCGAGGAAATTTCGGTTACGAGGTCGTCAAAGGCGTTGTGACTCTGGAATGCCCGCCGGGACTCGTCGTCCTGGCTGTCCGGGCTGGCTGGCTGCGCGGCAGTAGACGATGGTCCCGCCTGAGAAGACCCTGGGCCTCCTTGATCCGCGGGTGCGCTGGGGAGCGGATTGGCAGAAACGCCGGAAGGCGTCGGTCCTGGCTGGTTACGGACGGGATCATCGGCGACTTGCAGATTCAGCGTGGCCTGCATGATGGCATTTCGAGCGTACATGCAAGCACGTTGCTCCCGATATGTTTGTGTCAATATTTCTCGGATGGCATATACGCGTGCCTCCCAAGGAGTCCGCTTGGGTGACCCATACTGATCGATGTCTCCATCGACGGTGCTGTCGCCCGAACTTCCTGGATCGCCGTCGTCGGGGAATCTGTAAGCCTTCTTCTTCCCTCTCCACTTGTCCAGGTCCTCTGATGAACGATTCAATGAAGGGTCCGGGGGCAGTGGAGGTTCGGCGACGTTCGGCTGGGTGCCGGCGGCTGAGCTTGGCCCGGCGACGGTGGCCTCCGAGCCAGCCAGGTCTCTGACGGCTTGTCCCACGGCCCTCCGTTCTCGTTGGATCTGCCGGGCTGGCTCGCGCGGGTTGCCGAGATCTTGGTATAGCCGGTTGAAAATCCCGCCGTAATGAGCGATGTTCCTGCGCAATATCCTCCCCTCTTGCGCTAGGGTTGCATCGGCCTCATCCCTCATCCTCTCCAATGCGACAATGGCTTTGCGGAGTTTCTTTGGATCGTCACCGGGGTCCGGTCCGTCTATATCGAAATCATCATCGTCGCCGCCAGAAGGAGTTTCGCTACTGCTGGCAGTCACCCAGTCGCCAGCCTCGGACTGATGAGGTTGGCTGTCACCATCACTCCCGCCGGCGTTGTTCCCGCCGCTATTCTCGTTGGCTGTCGCGTTGGCTATCGTGTTGGCCGCCGTGGTGGCCGCCCTGGCCTCGATCCGCTCGAGCCTCTCTTTGTACATGTGAATCTTCTGCGCGAATTCGTACAGCTCGTCCGGGTAGTTCTCAATGTTGGTCTCAAAAAAGTGCCTTTTCTGCAAGCCTAATTCGTACATTTTAGTACGAGCTTCGTTGAAGGCGTCACGAAGCTCTACTAGGCGGTCAACCTCGTACTCGTCAGGATTTTCTGGTAGCTCCATTTTCCCAAGTGTGTCGCACAACGTCTTGAAGAAGGAATCAAGTTTGTCAGCGGTGGCCGACTGCTTTCGTATCAGGCTCTTGAATGCATCTTGGAACTGCTGGTGCATGACTCTAAATTCAGGAGGGGGGCCTTGGGTGCCTGATGTCGTCCCCGAAGTCCCCTCGATGGGCGGCTGATGATCGGGGTTCCGCGTCCAGCTCTCGACCGGCGGCGCGTAGTGAGTCTGCGTGCCCTGGTGAGAGATCATGATCCCGCTCGGCACGGCCGTGCCCGACAAGACCCGTGTCAAGCCTTCGTTCTCGCTCGTCAGAGAGAGGACTTGTCTTTCGAGTCCAGCCGACTCCCTCCGGTGGTCCTCTTCCAGATTCTGGATCTTGAGTTCGAGGGCATCCACCGTCTTCTGATGTTCATCTTTGATCTTAGCTAGATCAGCATTCTCGTCAGGCGCTTGGTTCCGACTCTCTAGATGTTGAACTCTGAGCTTGAGCTCCTCTATTGTTTTCTGTTGAGCTTCGATCTCTGTCGGATCAGCACCCTCGCCAGCAGCTGAATTGCGGCTCTCCAGGTCGCGGATCTTGGACTCGAGGCCATCCGCCACTTCCTGGTGCGTAGCTTTGGTCCTCTCCAGCTCAGTCTCGCCCACCTCGGCTCTCCTCCTCAAGGTCTGAATCTCGTTCTCCAACCTCTCGACGGTTTTGTTGTGTTCCGCCATCCACTCTTCTCGCAATTCCTTGTCTTTCTCAACTAGCTTGCCTTTGATCATGTTTTCGAGGTGGTCGACACCCTCTTGCTCCACTATGAGACGCCTCTTCAGCTCACTGTCGTATCTTTGATTTGCAAAGCTCCATTTATTCCGGAATTCGACCACCTTTTCTTCAACTGTGCGTACTTCCGCATTGAGGCGCTCGCCGTGTTCGTGGCATTCGTCGAGAGCCTTCTGCTTCGCCTCCAACTCCTGCATCTTTTCCTTGAGCAAAAGATCATTTTCTCGTATTTTCCCATCCTTGTGTTGGATTTCTTCGTCCTTGCGTTTGATCTCCTCAATCTTCTTCCTCATCTCCTGCTCGATTTCTCGTAGTTGTTCCAGGAGCCTGACGTTTTGTTCTGCAACTTCGTCCGCAGAATCCATGTACGTCTTGAGATCCTCCTTCAATGCGTCTCTCTGTTGGGATAGTTCCACCTTTTCTTCCTGGAGCTGGTTCCTCTCAAGAGCCAGGCTGTTTTTTTCCTCCCGAAGATTCTTGGCATCCTCATGGAGGCCTGCGACCATCTGTTGGATCAATTGCAGATCTCTGCGGCTCGCTGCCTGCTCGCTTTCCGCTTTGTCCACGCGGTCTATCAGGTCGGCCACCAGCTGGAGGTGTTCTCCCGGGTCGTCCAGCGAGCTCGCACCTGTGCTCGATCCGTCCGCTGTGGCAGCCTCTTGTGCCACCTTTTCTTGCGCCAACTTTTCTCGCGCGCAGGCGTACATAGCCTTGGCCTCAGCTTTGCCCAGTCTGTCGTGGACAGCGCTTAACTGCCCCTTGAGCTGCTCAGAGACCTGCGACATGAACTGTTCCCTCCTCTGGGACCTCTTGAGCTCCTTTGTTCGTTGCTGGAGCAAAACTTCCAGGTTCTTGATCTTCTCGTCGGTTTCCTTGCGATTGGTCTCGAAGTCTTGTTCGTCGCCCGCCTGGATAGCAGATGGTCTGTTGGCTTCTCCCTTCGTTCGTTCAGCATTAGATTCGTGCTCCTCGATGGTCTGCTCCAACACCCGAGCGCTTGCTTTGAGCTCCGCAATCTCATAAACAAGCTTCTTGGCCTCATCTTTGAGGTCTTTTATCTCCTTGTCGGCTTCCTTACGATGATGCTGGCACTCATCCAATGCGACTTTGGTATTGCGTAGCTCAAGGGACACGTCCCCTTGGCCAACCTTGCTTCCCTGGGACCCCTGAGTACTGGTCAGTATCGCCTCAAGAATGGAGCTGCTTGAACTCACTGCCGAAGAAATTCTATCGAGTCTGCTGAGTTCATCCTCGATTGTCTGTAGTGTGCGATCGGGGCTACCCTGGTTCTCTTCCGGTTCCTATGAATCCAATTAGTAATTCCATCCAATCTTGCGAGGTTCGATTCAGCTTACCGCGGAGGACTGGCTGTTGAATTCTCCAAGCTCCTTCGCGAGATTAAGCCTCTCTTCAGGCTCGCTCTCGGTCTGCGATTCTTCACATTTCGAAGCCGCCGCCCCAGAAGTCCGCTTGGGAGGCGAGAACAGATCATCAGAAAGTGACTGCGAAGGCTTTTCGTCGGAAAGCACGACGGCATGAGGGTATCTACGGAAGCCGTCGTTACCGTCGCACACCAAGTCCGCTAGCCTAGCTTCCTCTTCCCGCCAGTTGCTGTACAGGTTGCTGGCGGCATCGTCCATGGCGAGGCCGTAGAAACCGACAACCTCTCCGATGATGTCCCGCATATCGTTCATGGGAACGTCTTGCTTCAGTGCCTCGTCGCGTTCCGTCTCTGCCTGGGCTAGTCGCATCTCCAAGTCTGAAACCTCGCCCCTCGCATTGTCGACGAGCTTGCGATATTCGGCAAGGGGAACATTCTCGTGGTCGACGGTGAAAGTCATGTTTGCCACCTCGATTTGGGCTTGGGAGACTTTCCTGGTCTGGTCCGTCAATTGTTTCCGAAGGCTCTCTACCGTGGCTAGCGCTTCCTTGACTTGCTTTTGGTGGTCAACCAACTGCTTTTCCATATAAGAAACGTCCTCTTCGTGCCGCTTCTCCTTCGCCTGCCACACGCCCTTCTCTTCTTCAAGTTTGCGCTCCGCTGTCGCCCTGGCTGACATTTCGGCATTGAGCTGATCACGCAGCTTAGAGATGGTACTCTTAAGCTCTTCCTCGTTCACTGGAGGAGCCATTTGTTGAATGCGCAATTGAACTTCATTGAGCTCTGCTGTGCGGTGCTGGAGTGCAATCTCCTTCTCGTTGCACTCATTCTGAGCTGTCTTGAGCTGGTTTTGATTTGCTTCCAGGCTCGACTTGAGTTTGTCTCGCTCGTTGATACACTTCGTGAACTGCACCTCGAGATCTCGTGCCTTTTGCTCAAGTGGGCCAAGTTCGCCAAGTTTGTCAGTTTGCGTTGCCACGATCTGTTGCAATGCTGTCTTTTCCCCCTCAAGCTGCGTGTGTGCTTGCGTCGAGGCCTCAAGTTTTGAACTCTCGATCTGAAGCTTCTCTTGCCACGTACTGCATTCTTCGGAGACCTTTGAGGCAAAATTCTTCAAGAGTTGCTCGCATGTTATGGGCGCCGGCTCCTTGTTGACTAGATGAAAAATGCCGTGTGATTCCGCGAGGCCTCTTAAATAGTTTCTCACATCCTCGAGCCCTTTCGACTCAGTCGACTCAATTAGCTCCGCAGTTGGTGCTGGATTGCTCGATTGAGTTTCCTCGCCTTCTTGTTTGGCTAGCGGAGTCGACTCGGAGGTGGTTGGAGCCGGACTCTTCGGGCGGCTTGGCTGCCTTGCTTGCTGAACGGGAATAGTGCCCCTGGAAACGCCGGGGTTGCGACGCCTGCCCCTGGATACTGAACCATTGCGCCGGGAGACGCTTGAGCTTCCGGAAGCTGAATCTGACAGCAGTCCTTCGTCTAGACCTCGACTTACTGGAATCCCTGCTTCGCCTGCAGGACGACCAGAAGACACATCCTGTATGGCTGATACGGGCGTAGCTGGTATTGGGAGACCATCCCGCGAAGGGCTTGCCACGCTCCGCATATCCAACTTCGCTCCAGTGATACCCTTCCCAGCCAAAGCGGCCCAGGAGACTCTGGAAGGTTTTGCTGTGTTTGACGAGTCACCGCGAGGCGCTGATGATGTGGACGCCCTGCTTCCACTTCGCTGTTGTTCTCCATTTGCTGGAGGTTGTCCGGAGCCCTGGTCCGATGAAGCCCGCACATCTAGCTCATCTTTCGCAGATGTTGCTGTAGTTGGAGGTTCCTCCCGAGAAATCGTTCGACCTCGGGTCACCTCACTCTCGGGAACCTCATCGCCCATCTCCCCAGCCATCTCTCTCGGTGCCAAGTATGTCAGTTTTCAAGCAAGGTGTACTTACAAATTCTCTCATATGATCTATGATGTAAAACAGCAAGGAAAACAAGATAGAGAAAGATAAGAAGAGGAATGAAAACAACAAAAGCTGCCCAAAGGTCTTTGATCTATGCGGGCACGCCGTACTTATGCCATAGGTTGTCTTTGGGATGGCGAACATTGAGTTGGCCTTGAGGAGTCCCGAAGTAGGAAGCATACTCGAAGTCATTCCATCGACATGATACAAGCATTCGACTTCTAGGGAGGAGCAGATTCTCCCAAATCGAGGGAGATGATAATGCGTCCGTTTGCGGATCAGACTGCCCTGGTCAGTGCAACTCCCATTCAACTCTCAACAAAGCTTACAAACCGGAATCTGGAAATAACAAGTCAAAGGCTCAATGTTGAATAAGGGAGCGTGGACCAACAATGAGTACTCTGGAGTTGGTCAAAGACTTGCGGACGTGCACATCCCTTGGAATCTTAGACTGTCTTTGTGGCCGGTTCCCCTACCTCGTCTTCGCCTCAATGACCTCTTGGTACCTTACCTTATGACATAACACAAGGTTAGCAAGCCCGTTCTGAAGTTTCGGCAAGTCGGGGACGGCCCAGAGCGTGATGCTGCGGAGGGCGTCAGCTGCCCCATTAATTCATTGCTAGGTAGGTCAAACAATTCCCCCATACTGGCGTCCTTGGGAATATTCCTCCAATCCTTCGTTCTGTAAAACCTCCCACAAAACTCCATTGCAACATTTTGACCTGGTATTCTATATCGTCCTGCACCAGTGAACGACGGAACTAAGATGCTATGCCGAAACGCCAGATACGCCGTTTTGTCTTTCTCTAATTGTACCATCCCCTGGCACCGGGACCTTGCGCTGTTGCTTCTTTCCGATGGGTGATCATCGGCTCCTTAATCTCAAATGTGTCAATGATATCTTGCCATGTTTGCATGTCCATGGAAAAGATTGCTTGCTGCTTCGCTGTCTCACGCTTGACTGTGCCGTCCTCGTTTGCGTCTCCATTGCTGATGGGATCTGAAGTCCAGTCAGTACAATCAATGTCACATGTTCAGATGATGACCGGCTTACTGAGAGAGGGGTACTCGTCGCTGTCAAACTCGATGCCAACCTTTCCATCACGAATGAGGAAACTGACGTAGAACATATTTTCCACCGTTTGGCCAAAGGACTTGGGGTTGACAACGAAACGAAGTAGGTCAACACCGCCTGTATCCCGTAGACCGTACTTCTGCATGAGTTGAATCTGCTCGGCGTCGTCCATTTCGGTGTTTTCGAATATTTCAGAGAGCTCCGTTTGAATGCTGCTTTGCACCTTGTCCAGCTGCTTCAGAATCTTACCGCAGATAGCGGTCAAATCATTCTCCTTCTTGGCAAGGTCCTCGACATTCAACACCTCGGGTCTCGTCTCTTCCAGGTTATTGGGTCTGAAGGGGGCGGTGCGCTTCGAGATCTTGCGTACTTTCTTCTCAACGGACAAGGGACCAAGGAGAAAGCCGGGCAAGGCTGGCCGACGAACATTTGGTAAGGAAGCGAAGCGTCCGAGATGGCTCCAGTTGAAGGCCTCGTCGTTCCCTTCATCCTCATCATCGCGTGTATTGTTATTGGTGCGGCGTCTCCGTCTTTGTGTACCGGATAGCTCTGGCGCCTCGTCGTCTGCGATTCCACCGGCTTGCCGCATGTAGGTGCAGCACTTGGAGACGAACTCATCCACATCGACACCCTCGGTGGAGCTTCCCTGCATCAACCTCACGGTTTTGCGGTACGACATATCGACGGCGCTGACAAGCAGGCGAGAGTCTATTGTCGCCTCCGTAGTTTGCTTCACACCCCTAGCAACGCGCTGAGCCATCATCAAGGTATCCTTCAGACCCGTTGAGCCTGGCAGCATGTACTCTTCCATGTTTTCGTTGATGCCCTTATGAAGGTCTCGGAGCTTTCGTTGGATTTCTCGACGTTCTTCCATTGGTTGGTCTGGGTCATAGATGTCCGAGTCGTATCCTTCTTCTTCTTCTTCCTCTTCTTCTTCTTCTCTCTCAACGGAGCGCGTAGCTCGGCGACGTGCGGCATGACCCCCATTTTCCGTGTCTGTACGTTTCCGCTTGCCAATGGAGACATCGCGGCCTTTGCCTTTGTCTTTCGCGGCGAGATGACCGCGTGCAGGACGGGGCGCATCATCTTCGCTCGACTCGGGGGAGGACGAGCCTCCAACTCTCGCCGGCATTCTCGATGTTGACCGGTTTGCTTGTTGAGGAGTTGCTGTGTGTTCGGTGTTGTGGTCGTCGAGGATTTTGGCTTGATATGAGGTAGGGCCTGGCGTAGAACCAAAGAGTGCGCCTTCTGCACGATGTTCGATGACGAGTTCGGGTGGTTGTGCAGGATCTCACGCGTGAATTTGCGACTGGACATGGAAGACGCGACAGGCACTTCCCAGGCGACCCTTCCACTCAACGCGCTCCAACAATCGTTATCGCACCCATACGTGCGTGGGGTGAATGTGGCTGAGGATGACGGGCTTATCGATAAGATATAGGTAGGTCTGGAGACATGTGGCTGAGGCGGGGGTCGCAGACGACAGAAATCTACAGCTTGCTAGCCCATGCTGGGATGTACTGCCTAATGCACTCCACTGGAGCTTCCTACAGTCAGCTGCCGCCTACCAGTGCTTATCCAGTCTGGTGCAGTCAGTGACCTCAACCTGCGCTACCTACCCACAAACACATGCAACCGCTGTCTGTCGCATTCGCCGAACGACATTCTGCAACTTGCCTACTTCATTGCATGATGGACTCATAACCTCTTCGTACGAGCTCCTATCCTCACAATGGAGCCATTTTCATTTGCCAGCTCCGAGTCTCTAGACTATCCAGTCAGCATCCGCATGTATGCGCCCAGCTCCTGCGTCGTTCCCAACCCGGATAATGCGCGTGACTGACGCTGCCGTGATAGTATTAATCTAGAGGGCGACGAAACACCATTCCTGCATTCCACTTTATTGGAAAAGGCCGAGCTGAGACATATCGGCTCTAACACAAGGTAATACCTTTCGTACGGCTGCTGGTCGCCATCGCTAACTTGCTAGCTCGCACTCCGATCTCTACGTCACCGTGCAAGTATGGGCTGGCTCGAAGCCGTTGACAGTACCTATCCAGACGGCATACAAATCGTTTCGCAATGAGAGGAGGTAAGTCGCGCCCCTTACGTCTGGTGGATGATCCTGGGAAAAGACCTCTGACGCGGAGCGCGCGTAGATGGAACGAATGGCTCACTCTGCCGATCAACTACAAAACCCTCCCTCTAAACTCCTGCTTAGCCATCACATTATGGGACTCATCACCAGCTGGTGGAAAACAAGCGAGAGGCCATGCGATCCCCTTCGGCGGCACAACGCTCCCACTGTTCGACCGAGACAATCAGGTGCAGAAGGGCCGGCAGAAATGCATGGTCCACCGACACAAGAACGCCGATGGGAATGACAATACCACTACGCCTGCGGTTCCGCGGAAGAAACGGGACGGCTCGAGGAAAGGAGCCACTCCAACGGTAGATAAGGATGCTGAAGAGCTGGAGCGCATGGAGAAGCTATTCAAGAAACACGAAATGGGCGAGATACCTAGAGTCGACTGGCTTGATCAGCTTGTATTCCGTGGCTTTGAGAAGCGCGGACTACAATCGGCAAAAGCATCACTCAAGACTATGCAACGCCAGAGGACGACAAATGGAGATGCATCGACCGAAAAGGAGGGAACTTCAGACGACAAGGGTATCGTGAACACCGAATCCCATCCTGGGTTTTCCAAGTTCCAGCTCAACGTGGAGCTGCCGCGATTCGACTTCCCAGTTGTATTTGCGGACCTAGAATATGATCCTCCGCCGATTTCGGCGCTTCAGCATGTGTCTGCTTCTCAGTCTAACGTAATGTTGAAGCCGCCGCCCGAAGTGCAGTTTGGTCCTGGTATCGACGCGCTTGACGATTCAGCTGGGAGTCGATTGATGAAGGTTTATGACCCTGAGGTTGGTGCTCGCGACAATCCAGCCGAAAGCAAGCACAGAAGGCTTGTCAGAAGTCAGCATCGCCACGGGGTTCTCGACAAGGATCTCAAACCAAATGCCAAGGTCCGAGATGAGCTGAATCTCATCATGTCGTATTCGCCAACGCACACGTTGACCCCGGAGGAGAAGGATTTAATCTGGAAATTCCGCTATCATCTCACTCGAGACAAACGGGCTGTTACCAAGTTTGTGAAATCAGTCAACTGGCAGGATCAAAGCGAAGCCAAGCAGGCAGTGCAAGTCTTGGGACGCTGGACCGAAATCGACGTCGACGATGCTTTAGAGTTGCTTGGCCCCACCTTCGACAACCAAGCTGTTCGAGCGTATGCTGTGGAAAGACTACGTAAGGCGGATGATCATGAGCTGCTCCTTTATCTGCTGCAATTGGTGCAAGCCTTGAAATACGAGCATATCCAGGCCGACTCTTCCCAGGAGGCCATTCATGATTCGTCTCTGGCTCAATTCTTGATATCCCGAGCAGCCGGTAACTTCCTTCTTGGCAACTACTTCCATTGGTACCTGATGGTCGAATGCGACGATCATAGCCCAGAGCAGGGATTGGATAACCGCAACATCTACCGAAAGGTGGCCTACGACTTCATGACTGAACTAGTGAAGCAACCGGATGGAGTCGAATCGAGAAAAACACTCTTGGGACAGGCTGAGTTGATTGCCATCTTGTCCAAGATTTCTGGGGAAGTCAAAACGTCACACGAATCCATCGCCAAAAAGACTGACCGCGTCAAACACTTCTTGGCAGATCCAAAGAATGAAATTCTGACAATTGACCCGCCATTGCCTTTGCCGCTCGACCCTACTATGCTAGTGGTCGGGGTGGTACCTGACGAGACGACGGTCTTTAAGTCATCTCTTTGCCCAATCAAGGTCACCTTCAAAACTAGCACCGGCAAGAAGTATCCCATCATCTTCAAGACTGGTGACGACCTGCGCCAGGACCAGTTGGTCATTCAAATCATTACTCTCATGGACCAACTACTGCAGAAAGAAAATTTGGATTTGAAGCTGTCTCCCTACAAAATTCTGGCTACCAGCACAACAGCAGGCGCTTCTCAATTTGTTCCATCCGTCAGCTTCCAAAGCATTGCTTCGAAATTCAGAAACAACCCAGCACTGACCTACTTGAAATCCAACAACCCAGACGACCGGCAACCCCTAGGTCTACGTCAAGAAACTCTGGACACCTATATCAAGTCTTGCGCAGGATACTGCGTGATTACCTACATTCTAGGCGTCGGCGATCGGCATCTGGATAACCTTCTCCTCGCCCCGGACGGCCATTTCTTCCACGCCGATTTTGGATTCATTCTTGGCCGAGATCCAAAGCCATTTGCACCGGTCATGAAGCTCTCAAAGGAAATGGTCGACTGTATGGGCGGAGTCAACTCAGAGCACTTCAAACAGTTCAAGCAGTACTGCTTCCTGGCATACACTGCTTTGCGTAAATCCTCCAATCTTATTCTCAACTTGTTTAGCTTGATGGTGGACGCGAATATTCCTGACATTCGACTTGAGCCTGACAAGGCGGTGCTGAAGGTTCGTGAACGATTTCACCTGGAACTTACAGAGGAGGAGTCAATGCTGTTCTTCGAGAGGATCATCGAAGACACTCTCGGAGCCATTGCTCCGGTTGTCATTGACAAGCTGCATGAGCTCGTGCAGGCTTTCCGAAACTGAGGGATGGTTGTCAGGCTTGGAGGCTCCGTATGCATTAGAGTTTGAGCTCATAATGGACAGCAACAACAACGTTGGCGAGTACCAAGAAACCACAGTAGTCTCATGGACACACCCGATTATTATCCTTTACTTTGGGGCCCAAGCCTGCTCATCGGAGATACCGGGTACCTCGCTGCTGATACCTTGACGGAGTCCTTGCCGCGATGTGAGCAGATTTGGAAAACCCGTGACCTTCCCACCAAGAAAAAGAAATGCTATGGAAGCCATCAGATTCCTAGCGGAATACATGGTGATGTATGTATGAGGCTCTATGGGCGATTTATATATGTCGTATAAGGACCGCAGAGGCGCACGGCTTGATTCGCAACAGTCCAACTCTACCTCGCAACGGGTTGAGAACTATAGTGCCAGCCAAATGTACCTATCTCCGACACATATAACCATGTTGAGACCTTGAGAACTTAGAAAGATATATATAAAGGTCTTAGGCTCTCCATTACGAGTCCATTCTTTCGGGCCAACATCTCAAAAATCGACCATAGCCCCCTTCTCTTCAAAATTTCCAATTTTCTATTCTGTCTTGGCCAACTCAGTTATATCAAAATGGACGCCCATAACCTTCCCACTTTTGAGGAGCGCCGTGAACGGCTTGAGGACATATTCGACTTCCTTGGAGACACCAATCCTGAGAGCGTGTCTCCTAGACTGCGTGAACCTCTCCTAGCACTGCAGCGTCGCGCTGTTGCATGCCAGGCCCCGTACGATGCAGACATCGAAGAAGAGCTCGCAGTGTGGCGGGACTTTCTCGAAGTCCAGGAGGACATCCACAGGTTCATGGGCTACCGCCGCTTCCTCTGGAGACTGAGAGAAGCGGATACAAAGAACTTCCTCACTACTTATCTCTCAGGTCGATCCTGGGCCCGAGAGTGGTTGCCGAACGGAGGTGTTCCTCACAACGCCTGCGAGCAATGCAGCTATTGGCTACCTAGTCGCCAGCAAGAATGTGAATGCCAGTTCATCTGCCAGCCTCTATGGTTGATTCTTGAGGATTACCACCATGAGCGAGATCAATTCAACGTGTGGCTTAGGAACGCCACGATAGCGATGGGTGTAGCAGATGAGCCTCAGCCTCCGTCCCCCGTCGACGACTTCTTTGCGAGGGTCGCCACCTACAGCCTGGAACACGACGCCCCTGGAGATTCATGGGGTGTCAGAAGCATTTACGAAGTCTTGTTACAGACGTATAGCCATACAAGGGGCGAGCAGGTCACTTGTCGCGACTTCCTCCAGATGGGATTGGACTACACGCTGAACCGGATCAACTGGGACCAAATGTCCGTTCTCAATCGCGTCCGCGGCATTCTCAACGATGACGAGGCCCAAGAGCTTGTGGAGGCGATCCATTACGATGGTCTGATGTACTACGTCTCATCTTTCCATCTCGACGTCGACGGCAGATATGTCGACCAGCAGCCCCGCCAATGGGTTATCAATTACCTGGAAGAGAATCCTGTGCCGCGGGATATCTACAATGGCATCCCATTTGGTCGGATTCTGACCCCTAGTTACCTCTGGAACGAATATTTCATCGACGACGATGGGAACGTCACGGTCTTCTGCCAATTCCAGGAGACTGGTCATGAGTGGGTCAAGTATTGGCTGGGAACTGGTAGGCCTTTTGAGCGGGAGGACGTTATCGCTCCACGAGAAGATGCTGCTATATCCCATGGACGCCATCATCATCAACCTCACCTCAATGCCGGTCATCACCAACCGCCGCTATATGATCCGGTGGGGGAGGACACCGGCCGGAATCGCGCGGGCCTCGGTTCTCTCGTCTCCGCTCTCGCTTCCGCTGCCAGCAGTGCTGCCCGTCGTGTTGCTGGGACATGGCCCTTCGTCGAAGTACACAGGCGAGTCCTCCGAGGGGCCAGTGAACTGGCTTCCGCTTTCCAGGGACCGGCGGAAGATCTTGGGGGCAGCGTGTATGAGGATCGACCGGCTGCGGAGAGTAAAGTTGAAAGTGGGAATGAGGAGGTGAAGGATGGATGGGATGCGGATGACATCTATGATGAGATGTTGGATGAACGGCCGGGGATGTGAGATGTGATGACGACGTAGCCCTTAAGGTCTAAGGGATCGGGGTGACGGACAAGATTTATGTAGTCTATTGTAATATATAGACTACATCAAGTTATTGTGTCTTTTGTGAAGTGACGTGAACGCAGGCTCCGCTTAAAACGTGAGACAGACCAGTACGACTACATGCAATAGATGCTAAATAGTAGCGGCTCTGCTTCGAGCTTACCCGAGAGTGACGAAGTCAACAATAACCAAGTTTCATACATCAGATCTTTGAAAGCCAAGGTAATATGAGGCTGCGTGGCTCATCTATCACTGATAAATGGGAGCTTATTCGTAGTATTCAACGTAATAGAGGCCATCCTCTCCACGAGGTAGGTAGTGTATATACATGAGGCAGCAAGAGTGTGGGTGGCTCCTTCCTCAATAGCAATGGAAACCATGACCTCGTGCCTTCCTCCAGCCTAGGTCTCGAAGGCCGCGCAAATTCAAATCTTATGAAAAATACACGGTGCGTGAGGAAGTTGCCTACCACCAGATCTCCCTCTTCGGGCGCATCTCCTAGCCTTTCTTACCTTTCCTCACCTTTACACTTGCCTTCCCTCACTAACCTTTTCACTCTCACCTTTTCACTCTCACCTTCTCACTCTCACACCTTCGACTCACATCACTACCCTCACCCCATCACTGTTTTGATCTCGCCCCGGTCCCAACATCTCTGCCTTTCAATCGCATTCTTCGAATCATCGTACACAACTCTCTTGGGTCTCTTCAAGACTTCCTGACAAATTCCATCAAACGCCGGGCAGCGAGAAATCGCTCCGCGCCCTGCATGGAACCGCCATCACCACCACAGTCTCGAGAAGAGGCGGATGCTCAGCTACAGACCATCGTACACGATCGAGGCATAGAAAATGGGCAAGCTAATAAATTCACGGAGAAACAACTACGAAACGCCCTCCAGGTTCTCGCGAAAAATCTGTATTGCACGTCAACCCATTTCATCTTGGAGCTTCTTCAAAATGCCGACGACAACGATTACTCCAAAGCGATTCAACGAGACTCACACCCAAGTTTTAGGCTGAGCATCGAGAGCTGTATTGACAACAGCGGCGAAATTGTTCACTACTTGGAAACGGGATGCAACGAAAATGGCTTTTCTCTTGAGCAAATCGACGCTCTCTGCGCGATCGGAGAGAGCACAAAGAGCTTATCGAAAGAGGTCCATTCGGGATATATTGGAGAGAAGGGCATAGGCTTCAAGTCTGTTTTCAATGTCGCAAATGTAGTCTATGTCTCGAGTGGGCTCTACAGCTTCAAACTCGACAAGACAAGGGACATGCTGGGGGTTCTCCTGCCCCTCCCCGCGGTATTTATCAAACCTCAGCGCGAGTCTGAAAATACAAGCATGGCTCTTCAACTACTTGGCAATAGCGAGTTGGAAAGGATTGCCGTGGAGCTTACCAAGATCAAACCCGAAATACTGCTCTTTCTTCGCCGACTCAGACGCATCGTTGTCCAGACACCGGATGAGCAGGTTGACTACTTGGCTACATACACAGATCACGACACAGACTTCCACTGCGAAACGCGGACTATTACCATGCACACAAACAATTCGGAGCCAGCGACGGAAACTAAGTACGTCATTATCCGAAAGGCAGTGGGAGACATGCCAGAAGAACCTACAAGGAAAAACATCGGCGTCTCAGAGGTTACTCTTGCATTTCCGCTGGAGCAGGATGGTAGCCCAAAGGTTCAAGAGCAGCCAATCTTTGCATTCCTGCCAGTTGGCCACTATGGCTTCCAAGTAAGGACCAAAATCCCTCTGGTTTCTAGAAAACATCACTAATCGGACGCTCAGTTTCTCATTCAGAGCGACTTCATTCTACTCGCGGATCGGGAGCGCGTTCCCGCCGAAAACGCTTGGAACAACAAGATCAGAGAAGCAATTCCAATTGCATTCGAGGAGTCAGTCGAGAGATTCAACAAAGGTGGAGGTAAACTGCGTTACTCCTGGCCACGGTACTTGGTGCGATCTCCCTCTCACGATGACTTTTGGGACGGTCTGGAAGAATCCCTGATCAGACATCTTCAGTCTCGCCCAGTTCTTCAGAGTCGCGCGGGGATTGAGGATCTGCGAAAGCCGCAGGAACTCGTCTTCGTCTCTTCTGGATACTGTCTGGATGGAGTGCCTTTGATCGACTCACCGAAACAACGTCACCGCCATCTAGCATCCGAATACTCTCAGGAAGGAAATCTACCCAAAGGTTTCATGCGTCTGGGGGTAAGTACCATGGTTGCTGACGTGTTTGTGTCACATTTCTGTGAATGGGTTTCAGTAGAGAAACCCGACCTCACCACCAAGTCACAGAAATGGCACAGTAAAGTGGCTGCTATTCTCGTCCGCTCTGAGTCTTGGAAAGAGAGACTACGACGCTTGCCACTTGTGCCAACACTGGACGGGGATCTGCTTCCTGCGCGCACGGCAGACCTATACCTGGCGGCGAAGGCAGACATCCAAGGTGCTCCTCAAGGCCTTGGCTTCTTCTTCGTGCTCCCCGATGCGCGATCCGATGCCAAGAGAGACGCCCTCTTTGAATGGTTAGGGATCAAGAAGATCACATCGAACGATATTTGCAATCGAATTCTCCAAGACCATAACAAACGGAATCATGGTTGGGACCCCCGAGGAACCGAGCGTCTCATCGAAGACGCGTTCTACTTATTCCACAATCATCGTCCGCATTGGCTTCCAAAGATGGACCTCTGGGTTGCTACCTCCAACGGAAACGAGGTTTGCCGCGCCGATGCCGTCTACCTCATCGACCCAAAGATCCAACATAACCTCATTAGCAAGCACTCTTCTGAACCCAAGGCTTGCATGAACGTGCTGCATCCTGATTACTTCAGTCGAGGCGAGATCGCAGGTGAAGAACGCGCTGCCCAAAAAGGCGCCTTCATTGAGTGGTTGAAGAACAAACACGGAGTCGCAACATCGTTCAAGTTACTTGTCCGTGATCAGTCCTCTTCGGAAGTCGTCCTTAGTCGCGAAAGTCGATGGCTTCTCAAAAATGACTCCATGGGCTTCATACAACTCTTAAGAGACGAGTGGCTTCGAAACGGGCTGTTCTTCGAATACAGGGACTGCCTCTCAATTCTGCACCCACATGTCCAGGCCATGACAGTGCCTTGTCGAGACGGGGTCCAACGGAAACTCCAGGACACAGCGGTACCAACCAAAGCTCTGCTCCTCCACTGTCCACATCTTGCATTTGCAGATTTTCCTGACCCAGAGGACTTGATATGGCAGAAATTTGGAGCCTTTTCAGTCACTACTAAACCCAGTGTAGAGGCCTACGTCATGGAGCTCGAGATGATGAAAGGTTTGGCCATTGATGCGGATACTATGAAGGCTGCAAGTCACATTTATCTGTATCTGGCCAACAACAGCAAAGAGATCTCGGATGCTCAGCGGTAAGATTCTATTCAATTGATCCCGGGCGAGATAGCTAACCCGAGCAGTCAAGCCTTCGAGCACGCCAAGACGGTCTATCATCCAGTCCATGGTTGGCTCACCCCGAACGAATGCACTTGGAAGGCTCCTGCCTGCCTTGAGAACATCCGACCCCTTGCTGAGTTCTACCCTAAATGTGGGACTTTCTTTCAAGAGATACTCCAAATCCCGGATGCCGGTATTCCTGACGTTATCAGAGAGTTGGGGCGTTTGGGAGGCCTATCAGCGGACACTCGAAAGGCACAGTCGATAAAGACAGTGCTCCTCTTCTTGTGCAAGTATCTCTCAAGTATGAAGGATCCTGCAAAAATGCCTCAGTGCTTCGAGCAAAGAGCACTCCCATTTTTCAAGGTTTTCCCCATGCTACCTACCACGCACAACTCAGGAGGTCCAGACAGCGCAACGTTCTTGTCTCTCAATGATAGCTGGTTCATTGCCGACCGCACGGCCTTACGGACCGCTTTTGAGGGGAAAGTTTCCCTCCTGGATTTCGACGTCAAAGATATTGACAAGATCATGCCATTGGTAGCATGGCGTCACCTCTCTCCTCGACTCCTCAGCAATGCGGTAGAAGAGCATATCACTTACGTGAGCGCGCCGATAGCCCATCCACTTTGGTCCGAAAACATACAGAAGAAAGCAAAGTACATTGCGCTGTAAGTCACGTTCACCTAAACGTCATTGCATCTCACTGACCTCGTATAGCCTCGGGACCAAAGCGACGCCGACGATTCCTACCTTCAAGGTTTCGCTAGCCTTGGGCATTTCAGTGCAAAGAGCAATCGGCGAAATAGTGGGCGAGTCTCGCAAAGGGCACATTTCTATCACGGAAGAGAAAGATGTCATTCATATCGTCGTCTTGCAGAACCCTTTCAAGGATACCAATCGACGGGTCGACATGGAGCTCGCTGACTTATTTAGCCGGCTATTTGCAATCCAGAACGTCGAGCGCGGCCTTCTCATCTCACACATCCTCAAAGGCAGCTTTGCCGACGTGCGAGACATGTTGGAAGGAGTCAACATTCGTGTTCTCTTCGACGACGACCTCGACGTCCCCACCGGCGTGTACAGCTCAATGACCAACTCGACGGAAGATCCCACCGTCGCTTACAGAGAGCTGACCAGTGCAGTCGGGATGGGGGATGTTGCCAGGCAGTCAACTCCCACAATGTCCTACGCTCAGGCCTATGATAGAAGTTTTGGGGACGATGATTCAGACTATGATCCCCAATCTTACAGGTTCGAGGAAGTTGGATTTGCGGCAGAAGATTTTGTATGCGACGACTCTATGGCACGAGGAAAACTCCGCTAACAAATTTGGTAGGTCAATTGCTACTTTTCCAAGGAAATACCCGACTGGGAGCCCGAGAAGCATTGGACAAGCCATCTTCGGAAGAGATGTGGTTACTCGGACTTCCTTGGTGATGAGTCGGTCACAGCTGATTTCACGTACACGGACAGAGGAGGATACATGCTCCCGCTACTTCATAACGTGGGCATCGTCGAGGAGACCTGGTTTCGCCGAACCATCACGTATCACATGGAAGTGAAGGGAACGGTTCGCGGACTCGAGGAGCCTTTCCACCTGAGCCAGAAGCAGATGAATCTGGTGAGTTCTGCTTGCTCTAGTCATGGGGCCATCCTTCCTGGGGAAACATACCAAGCTTACTAACTACTGTAGACTCAAAAGTATCGCTTGGACAAGAGCAAGATACCGACGGATGTCTTCATCGTCGTGCGGGTCTACGAAATTGAGGGTGAGAAGCCAAGCTTTCGTTTCTACCTCGACCCGTGGGCCAAGATATTCAATGGAGAGTTGGTCCTGACATCGGATCATGGATACTGTGTCGCGCCTTCGAGCGTTAGATGGACTTGAGACACGCGGATAAGAAGCCGAAAAGTGTTTCTGGTTGAATGGTACAAGCACGCGGGGCTGCTAAGTTGTAAGAATAGATGTAGACAATGTAGAAATAACCTTTCTCCCAGTTCACTTCGGCGCTCTTGATCTTCGATGAATGCTCGCCTCCTCATCAGCTTCTTCGACCTTTGGCCGTCCAAGTGGATATCGCATGCAGTTGAAGAATGCAAGCGCCACCCCCGGACAAAACGAACCCAATTCAACCCACCGGAGACTTTCCAGCCCTGACTTGCGGAGCGTTCACGATCGAGGGCTTCATCGAGACATGACCAGCCGGGCGGGGAGTGAGCATGGCAGCTAGATGCGACCTTAAACGGGACGAGCTTTCGTGTATGAGCAAAGAATATGAATAGTGGAGAAAGTCGGACATTGCTCAGAGTTACCGGAAGATAAACAAAGAAACGCTTCATCGGTTGTTGATATTCGGGCCACAAGAGAATCGTTGCGGGGAGTTGCACGGCACAAACATGGGCACAATAAGACGGGGATCAGAGCTCGTGTCGAGTGGGTTTATTGCCAGCGGGGATCGGCATAGCAGCACAAGGAAGATTTCCAAGGTGTGAGTCGAGCAGCGACTAGGAGCAAGAGGTCCGAACGTTGGTACCGAAGCGAACTCCACGTTTTATTTGGTAGCCGAAGGTCGGGGAAGCTTCCAAGTCGTCGAAGAGTTGGCTTGCTGTTATTAATATCGTTCGTGTTTACTCCACGGGCTCGCTGCCGGGTTGCGTGTTGCAACACATGGCAAAGTTGGCGTTCAGGAGAAACGGTTACAGAATGTGCGTGGACAGCGGCAGAGTGTCTATGAGTAGCCAGCACTCAGCAGCGCGGTATCGCGGCAGCGCCATCTTTCTTGATGAATGAACCAGCCGAGATGAGTTTGAGTGAGTAAAGAAAACCCCTCGCCTGATAAGGCAAGTCTAGAAGGTTCAATGTTTCTTTGCCTTTTCAACTAACCTTTCTCTTTCCTTCTCAGTAAAATTAATCAGAAACTCTACAGTATGCATCCCAGTCTCTTCGGCCATAGAGTTACCAGAAGGCGCCTAGGCAACCTGCAGAATAGAGTAATTCATTGTTTCTTTGCTGCAAGGAACATATTGCCAGTGACAAACTTTAATGAAATTGGTCAAATCAGATGTTTACCGTGGGGCCCTTTCTCTCTTTTCCCTCCTTACCAAAGTCACCAGGACGGCAAAAACGGCCATTGGTCTCTCTGGTTTGGGTTTCCCCGTGTGGTAGGTATTCTGACTGACCCCTGGCCCCTGGTCTGCTGGTCCCGCATGTCACCTCGCACGATGTCATGCCAGCCCGGCACTCAGGTCGTAGAACCGGCCGGCCATCAACTCGCTCTTTTCGGGTGCTTTGTGCTACTACCAAGACAGCGACGCGTCAGGTTTGTCGGGCCTTGACAACTTAAGTCATCTCTGTGCGGATAGCTTGCCCGGCGGCCGATCGGCTAAAGAAAGTGAGAGCGGCAGACACACCGACTGACAGAATCTCCGAGGGGGCACCGGGGGCAAAGCAGGACTGATGGGAAGGAAAAGTGCCGACGCCACAGGGCAGATAGATGATGGGCAAGTCGAGGCAGTTCGATACAATCCGATGGTTGTCTCAGCACAGCCAGCCGGCTCAACGCGTTCTTGGTTGGGCTCAAGCCACCTGCCATCCAATCAAAACGCACAGATGCCCGTATTTCGTCCGTCTCGTAGTCGTCTTTCGGCTGTCACACTTTTCATGAGGCTGGACGCTAAGCCAAGGTCGACGGGCAATCGAGAGTCAGGACACGAGCTAGAGAGCTGAAGCGTGAGTTGGTTAGACGGACGGACGGACCGCGAGACAGCGTGGATCAGCTAGATAGCTAGACAGCAAGATAGCTGGATAGTGGACAACCTCGCGAAAGAATCCAGCTCCTTGCGCGCCAGCCCGTTGCTCGAATGAGCTCGAAAAAGGGATACCTACATCAAACAGCAATTCGCTGACGTTCCATTGGAGCCAGAAGAGTCAATTGGATGTCACCTCAATGACCGGCGCCACAAATCAGTCCACTCGCCCAGCTCGAGAATGATCACGCTGATTCCCCGTCTCTTCTGCCCCTGCCAACCCTTTTCCACCCGGAGCCAACTTGCCATTGACCAAAGAGATCATGGTTGCATGTTCCTGGCCAGAACCCGGTCCGTAGCCTAGGGTCTAGTTGTAGGTCGAATGGGTCCAGGTCCAGGATCCCAAGTCCCAGTGTGTGTTCTTCACAGTAGCTCGACGGCCCCAAGGTTCACACCCCCTTGCTCGCCAGTCAAAGTCGCGTCGCCCCAGCAGAAAAGCGAAAAGCTAACGCCTCCCCAAGCGGAGCTAACGTAACCCTCCACCCTCCACGAGTCCACCCCAATGGATATTGGAGACGCCGCCGTCGCGCGCGCCCGCCGCTGCGCGGTGCGGATATTGGGATAAGCTTTTTGTGAGCAGAGGGCAGAAAGGGAAAAGCTTCAGAGTCAGGGCCAGGGGTCCCTCTCACTCGCTCGCTCCTGTCTCTGTCTCCCCCGAAGGAACGTGGTGGCTTGCCGGCGCGCGTTGGACTCATATTTATGGCCCATCCCGTCTTCTCGGGTCGACGTTGATTGCCTCTTCTTGATTCCTGTCTTGCTCAACTTCACGTCCACTAATCTCAACGTCGTCCACCTCGTCACGTCCTATATCTTACCCGATATATCAACCTAATACCGTGTAATACTCACAACAACCACACAACGTTCACAATGAAGTTCACTCTCGCCCTCGTTGCCGCCGGCCTTGTCGTCGCCCAGGACTTCTCTGGCCAGCCCTCCTGCGCCGTATGTTATAATCCTTTTGCCATCCCTATGACCCCGAACTAACGTTCCTCTCCCTCAGATTCCCTGCCTTACCGATGCCATCCCCAAGGTTGGCTGCGCCCTGACCGACACCGCCTGCCAGTGCACCAAGGAGAAGCAGGAGGCCCTCGTCCCCGTCGCCGCCTCCTGCCTGCTCGCCGCCTGCAACTCTGCCGACCTCGGCAAGGCCCAGTCTGCCGCCGCCGCCGCTTGCGCCGCCTACGCTGCCACCGCTGGCTCTGCCCAGCCCAGCGCTACCTCTGCTGCTGCTTCCGCCTCCGCCTCCGCCTCCGCTGCTGCTTCCTCGGCTGCCGCCTCTGTCTCTGCCTCCGTCTCCGGTGCTGTTTCCTCTGCTCTCGCTTCCGTCAGCGCCAGCGCGAGCGCCGCTCTGTCTTCCGCCTCTGCTTCCGCCTCTGCCATCGTCACCTCTGCCCGTAACGCCACTGCTTCCGTCAGCAGCGCTACTCTCTCTGTCTCCCGCACCGCTTCTACTGCTGTCACTGGCACCGGTACCGGCGCCAGCGCTACTGCCACTTCCACCGGCAACGCTGCTCCCCAGGGCGGCGTCGCTGTTGGCGGCCTTGCCCTTGCTGCCATTGCTGGTATCGTTGCTGCTCTGTAAAGGGGTTGACATTTGACGATGGTTATGGGAAGGGACTGCCTCCTGGAAAGGGGTAGCATGTACGCACATACTGTGTAGATGAAACTACGCCATAGGAATTGTATGTGTAGGATGAATTAAAGCAACTGGACGTCTAGACTTAATGAGTATGGACGGAAGAAGTAGGAAGAAAAAGTTTATGATCATGGCCTGTTTTGTTGCTATTGGCGCAACTGTCTAGTAAAGACACAGGATAACATACTTTTTTAATCAAATATACCAAATACACAAGATCAATAATCCGCTTACGCCCTCATGATTACCTCTCCTTCGCTGCTATTGTTTTCGCTCCACGTTCAGTATATACAATCGGCAGGAGACAATCTGGACTTTTTGACGAGGAAGGCTAATCAGATCCGGGATCGGATGGAATTAAGCGCTGCTTCTGTCACAGGCAAAAGTTTCGTTGGTGACGCCATAACTGACGTTATCCTCTGTCTATCTCAAAAAGGTTTTACGCTTGGAGGTTTCCGGTCACTTTGAGCCAGCGGCAGGATGGCAGGCAAAAATTGTGCCCGAGTACGCCAAGGAAGGAAGCTTTGCCAAGTTGTACTCGCGCATGGTAGTACTTATGGTCCAAAGATTCGGGCAGTACCAAGTGCGTTGTCAGAAGACCTGTCTGCTTGTAACATACAATTTACTTTAGGATGATACTCCCTTTCCACGACCGGTCTGATCCGACGTCATGTACACTGGTGTTAACGAAAGGCAAATATGAACTTGGTTGTAACTATCCGGGCATTAATTGAGAAAGGTTATTCTAACTAAAACGTTGGCATGGAAACTCGTGCCACTTCCCAAGTGTCATTGCAACGGTAGTTGAAGTAGTCCATCGGGTGGCTCCGGAAGACCGACTGCACTGTGATTCGGCCCCGAGTGGGGCCGGGTTCAAGCCTGCCGATGAAAGATTGTTGTCGCTGCTCGCCGCTATGGGAGTCGGACGGGTTAGTTCGAACAACCTGCACCTATGGTCAAAAGCCGCGCTTTCTCATCAAAGTTTCTCAATGCATCGATATTGATCTGCCTCCTTCCAAGTTGATAAAGGTGTCTCTCAGGTTGAAATTCGTCACCCGAAAGTTGTCAGCCTTGCTCACTTCCCTTGAGAGGACATGACTAGCAATAGCGCAGTTTCCGTGGCAAGATTTGAATTCGCAACGCAATCTACGGAGCCTCCGTAACGCCAAAAGCCCGAATGTGTCTTGTGATGCGGGGAGCATGGGCTTGGGCCGGGAGTCACTGGCAAGTAGATGACTGTACAGGTGCAACGAGGAGCCACAACACTCGAAGATTGTGTAGTTTGTGATCTTCCACGTCAGCCCGAACACAGGTCTATCAGAGTCTGAATTCAAAAGTCTTCTGCAATTAGCTGTGACCTAGTTTACCGCTATTTGTTATCTTCTCCCCCCCGTGGTATTGCCTTACATGCCCTACGAATCTTCGCTGGCAGGCGCCGACAGACTAGATAACCCATCCCATATTTTCACACTACTCTACTGATTCCATTTCTTCCTACTATGGAGCTTAATGGGTGTCCTGTAGGTCTCAATTGCACACGCGATAAGAGCGAAGAGCAGATTAGCGATGTACCAGGAACTGGAGTAAGTCTGAACGTCGACGAGTATTACATCGGCCTGTAATTTCAGTGGCTATCTTATCCCGCACGCAAGCTGACTTGTTCAACTCCATGTTGAAAGAGGTAAGCCCCATACTCTACATGACACCAAGATAGCTAATCAACTCTGATGATCAGATATTTTGGCTTTGGGTGCTTCTACTCTGGGGTACCTCGAAGCTATTCGTTGCTGCCGCTGTCGAACGATGGTTCACAAAAGTACCGGAGAACAGCCCCCAAAGCACCGGTTGGCAGTTTGGTCAGGTGCTTCCGATGCTCCTCCTGGCGGCACCCCTTATTACCTTGTTCGGCTCATTTATCTCGGAACCAAAATGCAAAGATCATAACAAACACTATGTGGAGTCCACACAAGGTTCTGCGCCTAGCACCGATCGAGCCCAGAGCTCCGAACAGGCCTTCGTGTCGACCATGATGGCAAAACGTACGGCAGCAAACTCTCCTAACGATGCATTGACGAAACAAAACAATAGCGAAAGCAATATGAGTCTATTCTTTGTTATCTCCAGGGATGTGTATTCCGAAACGCAGTGGATGTAGCCTTATTTGACTTCAAGCCTCGTTGTGATAGATGTACATGTATGTTTTCTCTTACGTTATGCGACCTCGACATTCTACTGCATGTCTTCTTATTTCAATGGTATCTATGTAGGATCTGAGTGGCTTTTGCCGTATTGGACGCCAACGGGGTACATGTTCACAAAGGAAGGCGTCTTCTATTTAGCTCTCTTAAGCTATCCATTTGCTGGACATGCCACCATCTTAGCCGGACTAACGGTCCTCGATTGGACAGGTAGGTCTTCTGGAACACTCGGATATTGTTTTTCAAGTGCTATTTTTTGGCTTTTCGCAATTCTGTTATATGGTTTGTACACTTGGATTACCTGTTGGGATGTGATCAATTCAGACCGGAAGACACGATCAGTCATTCTTTCACGATTGTACTATACGGGCTCTATGTACTCGTATCTCTAATTAATAGCCTAAAGAGGCTTATGAAATGAGAAAAAGGGCTCGTATAGACGGGGAGATTGCTGAAATCATTATTTCTTGAACTCCTCGAACTCGTTGTTATGCCTAGTTGACCATAGATGCATAGAAAAGCCCATCCTTTGGCGGTTGGCGATGACTGAAACGCCTCTGCCAGAAATTGCTCAGCAAAGTCCCTTTGAACATCCACATGCGGGGATGCTCGAAATATATAGATGACCCAGCTTATGAAGGAGGTTACAGAGCTTGGGAAGGATTCGAGAAATGAAGAGTCTCCAATCACCGAGCCCGTGACTACCTGCCCACCGTGAATTATCGACTCTAGCGGTTCCCCGCACAAAACTTGATCGGAATCCTACGTAAATAGTCAAAGGAACCTTTTGTAACCTTCTACCTGAGAACCAGCTTGACTTTCAGAGCTTCGGGGGTTAGGCCTCATGGTCCGGGGTAGGCCGGCTGTCCTGGTGGGGCCGAAAGCCGGAGCCGATGCTAACCCCGACGGGTGCCGTCCTTTTCGCGCACCACTGTACTTACCACTTCAAATAGGTAGTTGAGGCGACTTTTCGTGTACAATATGACTTGAAAGTCGGTGTGTATGTTTATGTTTTTGCCTACGTTCGATCGGATTCGAAACCGGGTGGGTGTTGCGCTTGCAGAACGCTATGCAGCTCACGATATGCACAGCGGCACAGGCTGGTAGCGATAGGCCAGCCTGATCTAAATTAGTCCGCCATGACCGCCATCGCGGTGATACAAATTGATCCTCTGGGCAATATCTCAACTTCCTGCCAGAGAACTAATGATCTTAATTCGCTAGATGGAAAGGGAAGCTGACCTCCCTGTCATTTGGGTGCATGACGTGCCAAAGGAGCCATTGTCTCAGTCCTGCAGCATCGCCGTCAGGATTGCTATTTAATCATCGCACCCTGAGATCAAGCAGCCATTGAAATAAAAAGGACAAGTTTCGCCCGTGGTTGTTTCCAATTTTATGAAGCTCAATATAGCATTACTATTGGTCGAAAATAGTGAACCATAGAGAGAGTTGATGATCGTATTTTGAGAATGTCCAGATCTCTATGTCCATCCAAGCTTAACTGCACATCACCTGGCGCCTGGGAGCCTAACAGTGATATAGCTGGTCGGGGGGTAATTTTTTGGGCCCATCGCTCAAGCCCTCAATGAATAAGACACTGGACATCACTGAGAACTTTTTCACAGGTCCTTATTGGATTCGTCGGAACAGGATATCTTGTCTTCCTCCTCCTTGTGGTTCACTACTTCGTAGCATACGATCCAGACTTCCCTCCGGTGCAGCAGGTGAGGGATGACGAGAGACAAAGCCAAGCAACGAGTCTAGAACGGCTACCAGGGAATATCCCAGGGCCTCCCAGCACAAATGTCTACACTTCTAGGGATTGCATCGATTTGAGACCGAATCTGGTCGACGTCAATCTTCTCGCTTTGGTTAGAACATGGGTAGCAAGGCTTCTGATTTTTGCGGGAGCATCACTCCCACTCGCTAGCGAAAGTCGCTCGAAGCGCGTCAGGCATTGTTTCGATATGGTGAGTCGCCGAGTGTCCTCTTTGAATCTTAAGAGAAAACAAGACAGTCATGTAACCTGTTGCGTTCAGTGCATAATCGCCATTTGCGATGTGCAAATGATCACAGGAATGAGCATTCTCATCGGCGGATTCATATGCTTGGACGAACACCTATCGGCTCTCCATTGGCAGATCATCACCTACCTGGCTTGGTTTTCCAGTGTCACCCATTTGTCTGGTCTGACGGTCCTGAGGAGGTATTTCCAGACACGCCCATTGGAAAGGTCATTGCGAATCACCCTTATGCTTACCCTGTTATCCATTCTCATAGTGGCCATGATCCCATCCGGTTTCTTCAACTGGAAATCGCCACGGGCTGACTCTACTGATCCTCAGCCAACTGCAGCTTTAGCCAAATCGCCTGCGGCGTGCTTCTTCAACCTGGCTTGTGGAGAGCAACTCTATCGAGAGAGTTTCAGGAGGAATTGCACAGAATTTTGTTACAAATTTTCCAATGAATCAGAACAACAGTCAAACTGTCTACGAGATTTCCCCTCTTATCTCGATGGCTTCGATTGCCGTCGGTTGGGGAAATCGTCTGCATTGCAAGAAATGATTATCTCAACAGTCCTACTCCTCTTCGGGTTTGCTTCGAGGGCAGTCAAACTGTCAGGTCGTGCTTCTAGCACAATCTATCGGAGGTTCACCTTGCCAGTAAGCAACTACGCGCTTGACTGCTTCACGAAGCTGGAAAATTTGGTTCCAAACCATGAGAGACAGGCCAGTAGAAGACAGTACCTCGATCAAATCATCTCTGATGCATGGCGGCATTTGGTGGTGAGACCTGTACTTGCGACTCTTCTAGTCGTGTCGGCAAATTTCGAGCTTTTCAATTCCATGCTCGGAGAAGTAAGTTCAATGTCATGTTTCCTGTACTTGGCTGACTCTTGTACAGCTTAGCTGGTTACTAGCAATTCTTCTCTGGGGAACCTCCAAAGTTCTGACAGCATATAACGACGAGCAATGGTATACTCGAGAGGAAGAGGGAAAAAAGCCCAGCACAAGATGGGAGTTCGGCCAGCTTCTGCCTGTTCTGCTCCTGGCTGCGCCCCTCGTTGCCCTGCTCGGAACCTTCACTTCGGCTGAGATGACCGCTGGAGCAAACCTATCAGTTGGACGACCCGAGGTATCAAATACAGTGCTTGAGAATACTTCCAGTGGACATAGACATCGTCGACATTCTCAAGAAGACACCTTGGAATTGACAAGTATGGCGACGCGCGATAGGGAAATGGCTGCCCAAAGACAGAATCACCATGAGCCGAGCCGTACTGACGCAACAAATATCGAGGCATCGACTAATCAGAACCGACGTATCAATGGCCGAAATATTTTATTGGGAAACTATTACATCGAGACTGATTGGATGCCGCCTTGCATGACTTCTAGCTTCATGACGATTTGGACACATGTCTTCTTCCTGTTTTGGTTTGCCACCGATGCTTTCCTGGTTCCTGGAATTTGGACTTATACATCGGAAGGAAAATACATTCTAGAGACAGATGGAAAAGTGGCAGGCGTTTTAGTCTACCTCTTCCAAATCAAGGGTGGCATGTTTTACTTGATACTTGCTACCTATCCTGTTGCATGTCACTCTGTCATCTTGACGGGGCTCGCAGTTGACGAGTGGTTCGAGACGCCGCATAACACCACGCATCGCACCAGCCGAAGATTGATGTATTGGATCTGGGCACTGGGAATTAACTGCTCCTATGTCATAAGCATTCAGTATGTAGCTGGTGTACCAAGCAAGGGATGGGGCGACGGACTAGCAGCCATTCTCGTGCAAATCAGCTTTGGATTCTACGCACTTTACCATGTTGTGGGCTTTTGCGTTCAAGTGGCAGCGTGTAGGAAGGCGATCAACGCAAGAGGTAGACATCTGAGAAATAACACTAGAATGGAGTAGCAGGTATATATCCCTGTGCAGCTCACGAAGTTACAATTATGTAGTTTCGTCAGTTGTTACGCTCTGAGTACTTGTGTAGATGCTTAAGGCAGTCCACAAAGTACTATCCCCTTTACCTAACAGAGACCAGACTCCTCGCACCATTCGTATGTTTGAAAGATTCGGCATGGCAAAAGACTATCAAGCGCTGAATGATGAGTCCAAGTAAATTTCTCGAAACAGAGAAGCCATAGTGTAGCAGATTGGAAGCTAAGAAGTATCGTATTTGCTAGGGCCCCCAGGCTTTGGTACGTGAATTTCAAACGGTCGAGATTTCAGGCATGAATGAGTTCTGCCATCGCTATTTGTAGGTATTCTTGATTTACGTTGGAGAGAAGAACTTGAGAGGTTGATGCGCAGAGCTCCCGAAGGATTCAAGCACAGAGTTGGAGAGACCCCGCTGCCGAGCCCGCGGTTGCCGCCCACTGCAGACCCCACCACCGCACCCAAAAAGCACGCCAACACGGGCCATGTGCAACCCAGATCCCGGGCAAGTGCGCTGACGGACGGGGATCAGGACCCCCCAAAAAGGACGTCTTGGCCGGCGCGCCGTCCACTGGGAGGGAAGGCGGTGGCCCGCTGGGTGGGAAAATGGTTGAAAATCGGCCGGTCCCGCCACGTTGGGCCGGTTGCGGTGCAGCTGTCGCAGTGGTTCTTGTAGGAGCCGGACCACTCAGGCGAGCGGGAGCGTCACATGAAGAAGGAAACTGGCGGGTCCTCCCACCCCCGTGGCCCCTCCTCAAGGCTCGTGGCGACTGCGATAGCTCCCCACTGCTGCATCTCGACCACCACCTTCCCTAGGGCGATAGTGCAGCTGAAGTTTTTTCTTTCTTTTTGGCTGGGCTGTTGGTTCTCTACCGACTGGGATGTTGCCGCGATAAAATTCCAACCCTCTCGTCGCATTCTTCCTCCACTTCCTCCTTCCCCTCCCTCTGTTGCGACAGCTCGAAGCAAAGTTTTGCGCCGATACCAAAACGACTACATCACGCGCTGCCTGACCAAAAGGCACCAGCAAACCGCTTCGAACCCCTCCGACGATCATCATATGTTGCGCGCCGCCTCGGCCAACTTCTTCGCATACCGATTCCCGGCGCATCGTCCATGTGCCGTGCTATCGTAAGATAGACAAAACAGCGAGCGACTTGAGTCTTTGCGCTTGCTGCCAGGGGACGAGAAAGACCAGAGCAGTCATTATCACTACAAATCCATACCAATAATCACATATCGCGAGAACGAAACTCGACCGAGAGTTGAGATCGTTTCGCGCAGACGATACATCGTCTGAATACCCTCCTGTGCGCACCAAGGTATGTAGAATAGACCCAGCAAACAAGATGACTTCCAACCACATCAACGTGTGGCAAAGGCAACAGACGACTAACCTCGCCTCAGATCGCTGTATGCCCAGCATCGTATCCCGTCGCTTCGAGTCCATTCTGTCGCTACGGCGCCTACCCTTCACCAGGACCACAGAAACCAACACCGACCCCGGTCACGCCTACGCACCGTTGCCCACCATGGCCGCCGACGACGACACCACCAAGAACCTCAACACCGCCCCGGTGACCACAACACAGATCACCGCCGGCCACGACGAGTCCGAGCTCGTAGGCCAGGGTCTGCACGATATCGAGGCCAGGAAGGTGCACTGGTGGAGCTACTTCACCACCGTCGACTTCTGGATCGTCCTCATCATCGGCCAGATCCTCGCCTTGTGCATCACCTCGACGAACACCTTCACCTCCTTCCTCGCTAACAACGGAGTCTCGATCCCGGCTTTCCAGACCGTCTTCAACTACATCTTGTTGTTCCTCATCTACTTCCCCGTCACCATCTACAAGTACGGCTTCAAGAAGTGGGGTAAGCTCCTCCTCCGCGACGGCTGGAAGTACTTCATCCTCTCTTTCCTCGATGTCGAGGGCAACTACTTCACCGTCCTGGCCTACCGCTACACCAACATCCTCTCGGCCCAGCTCCTCAACTTCTGGGCCATCGTCGTCGTTATCATCCTCTCGTTCTTCCTCCTTCGCGTCCGCTACAAGGTCTTCCAGATCGTCGGCATCATCGTCGCCATCGGCGGCTGCGGTGTCCTCCTCGCTAGCGACCACATCACCGGCTCCAACGGCGGTCCTGGGATCGACATGGTTAAGGGCGACCTATTCGCCCTCCTCGGCGCGACCCTGTACGGTGTGACCAACGTCGCAGAGGAGTGGTTCGTCAGCCGCCGGCCCGTCTACGAGGTTCTTTCCTTCATGGGCATGTGGGGCATGTGCATCAACGGCGTCCAGGCCGCCATCTTTGACCGCGAGTCTTTCCGCGAGGCCACCTGGAACGGCCCCGCCATTGGCTACCTCCTCGGCTACACCTTTGCGCTCTGCCTCTTCTACAGCCTGGTGCCGCTGCTACTGCGCATGGCCAGCGCCGCGTTCTACAATATTTCGCTGCTGACGGGCAACTTTTGGGGCATCATCATCGGCGTCAACGTCTTTGGCTACTCCATCCACTGGATGTACCCCATCGCCTTTGTGCTCATCATCCTCGGCCAGGTCGCGTACTTCCTCGCGGGCAGCATGCTGGGTGATTCCAAGAAGCCGTGGCTGGGTGACAATCAGGAGAACGGTGTTGCTGGTCTCGGCACGGCCAAGTTGAAGGCCATCAACGCGGCGCGCAAGAGGCAGATGGCTGCTGCCGAGCCTCCGGCGTATGCCTGAAAGGGCCGTGTAAGGTCAAGACTCCATTGAAAATATGCAGTTTTTGGTCGAAGAGGCGGGAGGGGGGTTGATGGAAGATTCATGTTGACTTCTTGATCTGAGTGTTTAGCACAGAAGAGTCGTCCTCGTGGCTTGCTTCGCTTGTCAAAGCAAGCCCCCTTTTCTTCCCTCCTGGAAAACTCGCCATCTTTCTCTCTTTAAAATATACACTAAAGCTAATATCAATACACTATTGGATACCAACACTCGTTAGTTCCCGCATAAGCTGCCGCTGCCGCGTCTCTGCCGCGTCATGATTGTGAAAACTAGTCAAACGCTGGGCTCTTGACCAGGGTTTTCCCAAATGATGAGGACTTCTCTTGACGACGATGACTTGTTTGATGTCTCTCTTGGATGGAATCGGAACTTCTGGAAGCACAGGTCTGGGAGACAGAGAGAAAGGAAGAGGGAAAGAGAAGGCCGCACGGCCCCTTTACAACGACGTCAGGTCCGGTCTTACCGTCCTTATCGTCACCGTTTACCGACGGGGCGGATGACACTGGTCGTCCGGTGGCCCTCTCAAATCATTGCGCCTCGCTTGAAGACCTGGGGGTCTGGACTCGGGAATTGTTCTCTTTCTGTGATGCGTTATGCGTGCGTGCGAAGCCGTCAAGATGCGACAAGCATTTGCCTTCGATTTGGAGGTTGGAGGGGGGCTTCACACTTCCTCGGGCAAAGAGGAGAAGTACTTTCTCGAACGCGGTATGGAGTTAACGTATCCCACTCCTCGCATCTGCTCGACTGAATTCATCTCTCTTCGAGTCCCATAACCTCCAGACGCTGTGTAGCATCACCGTGGGTATTTAACTTGAAGCAAGTGCCATGCTTCATGTCTACTACTACTAAGCTTGGAGACTTGAATAACTCTTGCAGCAATACGATGGCACACTCGGGATGCACAGAAAAGGAGGGGGGGGGGGGGAACCTCCCGAGAGCAGTGCGAAACCACGAACCTTCGGCTAACGAAGTATTCGTAGAAAAAAAAGCCCCAGTAGACCAACCAAGACTGCCGGCGGGAGCACGCCTCTTTCGGAGTACACGCTTGCGCGACGTCGTTCACGAAGAATCAAGGGTACGTGCGGCGCAGACAGGCGCCGCAGAAATGGAACCTGCCTACGTAGTAACCGTCGTGCGCAGGCGCCGCAGGGTGCAGTTCTGCATTTTGGCGTCGCATTCACGGCACTGCGACAGAGAGAAAAAAAGATACCCGCGCACTTCCCGTCCCTCCCCTCCGTCCGCGTCCGCGTCCCAGGTCCAGGGCTCGAGAGTTTTTGATTCTGCGAAACTGACCCCTTACCTGGGCCCTGGGACTCCAGGAGCTTCCTTCTCCTACAAAGCCACGGCTGTCTCTTTACCTTATCTACTGTATCGGCAATCTACCTTCGTTTGTCTCTCTTTTGCATTTTCAAGTTTTCAACTATAGTAACTTCAGCAAGGGACTGCGGCATGGAATCACATCTTCAGACAACCCCCCCCCCCCCCGAGAAAAAAAAAAGCATTCTTCTTCTGCACTAAGAAACTTGCGTTCGGCGCCGGCACAGACACCATCGATAGTCGAGAGCTTTCGTTACCTTAGCCCGTTAGCCCCCGATTCCCCGATAGGCGTTCCTAGTCAGGGCACTTGGGGCCAAAAAAAAAAGAGGGTTTCTTGGCGGTCCCCCGTCTGCTTTGCCAAGATCTCTAATCTTGACGAGGCGGCCTACGGCGCTTCGTAGAAAGTTAGAAAGAGAAATAGAGCAGGAAGAGAAAGCGACAGAAGTGGCTCCCGTTTTGGATTACTGAAGTCGGGCAACATAACTAACCACGTTTGTCCCTCGTACTTTTAGTGATGGGCGTTGTGTCTACCTTAGGGTGTAAGCAGCGGTTACTCGCCTGGCTGCGGTTTTCCCATCCCGCTTGCTTCGTCGCCCGATAAGAGAAGAAACAACAACGCCAAGTAAGGGTGAAAAGCCAAGGCCAGGAGGCTCTTCTCGTTGGTAACAAAACGGGCGTTCGTTTCGCTCTAAAAAAGACACGACGACCACAAAAAGTCGCGCGCCATTGGGAGACGGGGGCTAGAGAGTTGCGTCGTCGCCCTCTTGCGCCTCACTGAGTCCACGTCAAGGGTCAAAAGGCAGCCGCCCGATTGGTTGTGCCATCTTCCCAAGCTTTCGCCCGGCTCACGTATTACACGTGTATCCGTACGATTGTTACTCTAGACTCTCGAGGCCTCGAGTTCATGTTCGACAACCTCGAAAGTGTTTGTGTATCCCCAAGCTCGCGCCCGTGTTGTGCTTCTGGCCCAAAATCTTACCCGCAGCCTCTCGCCATCCTTGCTTTCTCACTTGCGGCGATCAAATCTCCTTGGCCTTATCCAGAGACCTCAAATCTCTAGATGATTGGCGATATTGTCCTTCCGAAAGATGGATGCCTTGCTGGGCGGCCCTGTTGGCCCCCAGAGTAGTGGGCGTAATCAAACAACCTTTTTCTTTCCTTCTTCCGCCCACGCCGTCCACGCAAAATGTCCTAATTTACCGCCTAGTCCTGCCATCCCTACGCTGGGACGCCGAGCCTCGAAGATCATTTCAGTTCCAAAAGTTTGGTTGTCTCTGAGTTTGCTGCTCTGCTGGCAATCGCCGGGCTGTCCGGACCGCCAAGACTTTCCCGTACAATTCATACGCCAGAACCTCCCCCCTGACGTCGTCTCAGAATTGCTGCGTTGACCTTTGACGAGGGTTCTTAACTCTCTTCGTCCCGTCTCTGAGCTTTTCCTTCTCCACGATTTTTATGCTCCTGGCCTTGCCTAATCTTTTTGCCTCTTCTTCTGGACCGGGATTGGCTTGTGAGGAAAAAGATTTGCGCAGCGGGCGATTCCATCACCGACCAAAAGAAGTGCCCGCCCTCTGCCGCCTCGGCTACCGTCCGCTGGGCTGCTCTGGCACGAAAAGGCAGCTTACGAGTCGTCGCAACAAAACACAAAGTCTATTTTCGTTCTCGCCCAACCCACTTGTGTCCACAGATCGCAGGAGTTGTTTACTCACCCTGCCAAAAAGGAGGAGGTCTGAGCTCAACGGCCGGTTCGAGCGTCATCTGATATAGCGCGGGGTGTTCGCTCAAGTTCCTGCAGAGGGACCCAGATCGGATCCCTTCACCTGTACTCATACCGAAAGGGCCGTTGAAGGATATTTGAAATTATACCTTTTTCCCTTCTTGTCAACTCATTTCCTTCACAACATCAGCACGAGGAGCAAGCGGGAACAGCAGTAAGAGAGCGGAAACTTAACAGAAGCCATAGGACCATGGGTCCGACTCACGACCACACCATGATCGCAAACCAATCTCGATGGACAATACTGAGGAACGGCTCCTCTCGCCGGTCAAAAGTACTCATTGGCGCCTTCTTCATCTTCTTGTTGTCCGCGATCTTTGTACTGCAGCCACACTGGCACGTCGCCAGCTCCGGACTACCAGTGCCTAGCTTACACCGACCTACGCCAGAGTCTACACCCAAGGGGCCGGCCGGGAGCGATGGTGGCGATAACGGCGCTGGCTCACGTACAGCTGTTCTGACGCCGGACGCTGACGGGGTCCTTTTGTCCGCGGGAACGCCTATTTTCACATCGCCTAGCGGTCGTCACGCTCTCGTTCTGCAGGATGACGGCGACCTGGTTCTCAACAGGGTTGATGATGACGGCAGCTCTCATGCCGTGTGGTGGACCGCGACAGGTGATTTGCACAAGGGCGGGCGCACAGTCATTCTTGAGAATCAACAAGGCCACGTTCGTATCGTATTAAATGCCATGTTGAAGAATACGTGGACGACGGTTTGGCATAGCGACCTCGAGCCGGCCTGCAAGAAGACACAGGGAGGCATTATGGGACGGAGCGAGGACGGCGGGTCGCAAACTATCGCCGAGTCGAAGAGAAGCTCTGGTCAACTCGAGCTGTCGGATACGGGGAGACTATCGATTCCTGGGCTATGCGATTTGTACGTGCCACCGAGTGAGCGCGAAAAGAAGCGCAGTCTGGCTGTCATCATTGCCGGCCTGTACAGGACCAACCACGTTACCTGCAAGACGCACATGTCGGAGCTCATCGCCGACCACCCGGCTTTCTCGAGGATCGACGTCTTCGCCTACATGCTCTACGAGCCTGGTGACGTAGATGTGTTCAACCGAACCAAGGAGTCCATTGAAGCGAACCTGAGGGAGTGCTATGGCACACACTTGCGATCGGTCGACGTTTTGCCTGTGAGCGAGACGGAGGTGGAATATCCCGGCGGCACGGAGGCGATGGCGGCGACACCGTGTGGCGAAAGACTGGGAAGATTGAACAATCAGCTGAGAACCGTATCGTTGGCGGCGGAGAGGTGGTGGGCTTGGAGTGTCACCAACGGCTACACCCATGACACAGTACTGCGGATTCGGCCGGACACGTCGTTATGGGCGAGACCACAATTCAAGACGCTGGAGGAGCTGGGCCCAAACACGCTCATTCTGCCACACCCTCGAGGTGAACACTACTTCTACTGTGCGCGTATGAGCGGACGCGTCGGTGTCGGTATGTGAATATCTGCGAGATGCCTGAAATAATGTAACATGACAGCTGACCTGATACTCGAATAGGACCAACCGATCAAATCGCGTACGGAAGCGCAGCGGCCATGGGCCACTGGCTCTACATGTACGACCGGTTCCAACAGATGGTCGACCTTGCAGCAACTCCCTCTCGACCGGCGCTCCGTGACTTCTCGGGATGCGAGGTTATGCCGTCTGGTCCCCTGGCAAGCGATTGCCCGACGCCGGCGCCTTGCTCAATAGAGTGTCTCGTGGCATGGTTTCTTGAGGCCCGCGGTGTGGACTTCCACATCGAGTGGGGATGGGAGCAGAACCCATTGAGATGGAAAGATATCGGCCAACTTGGCGCAGAGGAAGAGAGACTGGCCGATCACGACGACGAGGACGATGGGATGACGTGGGGGTGAAGTTGGTCGAGACGAGGTTGTAGGAGAGGTGGCGCATCTTTCTTTTGTCTCCTTGATTTCTGGAAAGCGTGGTGTTTGGGTGATTTGGGAAGGTCTTGAGATTCGAGTGCCTGAAGAGAGATGTGTAAGTGAAGGAGGGAGCGACTGATGGGTACTTACCCTATGCATTTGACTTGAAGGTTACCTGGCGTCAACAATTGGAAAGAACAACCTAGAAGCGGGAGGAACCGCGATAGCATACTACCTTTCGGCAGGGCTCTTCAAGAGTAAGGTACAGCTCAACTTCAAAATGAAACAAGTTGAAAACAAAAGTTGAACAGTTGACATCGATCCGTTGAACATGTCTGTATCCCGAGTGAGCGGTCTAAGTCGATGATCTTGTGGGCTACCTTACGACGCTCATGAGCCGGAGCAATTGCGGCAGAGGCGCAACAATTCATATTGCTCTCTGTTGCCAACGGCACTTGCCGGTCCCAGCTCTCTGGTGCAAATCCTGCAAACATCGATTTGAGGGTCGTGAGATGAAGATGAGGGAGCAAGTGAGATCTGTCGACAGGGATTGAAGACATCCAGGTGATTCGGTTACCTCGAGGATCGGGCGGGGTAGGTGGAATGTGGGTCGCTCCTGTCTCTTCCTCCCGTCTTCCTCTTGCCCTTTTCGGACAACACCGAAGCCAACTTCAGTTACGACGACCTCGCGATTTCCATCTTCATCCAATTAGGCACCTCCATATTCTTAACCGCAGCAGTAGGTCAAGTCTTTAACCATTGACCATTCAACATCCATGTAATCATCAAATCCTTACTGAACTTTAGAAACAGAAAGGTTGAGAGTTGGGTTTCAGTCGTAATGGTTCAGAGTAGATGCCCAAAAGCACACCTAAGTATCATACCCTTTACATATTTGGCACGTGAAGTATTGTATAGGGAATGAAATGTGCCTAGGAAAAGAACTCTCTGGATGCCCCTAGGTATCGAATTCCTTGCTTAATCGCATCGAGTGAATCGGACCGTGGCCTTGGCCGCTCGCAGGGATTTGCATCCGTCTTCTACACAGCAAAGGGCCGACCCAATTACATGGGGATGGAATCTGTCTCCGACTGCCACCCGTTGATGAGCGGTGTCATTGAGCAACTAGTCCTCTTGACGTTCTTGGCGCGTGAAACAGCAGATACCCGACGCCTCAGAAACACCACGATGGCGCGACACGTGCAAGCATTGTATCCTTAGAATAGTGAGAGGGAGGCAGCCAACTGCCTGCAGTACTACCGTGCGTCATTGACAGATATATTCCAAGCTCAGCCAACAAGAATCAGCAAGAGCACGTTTGATGAGAGGTATGGTGAAAGCTGGCCTGGGAGGGTGTGAAAAGAACTTTGGTGCTGTTAGTTTACCAAAGTCCCAAAATATTCTGGACGGTGTGCCACCTCGCTGCAGCCACCAATTTCCCATCTTCCACCGTTCGGCCGGTAAGGCGCGAGCCACGGTCCACCAAGACGGACAACGCGTGATTCCACGGGGAAACTCGAGCTACCTCACATTAGTCTAGCTGAGGTACGGCTGGGTTTACGCGTAGCTTCCCCCTTTCCTGGACCCAAAAGTCTGTGTTCGTTGGGACCAAGAAGATCTCATTCTTATCACGTGTGGGTGACTTCATGTAAGTGATCTCGCCCAATCCTTTCACATCCAAATCAGAATCTTCACAGCCTGTCGCGCCTTCTTCGGGGAAATCCACAGATGTGTCCGTATAGATACTATCTTTGGAAGCTTGGTCTCAACTCGACTGGATTCTCTGAAGTAATTAGTGTGCCAGACTGGAGTGGCCGAGTGCTCGCAGAAAACAGGCTGCAAGTTTACCATGGCATCTCCATCATAGAGACCCAGTTTAGCGGGATATTTCTCTCACCATCTCTCCACCAACTGGGCTGAGGACACAGCTAGGGAGAAGACGGCTTCAAGACCGGAACGACGGCCAGCTTCTGTCGTCGATGCAACCAAAGGCCAACGCCAATGGCCCAGAGCTGTGGGTTGCAGGTCCAACCGTGGTTGAAGCGTGCTTGAAGTCTGCATTGGCGCCGCTGACAGGCAGTAGTTCCACCCGATTCAGGGGACGCGGCGAATCAAACACGAGAAACGACCCCTATTCACACGTCGCTTGGGTGACGCTAGTCCTGTTCCTGTCCCTTCAGCAGCTTCATTGGAACTGGCCGCCTTTGTCGTGCGCCGGGCAGTGAGAGCCACCACGCCTGGACCACCGCCCAAGAAGATGACCACTGTAGAAACGCTTGCCTGTTTGGGAAGTGGTGCGTCTGGTGTGTGCCCACAGCCGCCCACTTTTTTGGACCTCGTCTCTTCCATCGTCACAACTTCAACTCCGCTCACCACCACGCCGTCGCCCGCATTGCCTGCACACCCACCCGCTAACACATCAATGCATACGCATCCCACATCGTCGCCGTTGCGGTCTGCGCCGCTTGTGGGCGTCAATGCCTATTCGTGCTTCTCGAGTAGTCCTCACGAGGGGGGAGATTGGTCCCCTGCACCCCTCGCCATGATGGCTTACACCCACAACTCAATTTGCCTCTAGGCAATTTTTCTTTACCCGTCCCTCAATGTAGTTAGTCACTACATCGTTGCGCCGCTTCGTGGAGAGCGGCAATGGTTCACTTATGAATGGGAGTCTTCTCCTGACGTTCCATGTAATGTCTCTTTTCTCTCTTCCCTGATTTCCTCACTCCATCTCTGTTCCTGTTGAGATCTAGAGACGACGGTGCGTCTTCACCATCTTGCAAACATTCGTGTTTGCGTCCTTTCTTTGATCTTAGATCACATCTACACTCTTTCTACGGCCTCGGCCACCTTACAATCGTTGCGAACAACGTACAAAACACTTAATTGTCTAATACTACTACGTCAAACATGCTCTTCAGCAAGTCATTCGTTGCCGCCGCCGCGGTCATCAGCCCGGCCCTGGCCCATTCTTCTTCACAGACAACCACAAGTGCCTCGCCACTTCTCGGACTCAACCTGTACTGGGGACAGTATGGCCAGACTACCGACCGCCTTTCAAGCTATTGTGATGCTCCGGGCGTCACTTCCGTCTCTCTATCCTTCGTCACATACTCTCCCAAGAACAGCGCTGGATACCCCGGCACCAATTTCGCCGGCCACTGCGGCGGCGAGGTTTACTACAAGAATCCCAAGACTGGCGAAGACACCAAGTTGATTATGAACTGTGACTACATCAAGAAGGATATCCAGTACTGCCAGGCCAAGGGCATCAAGGTTCTCCTGGCTATTGGTGGTTACTGCCCAACCGGAGGCCCCTGCAGCTACGACATTGACAGTGAGCAGGATGGCCATGAATTTGGTGATTTGTTGCACAAGACTTTTGGTCCTTACGATCAGGGATGGAACGGCCCTCGTCCCTTTGATATCAGCGAGACTGAGCACATTGCTGTTGACGGTTTCGACTTTGACCTAGAGTTCAAGTATCGTATGTTGATAAGGTTGCCCCTTTTTATGATGAATTATGATACTAACTTCAACAATAGCCGACCAAAAGCCCTGGATCAAGATGGTTGAGAAGCTTCGCAGCTGCGGTATCTACCACATTTCTGCTGCTCCCCAGTGCCCAACGTCAGACACCTGGTTCCAGCTCAAGGAGCTCATCTACAACGCCCAATTCGACTCCCTCTTCATCCAGTTCTACAACAACCCCGGCTGCCAAATCACCGATACTCCCAACTACGACGACTGGGAGACGGTCATTTCTCAGACCTCCAAGAGCAAGGATGCGAAGCTCTACATTGGTGTCCTCGCCAGCGTCGAGTCTGGATGGAACGGTTATGCTCCTCCTTCCACGATCAAGGACTTGATCTGCAAGTACCAGAGCAAGCCGCACTTTGGAGGTGTTTCTATCTGGGATGCCACCCGTGGCGCCATCAATCAGATCAACGGCCAGTCGTTCCACGAGGCCATTGCCGATGCTCTCAAGTACGGTTGCAACCCCATCCCTGCCAAGACCTCCACCATCAGCATCTCGACTTCGACATCGTCCGTGATCTCTTCCACCAGCACCTCGTCTGCCATTGTTTCCACCACTTCGGCAAGCTCTAGCTCTAGCTCCAGCTCCGCGACCTCGAGCTCCAGCCAGTCCGCCTCGGCATCCGTTTCTGCTTCAGCCTCTGCCTCTGCTTCTATCCCGACGTCCGTCTCTGTCTCTGCTTCGGCCTCTGCTTCCGTGTCGGCCACTGGCTCAGCATCAGTGTCTGGCTCAGCATCTAGATCAGCATCGGCATCTGGCTCGGGATCTGCTTCGGCATCCGCTTCTGTGTCCGCCTCAGCGTCTGCTTCTGTGTCCGCATCATCCTCGGCCTCGGCCTCAGCTTCACTCACCTTCTTTGGCAACTCTTCGGCGTCTGCCACAGGATCTGCTTCTTCGCGAATCATCACATCGTTGAGCTCCAACGCCACTGCCACTGCCAGCGCTTCTGCGACCAAGTCTGCGACTGTTTCGGACACTTGCGATGAGGACGACGAGGACTTCCCAACCACCACGGCGGGTAACTCCCACACCGCCACTGCTACCGCCACCGGCTCAGCAGACGCAACAAAGACTGCCTCTGGCGGCGTCACCAACAAGGCCACTGGCTCTGCTACTGGTTCTGCTACGAGACCTGCCCAGAACTCCTTGACGGTGTCCATCTCAGACAAGCCCACCGGCACCAAATCAGCTACCGAGTCGGCCAAGAACACACTCAGTGTCCCCGAACAGCTGACCACAAGCACGATTTTCACCACCAAGATCACCACCGTCACCTCTTGCAAGCCCGATGTACCCTGCACCAAGGGTCAGGTTGTCACCGAGACTGTTCCTTGGTACACCACTGTCTGCCCTATCACGGCAACGTCGTCCGCCGTCGCCGTGCCTACAATTAGCCCTCCTCCCCAATGGGTTACCAGCACAGTCTTCACCACAAAGACGTACACCATCACATCTTGCGCCCCTGATGTACCAAACTGCCCTGTTGGCCAAGTCACGACCAAGGTCGTCCCTGCATACACCACCGTCTGCCCGTACACCGAGACGACACCCGGCAGCACTAAGCCTTCAGGCGACGTCCCCAACCCTCCCAAGCCCTCTGGCGACGTGCCTCAACCCCCTAAGCCCACCGGGGATGTTCCCAAGCCTACCGGTGGCCAAGGAGGAAACAAGCCCTCTGGCGACATTCCTCAGCCTCCCAAGCCCACTGGTGATGTTCCCAAACCTACTGGCAGCCAAGGAGGGAACAAGCCTTCTGGCGATGTGCCCCAACCCCCTAAGCCTACTGGCGATGCTCCCAAGCCCACTGGCAGCCAAGGTGGCAGCAAGCCTTCTGGGAGCCTTTCTCCGCCCAAGCCTACCGTAACACCCGTTGTTCCCGGCAAAGAGGATGACTCGACGACTTTCATCTACAAGACCCTGACTGTCCCCGTCACGATTGGCAAATACAACTCCACACTCGCGGGTACCGGCTCCAACTACAAGCCCACCTCCACGGGCGGGTTTCCCAGCTACACAACGGCTGCTCCCGTTCCCAGCAAGCCTGTCCAGGCTGGAGCTGCCAAGATCGGAGCTTTCGGAGTCGGTGGCTTCGCTGCCCTTGCCGTTGCTCTTCTGCTCTAATGTGTGTGAGGGATTGATGATTGGTTACTACGGATATGGCATTTATTTCTTTAATTCTGTTCACGAGATGTATAAACATGACTAATATTTCCTTTGTATACCTATGGTGCTGCAATCGAGGCATGTAAAAGCAAGCCTTGGCGTATAGAACCTCGTGATAAAACGTTTGGCGCATTGCGTGCTAGAGCATACCGTTGAGAAAACATTCTGCATGTAAATGCAAACAATGCAATCAGCCCGTTGCTGGGATTTGTTATTTGTTCCTTGAACAACCTGATGTTTGACTTTTGGGTGTAGCCTATGCGCTTTAGGCCCCAAGGTTTCTTTCTTAGTCGTTCGGCCGAATCGGCGTGTCTGGGCTGAACGAACCGATCTCGGGAGCGACAAGGGAAATTTCTCAATGGGCTTGCTTGCTGGGTTCCGGCCCGGTTTGCAATGAGCCGCTCGGCAGAGATTGCGCGCGCCGTTTCCAGGAAATATCTCAGTAAGGACACAGAGGAGCGATCATGGTCAATCAGTCCCCGATGCGGTTGGTGTACGGAGATGGACTAAAGGTAGTTTCTAACTTTCTTCAGCTCTCGTGTGTGGCTCAAACAACGGACGCCACAGGTACCCGGCGACCGTTTGCGCCGCTCATAGGTACTCCCTTAGATACTCTCCACGGGCACGACACGGGTAGTAAGCTGAAAAACACGATACACGTTATTTTACCTTGGTAACCTTACCACCTTACTAACCCTACAGCTTTACCCCTCTGCATCCCACCGTATGCTCCCCCCAAAAATGACCAAAAGGGGTGTCATCATCGGGTGGCATGAAAAGGGTATCAGGGTGTGTCGCCTAAATAAGTCCGTTTCCATGGAAAGACTGGACACGCTGGGGGAGAAATGATGATGTGATTGGCTGGGAGCTCACGGGTGGGATGAGGGGGCCGCAAGCTTGTGGTTTCGTCACCCCCCATCTCCAAGGACGGGAACGTCATTTCTGGATTCCTGGATTTCTGCAGGGAACCTGGCACATCTGGAAAGGGAGAGAGGTACAATCTGAGCAGTGAGAGGGGAGGGGGAAGCAGAATGAGGGGCGCACCACAGCAGGCCAAGTGTTGATTTGCGATGACCTTGTTGCACAAAATCACACTAGGCGCTAATCTGGACAGTCGTCGAGGTTCTATCGTGTTCATCAATGGGGCTATGCTGGAATAGCGTCGGTACCTTGGTTGTTTGAGTCCTTTATTACAACCTGAGCTGGTGACCTTGCCTTATGTGATTCAGGCGCAGACTCGGGACGAGGAGTGGGAGAGATAGAGAGAGATACCTTAGGTTCTATGTATCCCGAACAGTCGAGGAAAAAGAAAGAAAGAAAGAAAGAAAGAAGGAAGACCATCATCTACCCATCCATCCCGTCCAACCATCCATCCCACCTTGCTTCTACACCACACTACCTCACTCCGTACACTACATGCTCAGCTCGCTTTCGTTCTCGTGCGACTTGCAGGAAACTTGGCAGCAGCAACAACAGCACCATCATCCTCGCCCACGAACGACAGCGGGATTCCAACGTTGGAATCTTCTCTTTCGTGGGATAATTCGCACCCCATTGGTTCCAGCCACGCCGCTCACCTCGATGCCTACCTGTCTCTAGGTATCATCGGATATTCATCACAACATCCACAGCTTTACTGTACGCATTATCCAACCCACCCCACCATTGTCTGTGGTTTGTCTGTTGTCGCCGACCAAAGCGTCTCACATTCCCCCAACCGAACCGACTTCCAGTCAGTCCCTCATTCAGCAGCAGCATCCTCCACCAATTCTCCTCCTCATCCAACCCCTCCGCCGACCTATCAACAGGTCCGAGTACCCAGTATTCCTGCGAGCATAAGCCATAAACTGCCTTACCTTTCTTTACCCATTCTTTTCCTTTTGCTACGGAGTGCGGCATACGGATAACAAGCCCGTCCCTTGTGCTTGACCACCGGCTGCTCCATTCTTTACCTTACATTACCTCCCCACGAGAGACGGAGTACGGGATCCAGGACACGCTCATATAAACTCAGACTATCTTACGAGGAAGTGGGGAACCCAAGCAACCTTGCCTGGCCCGCGTTCCAGAGGTGTCCATAATAGCATCCTTTTACGGATACTGTTGCTCCAGCTAGGTTCATGTGTGTGAGTGAAGCCGAGCTTCCTTACTGCTCTGCAACATGTCGGACGCTGGCGATAGGTACGTGATGATCCACCTCAATCTGCTCCCGTCTTCTCCACGCCTGTGGCATTCCAGCTGCTATGCACACATCCACAATCTCCCATCCCTTCTGGCACCATCCTCCCATTCCCACTGCACCTGTCATCGGGACCGACATAAACCTCAGCAGCAAGGCGTCTGCCCATACACTCTCTCCGGGGCGGCCTGCAGCAGCAGCAGCAGCAGCAGCAGCACCAGCAAGAGACAGAAGCACTATCAGCACCAGCAACAGCACCTTCCGCATCCCAATCTTGGCGGCAGCAAAGCTAACCCTCTCCTGATTCTCCAGCACCCATAAGCGGTCAAAGTCGGCCGCTGCCCTCTCACTCCTACGACGAAACCACTCTCGCAGCGAAGAAGATCCATCCACCACGGATGACGGTGCGCCGCTGACGTCGCCACCTTCTACAGCGGCTTCCGCGACAAACATATCCATGGCTCAAAACGTCCCCCGCGGCAACGGGGCCAACAGGCTCTCCATCTCCCCTTCCATGGGCCGAACCCCTTCCCACAACAGCCCCCCCTCCGCAACCGCATCTACATCCGCATCCAAGATGAGCGTCGCAGGTAGCGAAAAGGGCGTCTCCCTCGAGCAATCTGTCCGCAAGTTCCGCATCGTCGAGGCCCTGCGAAGCGGCGACACTGCCTCCATTTCCAAGGCCATCAGGGATACCGCCGAGGGCGGGCCCCGCACGAGCATCTCCTCCATCAATACCCTCAGCGGCACCGGCCTCGACGACACCACCGTGCTTCACCTTGCGATCCAATGCGCCGAATACCCCGTTGTCGAGTACGTCCTGTCTGACGGCGCTGGGACCATCGATATCAACGCTAGAGACAAGGATGGAAATACCCCGCTGCACGTAGCTGCCGTCCAGGGCCGAACCCAGGTTGTCAAGCTCTTGCTGGACCAGAAGGAGATCAACGATGCCATCGCCAACTACCAGGGCCGATTGCCCATCGACGTCGCTCGAAACCCCGATATTTTCCAGCTTCTCCAGCTGTCGCGATCCATCTTTGCCGAGAACAAGGTTAGACAGATCCAGGGTCTGATTGCGCAGAACGATTACAAGGCTCTCGAGACTGTATTGGAGGAGTCACGCCTCAAGCAGATTCTCGACATCAACAGCACAGAATTCGTTACCGAACCAACAACCCTCCAGGCCGGCGGAAACCTTCTCCACGAGGCCGCCCGCAAGAAGAATACCCAACTCATCCAGGTCCTCCTGCTCCACGGAGCCGATCCCTTCCGTCGGGACCGCAAGGGCAAGCTTCCGCAGGATGTGACAAAGGACGATACCACACGCGCCATGCTCAAGCGATCCCCCGCTGCCGTTGCGGCTCAGAGAGGTATCCAGGAGAAAGCCGTTCTCGGCCAGGCGGCTTCACAGGGCGCTGGAGCCGCGGCCTCTGCCGATCCTGTGGCCGGAAAGGAGGCGCGAGAGATGAAGGGCTACCTGAAGAAGTGGACCAACTACCGCAAGGGATACCAGCTTCGATGGTTCGTTCTCGAGGACGGCGTTCTGAGCTACTACAAGCACCAGGACGATGCCGGCTCCGCTTGCCGTGGCGCCATCAACACGCGCATCGCCAAGCTGCATATGAGCGCCGACGAGAAGACCAAATTCGAGATTATCGGCAAGTCTTCAGTCAAGTACACCCTCAAGGCCAACCACGAGGTCGAGGCGAAGCGTTGGTTCTGGGCCCTTAACAACTCCATTCAGTGGACAAAGGACCAGGCAAAGGAGGAAGAGCGCCAGCGCGCTCGCGGCGCCGAGCTGCTGAGGCAGGCAAAGGCAGAGCAGTCTGGAAAGTCGCCAGAGCTGTCCATCAACGAGGCTCAGAGCGAGAGCGCCAGCGTGGCCGATGGAAGAAGCAGTGTGCAGATCCCCAGGACTATGTCGCACAGCAAGATGTCCGTCCCCAGAAGCGACTTTGCTGGCGCAAGCACCGTCGCTAGCAACGATGACGACTTTGCCGATGCCGCGACAGATGCGGGTCAATCTCGCGTAACAAGAGGGCACCATGGACCAGACGATGACGATGACGATGACGACTTTGAGGATGTCAGTAGTCGTGAAGAGCCCTCTGTCAGCAAGGACGCCTTCAGCATCACAGCTCAGTCGGCCAAGCTACAGCTCGATACCATTTCAGCTGTCAATGCTGCGATGCTCTCCGAGGCCTCTAAGAACCCGAATACGATTGTTTCCGACACCAAGGTCACTCAGGCTCTCACAACCTACGATGCTGCTGTCAGGAGTCTGACGGGACTTATCGGAGACCTGATGCGGATTTCAAAGGATCGCGATGCCTACTGGCAGTACCGGCTGGACCGCGAAATCGACATGCGCCGCATGTGGGAGGAGAGCATGGCCAAGGTTGCCAAGGAGCAGGAGATCCTGGAGGAGCGTGTCGACCAGGCTGAGCAGAAGCGCAAAGCCGCCAAGCGTGCGCTCCGCGAAGTTATGAACGAGCAGCCAACGGCCACTAGCCAGGACCTCGAGGGTGACAGAAAGGTGGATGGTACTGCGACCGTTGAGGCCGCCATCGGTGCCGATGACGCGAATATCGCAGCCCCGCCAGCGGCGCCCGAGAGGACCTTGACAAGGAAGAAGACGGTCCTTGATTCGCTTGAGCTATCTGACTCTGAGTCGGATGACGAGGATGAGTTCTTTGATGCAGTTGATGCTGGAGAGGTTGAGGTCAGCCACTTGCCGCATGCCGATGCGGTGCCTACTCCTCACGAGGAGAAGGAGGAACAGCAACTTGTTGTTTCTGGTGGCACAGATCTCAGCAGCTCCTTCAAGGGTTACGAGAATGGCATCAGAAGTCGTCTCAAGATGGATGCTGATGATCGGCCCAAGATCTCACTTTGGGTAAGCTACGCCATTTCCAAGCGCTATGTATGTCCGGTTTGCTAATCTGTCTGCAGGGCATTCTCAAGTCCATGATTGGCAAGGATATGACCAAGATGACTTTGCCTGTGTCATTCAACGAGCCTACCTCTCTGTTATACCGCGCTGGTGAGGACATGGAATACGTCGACCTTCTGGACCAAGCTGTGGAGAGATCTGACTCGATTGAACGTCTCATCTATGTGGCTGCCTTTGCTGCTAGTGAATACGCTTCCACTGTCGGTCGTGTGGCGAAACCCTTCAACCCGCTTCTTGGAGAGACTTTTGAATACGTCCGGCCGGACAAGAACTACCGCTTCTTTATTGAGCAGGTTTCTCACCATCCTCCAGTGGGTGCCGCCTGGGCTGAATCACCCCACTGGACCTACTGGGGTGAATCGGCCGTCAAGACAAAGTTCTACGGCAAGTCCTTTGACGCCAACCCTCTTGGAACGTGGTTCTTGAAGCTTCGACCCAAGTCTGGAGGCAAAGAAGACCTTTACACCTGGAGAAAGGTCACCACATCCGTCATTGGCATCATCACTGGCAACCCTACTGTTGACAACTATGGACCCATGGAGGTCAAGAACTGGACAACTGGCGAGGTGTGCCAGATCGAGTTCCAGCCGCGTGGCTGGAAGGCGTCTAGCGCATACAAGATTTCCGGCAAGGTCCTCGACTCTGATGGAAGAGTCCGATACAGCATGGGCGGTCGATGGAACTCGAAGCTTTACGCTCGTCTCACGCCTGGATACGAAGCTACGGTCGAGGATCCTGGTGACTCGGCTTCGCTCCACAAGGGCAGCATCACCGACCCTAACAAAGCTTTCCTCATCTGGCAGGCCAACCCCCGCCCGCCCGGCATTCCCTTCAACCTCACCCCCTTCGTGCTCACCTTCAACCACATCGACGACAAGCTCAAGCCTTGGCTGCCGCCCACGGACTCTCGCCTTCGTCCCGATCAGCGCGCCATGGAGGATGGAGAGTACGACTTTGCTGCAGAGGAGAAGAACCGTCTGGAGGAGGCGCAGCGCGCGAGAAGAAAGCAGCGCGAGGAGAAGGGCATCGAATTCCGGCCCGCGTGGTTCGAGAAGACGACGTGCGAGATTACGGGTGAGGAGTACTGGAAGTTCAACGGCAAGTACTGGCAGCAGAGAGAGAAGGCCGGTCCCGAAGGGAACCCGCAGCAGGCCTGGGAGGGTCTGGAGCCCATCTACGAGGACGCGAAATAGGAGGTTCGCGTCGTTCTAGGAGGTGTTTGTTCTGTCAGTGGAGGCGGGATCGGTGGGGCCAGCAGCGGGTATCAAGTTGTGCCGGACAAGAAGCCGCAGCAGCAGGTAGTGCGTCTTGCGGACGGGCCGAGCGGCTTTCGGTGGACTGTTGCCGGGAAAAGGTAGATCCCGCCTGCACTGCATGTCGGAGAGCCAGGATGCAAATGATGTAACATAGATGATATTGAAATAAGCAATCGCTCGTTCTCGGCATGTCCGTATGTGTAGTCCTTATTATTGTGAAGTCTGGAAGGGCGTTTAGCTCATGCTAGATGAGGCCATGGTGTGATGTAATTGTGTCTTAACGAGTCCGATCGTGAGACGGTCTGGCTTAGGAAAGATGAGGCTAGCGATAACGGATACGGCTTGTTGAAGAGGAAGCTGAGAGAGGTCTGGGTACGGTGGAGGTAGGTAAGGTAGGGTGAATGCGCGAAGAGTCAAGTACCTTGGGGAAAAGGATCTAGTTGTTTGAACGGCCGCGGCTGGAAATTTTGCTTAATGGGTTCATGGAATCTGTTGTCTCTCAAGGTACACAACTAAGGTCACGGAAGGCGCGACTGGGTAGGACGCTCTTACCCACCATCTTCTGTAGCAAAGGTATGTATATAGGCACCCGAATGATCACGCTTGATAAGTCTTGTTCAGGCGATTCTTTTTCGCTTCTGAGGCATGCTTCTCCGTAAACTGGTGCATTTCAGGCCGGCTAGAGGAGCAGCATCTCTTCCATTATGGCCATCCTCTTCACCATCATCTACTGCCTAGGAAACAAGTACTTGTAGCTGATAGGCCTGTCTCTTTTTGACGTATTTGGCCTGTAATATGAGCGAAAGGGTGAGATGCGGCTATCTGAGGTGTCTGCCTACCTAGGTGACTGCATGCTGACTTTCACTTGGACCTGTAATTACCCTCTATAGCTAGGATCCAACTATCGACACTCAGCCTTCAAACCGAGATACAAAGCTCTTTGACTCGGGTACTTTACTGAACCGCCCAGTCAGAGAGGTGTAACTTGGCTAGTGTGATACTGCAATAGCTTTTGTAGCCTACGTCTTTCACATACGGATACATGGTGCGCTGTGGAACGTGGTGTCCAAGATATAAAACATCCTACCTAGAGCCCGCTGACGAACTCCTTTCTCCAGCTCAATTGAGCGGCGTGAATGGGGCTAACAGTAGCTTGTCTCTAGCTACGGTATGCTCTCGTTCGCGTGCTGAATCGCCTTCGTGATCTGAAGGGTAGCAGTCTGGTATACGAAACCACGCAGTGTAGCCAAGTGAGAAAAGCACATCTCACATCGTTCGGTCAACCCTTTTACTCGTAGTAATTGATTATGAATACGTGGGAAGTGAGAACGGAGCAGAACATGTGGTAGTCATCTTTCTATCTGGGTATAGTGACGGGGGAGGGGGGGGGGGGGTACGGCTGGCTAAATGATCATCTTGACAAGATGAAGAGAAGAAGTAAAAGGAAAGAAGATCATCTGCGTTCGCTATCGTCAGAAATAGGGTCGAACAAAGCATTCCATCGCGAACAGTTGCGGTTGTGGAGGTAGACGTTGGGTTGTTTAGTGGGTGTTAAATACCCCCTTTCGATAATAGTGGCATGAAAACGTCTCGTCGGCTGGAGGTCACGTCTCAAGAGCCCTGTTCATAGATCTTGCCTCCGATATATGAAGATGAAATCAATGTGAACATGCAGGGCACAATTTTAGTACGCATGGGCACGGTCAACGAGTTCGTCTCACTTCTTGAAGTACCTTGCTAATCGTTTAAGATGGCGTGCCGATATTGCTATTGGATAACATGGTCAAGATGGTAACGCTGGGGTAAAATGCAGACATAGGACGCATTCCTTACACTCCCCCGATGACTTGCTTGCAATAGGCAGCTTGAAGTTCTAGAGCCGAGGCAAGCGGCGGCACGGGACGATTAGTGAACCTGGAGAGACACCGGAAGCGCTCCCGCAGATACTCTCCGTTTGGACCGATTAATCAAACTACCGTCCAACTGTCTGGTCTTCAAACCGTGAGGAACGCGTCGCATCAGAATGGTAGACCGTACGATTGCAATGTGTAAAGTAATATGTGAGGGAGTCTATCTACGGCCATCGGGGGAGGACATCGTACGTCGCGGAGCTACCATTTCTGGTATTTATTTGCACATGACCCCTGCGATCTTCTCTACCTCTCCTCAATGGCAGTATCTACTCCGTACAGACTGTAGCCCGGTCCTGAGTTGATTCTTCCCCTTGACGACAGGTGCAGTCGAGCCTTGTTGGGCACCTGCCCCGCCAAGAAGCTTGTGATACCGGTCGGAGCTTGGAGTGGAGGGCGGCGTGTGCACCCGGCGCCCGTGGGAGGTGGGGGACTTTGGGGAGCCACTCACCAAATCCCGGGAGCACCTCGGTGAGCTCGGGTGGAGAGCGGCACGTTTCCTGCAGCAGGTGCAGACGCTGGAAACTCACAGCTGCCCACGACTCGCCACGGTCCGTGATCCCCTGAGCGCAGCAGTGACATCCAATCAAAACGCTCCGCTTTTGGACCTCGGCACTTTCCCCCCCTTGCCTTGCCCAGTGGCCACGACCCCAATTGATGTCACATTTAGGGGACCTGGTCGCGCATCTCAATCCGGGCTCCTGGGTTCATTCACAAGCGAATCCTTTTCTCATCCCCATTGTGTCGTTCATCTTCGTCTTTCAGACCTTCCTTTTCTTCATTTAGTTCACAGACACTTCGAGGGATAGATTGAAAGGCGCAGCGCACAGAAGCGGACGTGTTCGGCCTTGCGAAACGCCAAGACTTGGTGTTTGGAGGAGAGAGATTTCTTCGGGGCGTAAGGGCGAGCTCACCAACAACATCATCGAAGACTGTAGACGGCAATCGATTTAGAGCCAAATCTTTGCACAGAAGAATACACCGGCACAATGGCATCAGGTAGATCAACAATCATCCGGCCCCCGCCGGATGACCCGAACAAGAGTCCGATGGAGAACGTATTAGAGGTGACGGAGCTCGGCGTGCTTGGTCCGGTGAGTGAATCCCACCCGATGTCGTCGGCGGCCACGTGTCTGCCAATGACACAAGCGTACATGTCAGAGAGTGAACATGAATTGACATCGTAAACAGGACATCTTCACGAACACGCGCACGCCGTGGCACCCGCCCGGCGCCCGCGGCATCTTTGGCGGCGCCGTCATCGCGCAGTGCCTCGCCTCCGCGCAGAAGACGGTGCCCAACGACTTCTTTCTCCATTCGTGCCACTGCTACTTTCTCCTCGCGGGCTCCTCCGAGATCCCCATCCTCTTCCACGTGGAGCGCGTCCGCGACGGCCGCTCCTTCGCCACGCGGACCGTGCAGGCCCGCCAGCGCGGGCGCTGCATCTTCACGACGACAGTCTCGTTCGTCAAGGAGGGCAGCGGCGGCGAGAAGCAGGTCCGTCACGCGGCACCGCTGCCCGACGGTGTGAAGCCGCCCCCGGACAACTGGAAGGGCGAGCCCGAGTGGAGCACGCACTCGCCCTTCCAGACGCACCGCATCTCCATCGTCGGGGCCAGGGACAAGGGCAAGAGGCTCGACGAGCTGAAATCGCGCAACTGGGTCCGCGCGCGGGGACGCATCTCGGTGAGCGGCGGCCACCAGGCGCACCTGAACGCGCTGGCGTACATGTCGGACAGCTACTTCATCGGCACCGTCGGGCGGATCCACAGGCTGTGGCGGTTCCCCTTCAAGCCCGAGGAGTTTGACGACCTGCCGCCCGAGCTGCGGGAGCAGGTCGAGCGGCTCAACGAGTTTGAGGGCAACACCGAGGCCGGCGGGATCGAGTACTGGAAGACGAGGCCGCACCTGGGCATGATGGTCAGCTTGGACCACTCCATCTACTTCCACGAGCCGAGGCGGGTGAGGGCGGACGAGTGGATGTTTACCGAGATGGAGAGCCCCTGGAGCGGCGACGGACGGGGCGTAGTGCTGCAGAAGATTTTCGCGAGTGATGGGACGCTTTTGGCGACTTGTGTTCAGGAGGTGAGTTGCCCCTTCATTGCCGCTGTTTTAGTTCTTTTCTTCTCACCCTTGATGTGTGATGCGTGCTGACTTCTTTTGATATAGGGTGTCGTTCGATTGAAACAACAGGAGGACGATGACGAAAAGGAACCAAAGTCCAAGTTGTAGAGCGCAATTACGGCGTGTATGAGAATGTAGAGGTAGTGTACCAGCTCTGAGTCTGTTTCAACAATCTGCTTGTTATACAACAAGAGCGTTTGTCATTTCAATGATTTCATCACGAAGTCTTGTCCTGCATATGGAACCGTCGGGATATTGCAGCACCCGCGATGAAATCACTCAAATAATAAAACCCGGTTCTTCGACGTTGAAGGGGATCTCATATGGAAGTTCATTCACGACGCCAGTGACCAAGAAGCCTAAGGAACTACCATGTGTGATGATGGAAATGCCAGGGAGACCTTCACAGTCGGCCGTTCCCCGTCGTGACTAGCAGAGTTCACAGAGTTCTGTCGCAGATCGCGAAACTCGTTGAGGAAACCTGTCACCCGGTCGCCTCTATCGCGAATACGCGTCGGAGCGCTGATCAACCGACGTCACGTACAATGCTTCTCTAGCCGTCCGTGAGGGTGATGCGGGAAGTCGATCAAGTGGGTGTCGAGGGGGGGCGTGTGGTGTGGTCGCTAGTCGCCTTGGGGAAGTCCTGAAAACCCAAACCGTACTCTCAAACTTGAAAAGACTGAATAGCCGTGAAACGTATGGGTGTGAGAACAAGCTCAAACTTCAGATCCAGCCTTCATTGCCAAGCTCAAGCTTGAGCTTCAGCTCCCGGGGCCACAAGACAAAACGCAAAAAGTTGAAATTGCAAATTGAACGGGCTTCATTGGTAGGAAAGTGCCGACTCTCAAAACTTCTCTTCGCAACGGACCATCTCGATAGATCACTCATCACACCAACAGAACCTGTAGCACAAAACGTACATACATTAAGCTCAAGCTTACATCCTAGAGCTGTCCGCAGGCTGGGAGGTCTGCTCCAGAAGAGAAGAGAAACAGCAAGCTTTCCCCGCGCGTCCGCCCACCCAAGCCGTCCCTTTTGCATAGCGCAGCTCGGTTTGTGACGCACGCACATACCCATGCCTGCTTGTCAGATGCCATCCGGGCCACCCGGGCAGAAAACTCGTCTGATCAATATTCGCAGCCGTGGCTCTTGCCACGCCATCTACAGGAGTCCGATGGGGATTGTCTACGCGTGCGCGCGCTGCCTCTTCTTTGATGGAATATTCGCTATCCGTGAAACTTATTCGTATCACAAAACGTAACTCTGTGTGACAATTCTGAGGAGATCAAGGCATGGAACAATATGCTCTTGCCGTCGACGTCTCACAGGAAGAAAAGGGCATCATTGATCTTTGGTCTCTGCGTCATCCATCAGACGGTTCGGATCGCTAATGCTCTTGATGTGTGATATAATAACAATCTCACACCTCGAGGAGCTAACTGATGACAAGACAAAGACCGCCCAGGCTTTGATATTGTAGCCTCAAATTTACATAAGCATTCTATACTTTGTTCTCGTCAACTTTAACCAGAGCAAGGTCTTACATCATGTCCGGCCCTCCTCCTAACCTTGGTCCCACGCGAGTGATCCTCCACGTGAAGGGAGACGTGCCAGACTGGAAAGAGGAGTTCAAGCAGTTCCTGTTGACTGTCAAGGATTCGGAAGGATACTTCCGCTATCGATGGGGCCCTTGGGAGGAGGACCACAGCAAGCTAGAGATTTTAGCGAGTATGTTCCTGTCCCCTGACTTACACCGCAACTTCGTCCCACTACCAGACCGAAACTGACGATGACTTCCCCCTTACCACAGCCTGGGCCCCAGTCGAGCACCGCCAAGCCTTCGGCCGCTGCCCACACCACCAAAAGGCCATCGACGCCCTCATGCCCGTCCTTAAAGCCGTCCCCTCCAAGTGCCCGCGCGTCGACTTCGACGTGAGCACCATTGTCCCGCCGCCGCCGCAGCTCATCAACAGTCCCATTTGCGAAATCATCACCATTACGCACTTCACGGGCGACAAGGACGCCGCGGCGGCCATGATTAAAAAGGTCGAGGCGAATGCCGGGTGCTTGGCGTCCCACTCGGGCATCACGGCGACGGACACGCCTGATAACGGGACTGTGTGGTTGGGGTTTGTGGGGTGGCAGGATTATGCTTCGAGTAAGGCGGCGGATAAGAGTGTGTATATACCGTCTGGGGTGGGCAAGGTTGAGTCGCATCACATCAACTTCAATTTCCCAATCAAGGGGTTCTCTGTTACCAATCCTGGTAGATAAGGTAGACTTTAGTTGAATGAATGAGAACATGGCGGTTCTGGTTTGAAACTTGATTTCTTCGCGCTGTAGCCCGTGATGGTAGCCTGCCGTGTTGTACCTCGGACTGAATGCATGAAGGCAATCTTAGTCCTGCGATGAAGCATGAATGTCTTTGAGTTTGTACGCCACTGAGCTGGTCGATCTCAATGTTGATGAGACCCTCTCGTGTAAGTTCGGCCACAGAGGCAACCTCCAGACTTACTGAGGAAGTAGATTGTGGAGGTTTACTACGTGCAGAAATCAAGACTTGTCAGGTGACCTCTTCTAACTCCCAAATCGGAAAGTCTGCATAGGGTCGTGACTACAAAAGAATATCTGCTCTGAATCTCGGATGCCGGACTCATGGGGGTTGTCCGTTTCTATGCTCACATCAGGTCCCCAAGGCTTCAATACGCCTGATTTGAGAAGTCCAACCTGAAGCCCTGCGATCATCAATTACAAATCTCAACAAGGCTGATGAAACGAAACGATCTGCTGCCGTGGCTCCTTCTCTGTTTGTTTCAATGATGGTTCCGACTTTAAAGAACACATTGGTTGCCATGGCATGGACCGACGGGATGTGTCAACCAAAGAAAACTTAGAGTCCGAGTTGCCCACTCAGAGAGTTGGAACCTGGTAAGTACAACCAGAGCCGCGGTTAGCCACCTTTATCGCGTGATTGGTGATCTAGTAGATCGGATGACAGCTGAAGAGAGAGTGTGTGCGAACGGCTTTCCAGAAATAGTTAGACGATGAACCTGGCTCATGACTAGTGACAGCAGGGCTGGAGCAGTGAAGGTCCGCAATCTCAAGTCATAACTTACATGATGTATGTGAACCGGATGAGAGGCCCGAAATGGTAACGTAAAGAAGTGGACAATTGGAAGCCCATGTGATGGTCCAGCGAGGGGAGTTCCGTATAGATTGAATAGGGGGAAAAGTACCCATATCGAGTAAAGAGCTTATTGTTTCAGCTGCCCGTAGCTACGGATGATGGGACTATGCACTTAGGCTTCTAAGTTCTAGCATGAAGCACAGCGCTGGTAGTTGTCAATTTATCCACGCTCTTCCATTCACAGTAACTATCGTCCCGTTTCACTCCGTCGATCAGGTAAATCTTATGAAAACTCATGCAGACTCGGATTCGTATCTTCGAGTATTTACCAGGCTCGTCTCACCCAATGTACTTCTTTCCCATCATCCAAGCATCCTTATCGTAGCACTTTGGCCAAACACCGCCTCTTCCGGGAGCTAGAATGCCATTGGGATCCAGGATGTCGTGAATCTCCTCATGCATCTTCCACAGGGCACCATTGTTGAAGTCATAAGCATCCGCAACTTGGTCCATAAGACCCACGTGAGTCCTGAAGACGCTCCAGCCGCGAGCCTTCCACTCCTTCACCAGGGTCCGGCCCAACCACTGCGCGCGGCCACGCATGTCCTTGTCTTTTCTGTCATACGGAATGATGCATACATTGTCTGAAAGTGCGATGTCAGTTCATGTGAACTAAGTAGTTACTTCGATGATCCGATCAAGGGAGGACTTACGCATAGTCCGGAAGTATGCGACGTAGTGGCTGATGTAGTCGATGCCCGCCTTGGCAAACAGCTCCTTTGCCAAGGAATATTGCTCCCAAACAGCCTTGCCCTCAAGTCTGGAAATAGCCGCGACCATGATGACGGAGCAGTTGGGCAGCCACTGCTTCATCCAAGCAAACTCTCCCATGGACGAGATACCTTGAAGGTACGTGGCTCTGACACGAACCAGGTTCTGCTCACCGGGACACTCGTCGAGCGTGGCCCACTTGCTACCGGGGACCTTGGTCAGCTCCTTTTTGATATCCTCGATGAGAGCCGCGCGGACTTTGTCGGAGCCGAATACGGCGCCAATGTAGCGCCACCGGCCCGTGTTGAGCTTTTTGGCCATCTTCTCAAAGTCCTCTTCGGGGATGACTTCCTTGTGAGAGGCATTGGTATAGCTGGACCTCGGGCCATAATGAGCAGCCTCCAATGTGAGGTTGCGCAAACTGACTGAACTCTGAAGCGTGCCGTTCTGTAGAGAGTCAGCTGGATCAGATTTACCTTCCAAACCTGGAAAGAAGTCTTACCAGATCAAGGGGCTGAATGCAGTCGACTAGGGCGGCCAGATCGGCTTCCTTCTCGAAAGTAACAGAGAACGGCGTCATGCCCTGCGGAGCGGGCATCAGCTATGGTCAAAGTTGTTAGTTTTCCCTTTTCGACGTTGTGATCGTACTAGGCCAGATTTCATTGGATGAGGCATCTCACCCAGAAACCCATCTTGGTGACAATGCCAGCATTGCCCTGCGAGAATAGACCGTCGTTCATTGGGCCCCAGCCGTACGGGAACAGAGCGAAACACTCATTGAGCTTCTGATCGGCCGGGTGAACGCCCTGCTCCGCCTGTTTGCGGCCCTCCGGGTCCTGGATCGCTCCCATTCCCATCCTGGCGACCTCGCCGTTGGGCAGGACCACCTCCATTCCGCTGTGTTTTCCCCATCTATCACCGTACAAGGAAGCACCACCTCCGCGGTCCAGGGCATTTCCAATCATGGATCCCCAGCCGAGGCCTGACGAGTCTACTCTGATCTTGTCCAAGAGGCCGCGGTCACGCAGATAACTTTTTTTGCGGGAAGCTTGTCAGTCTCTCGGTTTCTGAGATTCTTTGATGGGATGATCGACGACTTACTCGCTCATTTGCATGAAAGTCACACCCGGCTCAACGATGCAGACGCACGCTGTCTCATCTAAGTGCAAGATGCGGTTCATATGCGTGCTGAGAATCATCACCAGCGATCCAGGAACCTTGATACAACCTGTCAGTCTTTCATGGTGGGATATAGGGGTGAGGTGCCGATTGTAGTGCTTACCCTTGGTGCCGAGCCACCGTACGCGAGGTTTCGTCCGGTGCTGATGGGCCATACGGGAACCTTTGACTCGTTGCACGCAGCAAGAACAGCCTGAATATCCTGCACGCTGCGCGGGTGACACAGAGCTGAGCCCACCAGCTCGCACTCATCGTCAAAGGAACGGTAGTAGTCGTGGGTGCGGCAGTTGCGTCCAAAATCATCATCTTCGTAGCCCTCAAAGTCACAGCCAGCCGTGATGACAGTGAAGTTCTCGCCTCCAACCGCGTGGATCACTCGGCGGGCGAATTTGGTGAATCCAGCCTGCGTGACTCCGGGAGGGAGAATCTTGGGGACCTCCACGTCTTGTTGCTGTTGTTGTTGCGTCGGCGCTCCGTTCTTGGCTCCGTTGCCGGCACCGAGCCAGAAGTGGCCACTGCTAAGATTAGGTGGAACAGCGGCGGTGGTCATGTTGGCGATGTGAGTTAAAACGTATGTTGAAAATTCTGAGAAACACAATGGGAGGTTAAAAAATTGAAGGCAGTGGTGGCGGCAATGGTAATAACAATATTCTTGGTGATAGCCAAAGCATATTAGTCGATGAAGGAGCTAACTTAAACATGTTTTGTTTTATATATTCCCTCTCTCGAGATGCAGATGCGTTCAAAGCCGGTCCCTAACCGTATCACTGTTCACAATCAGTCCACGCCCCCTCTTTGACATCACGAACTTCAGGCAAATGCCTTTATGGGAAATAATTGCTCGTGAGTCTCCCTCGAAGAAGGCCAGGGACGGGAACCTAAATTCCGCCCCCCCCCCCCCCCCCACCCCCCCCCCCCCCCCCCTTACTTTTGGACTCAAAGATGCGCAGCCAAGCGCTTTTAGAGAAAAAATGCTGGCGTCCCCCCCCCCTCGAAGGGCGGGGGGGGGGCAGACAAAATCCCCCCCCCCCCCCCCCCCCCCCCGTTAAGTATCCTTTCCATGGGTGAAGGAGACTCTGATGGGGGCAAAGATACAAGGTGTCAACTTTTCAATGCGTAGGAAGATACTGCCGTCTTTGCTCAGCACGGAGCTCGATTCTGCCTACAGTCTAAGCGCTTGAGTGACATCTGCGCGCATGTCAATCTCGGACGTGCTCGTGGGCCGAAGTGTAGTCACTTTCGTCTGTAATTATTGGCCACTATCTTTTGGATTAGTTTTGATCCAATGTTTCCGCGCCTTACACGCGCTCCGCCATGCCGCTTGCGACCTTCTCGTACTGTGTAGGTATTGTGAGTAGCAATGCCCCTACGTTGCTTTTTCTACTGAAACGACGTTAAAGATACGCGAACACTCCTACAACTGGAGTAAACCTTGTGAGTTCTGGTGTGCACAGCCTTTGTGGTTAAGCTCCCGGAAATCAAGACGGCCAACCTACATCGTCCCGGTCCCGGCCCCGAGAAGGTTGCAAGTGGAGTACTCCAGGTCGGCGTAGCCTGCAATGAAAGATGATCAGCAGGCATGGTGGACATACCCGCGGACAACGTAAATCCTCAGTTCTGTGACTTTAAACTACTATTCCCAGGTCCGGAAGCTGCGAAGAAGTTACTTAGTCTATACAGAGACCCACCACATGGTTTTACTTCAAAACCTTGGCAGCAGTCAGCCAGTCTCACGGTCGACGACATGCTCGCCAGATTGGACCATCAGCACAAGTGTTTTGAGCTTTCAAACATGTATCTTGCCTGTAACAACACGTACAGCGCCCAACGTTCTTTCGAATTCAAGGCGGAAACGGAAAATAAGCAAGGCGAAAACTCCAGTCTACGCCACGGACTCGCAGTGTTAGCCTAATGCATCCTAATAGCAGCATGTACTTCAAGGCTCCAGGGCGGTTTTAGAGTGCGATTTGATGTCGTACCGGGCTCGGCCCGGTGCCCCCGTAATAGGATCCTATCAATAGTCCTCGCTGTGGAGAAACAAAAGTTCCTTGCAGGCTGTTGGCTGGTGTGTTCGTGTTTATACTATCCAACTTGTGGGAGACATAAGTAAGCAACTGGACCTGTCCCCTTTTCACGGCATCATAGATATGCCAGATGCGCCGACCTTTCCTGTATTTCTTTTCTCACGAACCATCACTTAAAGCTTACGTCTAAGATGTCTCATTCTTCAGTTGCCGCAGCGCCCTTCTCACTTCACCCTGCTCTTTCATCTACTCCAAGAGGACATCAAACTCGTGACAATGATTCGCTGCCGCAAAGGACCCATGGAGTTCGCGAGAAAATGCTTTTGCAGCTCCATGGCCAGAAGATTCGCATTCCCGACCTGGGACGGCTGATGGAAGATTGGCCGAGAGACCAGAACCCACACCTCGATGCTGTAGACAGCAAAATTCTCCAGATCATCGAGAGGTAAGAGGACTTTATAGCGATGATCGGGATGTCACTGACCAAGCAATAGTCACGCAGTCAATGATGCCGTTCGTGGTCGTCTAACTAAGGCCATGCTATCGAAGCAACTGACGGGCTGGTACCCATATGCTTCCTGCGATAGAATCGAAGCTCTCACTTCCTTCCAGGCCTGGATGTTCATCGTCGATGACATGCTCGACCAGTACTCGCTCATACATAAGTTCGACTTCGCCTCGCTGCATGTTCTTCTGGCCGATTGCCGGGACTTCATTGACCGTAGCCTCGGACTCCTCACTATATGTGCCTCTGAAACCAGTCAACCACAGTATCGGGATTATGACGCCGTTGTATCATTTGCTGAGTATGCTGAAGCTGTCATGAAGGCCAACGGGGACAATTACAGCTATCGACAACGCATCGCCAAAGAAGCTACTGCCACCCTTGACGGCTATCGACAAGAAGCCGTAAACCGTTATGCTGGTCGAGCCACATCGCTTCAAGAATACCTCGGATACCGCGAGGCATCATCATGCATCATGCAGGTGGCCGTTAACCTCGAGTTCGCCAACGGCATCAGCCTCCCCGAGGAGGTCATGGCATCCCCAGAAATGCGCGAGCTGTACCGAGCTGCTGTTGCCATCGTCTGGATCGTCAACGACATTGTGAGTCTGCGCAAGGAACTCAAGGAAGGTTTCGTCGAGAACCTTGTTGTCTTGCTAGCCAATGGCGATGCGCAAAAGGGGCTAGATGGTGCTGTGACTCGATTGGAGCACGAAGTATCTGCGCTCAACGACGCCGTCAAGGCTTCTGCTCGACGCTTCGACGATACGCCATATAGGAATCACGTCACTCTGCTGGCGAAAAATTGCAAAAATATGTGTATGGCAAATTGGTTATGGAGGTAAGCAAAACTCAAACCATCAATCCATGTGCTCGAATCTGACCGCGACGCGAAACAGTATGAAGACCCCCCGGTACTGTCTTTCGGACATCAAGCCCGATGCTGAAGGCGGGTACACATTCACGGTTGATTCCGCGCCGGAGGAGAGCTGATCTCTGTATTTCGTCGCGATGATGAACATGAGCAAGCATATCATGCATGGGTTTTGAGGTTCCGCAATTTGAGTAGAATTCTGGGCTGGTTGACGATTCTTGACTGAGAGCCCGGTCACTCTGTATGGTAGAATTTCATCTTCGCCAAACCCCTTCAAATCAAATCCAAACACGCACTACCAATAAAAGTAATCATTGAAGCTGCACGCCGTTTCTCGCACATTCATCCACGCATGGCGTGGTTTATGGCCATAAGATTTCCAACCTTTGCAAAATCGTGGGGCTCTCCTGTGATACTTCTGACTGTCGTCGATCAAGGTTCGAACGTCGGTATCGGTAAGTTATCTCAGCATAAGCTTTGATATCTCCAACGTGACGTACAATGGTTCGGTATTTCTTGCATATTGCACACTTTGTCTTTCATCGGTCGATTGATGGTTCGCTTTCGCTTAGGACACGCCTTAGAGCGTTCGCCGTTCTTCCACTAGAGAAGCGGCTTCACATGCTATATCATTGTAAGTTCTACCTCACCGGGGCTGACTTGTCCGTGGACCGCCTTTCGAAAATCCCGACGGCCCGCCCGTAGCGTCCGGTGGTCCCGGTGTTTCACTCACGGCCTGCCAGCTTGACCAGCTGGCTTAATACAGAGTAGAGACGTGTGGGTAGCTCTCACACAATTAGGTTAGCCTTTGGCTGATTTCTTCAATTGTAACTATAGTCGGTCTTCATAGGGCGGGCGTGCTCAGCGACTGGGATTCGGGATCGTACCTCCTGCCCAGTGGGGTGTTGCCTGTCGGGACAGGTTCGAAGTGTAATGAATTAACATTCAGACAAGAAAACTCGCTGTTAATCTCAGTTCTCAAGTAGGTAGTCATTTCGATGTCAGAATGCCTACTTAATTACTCGAAAAAGTGGGTTGATGCCGCTCTTCGTCGGGGAAAGCTTCCCCTTTTACCTTATCTTGGGTATAGAAGTCATCACTAAGGCAGCACTTTTAGCAACTAGCTCGAGATGCTTCACTAGGGTTGCTCTTGGATGCCGAGAAAAAGGCATTTCCACCCACCCTGAAAATTACACATGCTCTCAGAACCGGATGGTGCGGCACTCATCACTTCTCATTCACGAGGAGTTCCGTATCGATTTCATACAGTTTCCGCGGTTCGCTACTTCACATCTGCTTCCGCTTATAAGGAGCCAATGGTAAAGTTCTTGTAGATAGGCAAAGTAATCTGTCACAATTCCATGCCCAGAGAGTAACAAAAGCTCTGAGGCAGGACACAAAAGCTATGCACAAGAATGGCTGCAAAGCAGCACCACGAACAGCGCTGACTATGAAAGTGACTCATGGCGACGCCTGGGGCCCAATTGCTCCATAGCACTGCAGTCACCTAAGCACCTTATTATGATGAAATGTTGAGCAATGAGAAAACAAACTCTATCTAGGTCAAATAATCACCGACACAGAATAGACCCATCAGGATACTCGAACTTAGTTTCACAATTAAAGCAAGTCGCATCATTCGCAGCATATCTTTTGCAGTTGTTGTAGAACTCCTTTCCATCAATTTGGCCACTAATCGCTTTGAGCTGTTTTCACAAGTCAGTCGTGCCGTTTCCCTGGGTACTGATCTAGCTGGACGTGAACTCACGAATCGTCCTTGGAACCTTGGTCCCGAACCAGATGATCGACCAATCCAGAATTGCCCCGAGTTTTGGCCTATAAAGCTTTTAGCTGCGCGACTCTGATTGTCAAGAAACGCAAGACCTACCATAGGTGTAGCCGAACCTGCAGTCACCGGCTAGCAGATCAGTGGCGGCATAGTCAACTGCTGAGTCGGTTTTGTATTGGCATGCGCAGTAGTCGTGCATGTCAGCCATGGAAAAACCCCTCGCGAGCGTTAGCGACCTTAAGTTACGAATTTTGAAGGATGAATCTTAAGAACATACAGGAAAAGGGCCATGGCAGGAAGAACGGAGAAATGCATGTTGAAAATTGACTGTGATCGATAAAATGCGATAGACTGAATCAAGGCAGGTAGTGAAAATGCTTGATGGTCAGAGAGCGTACTTGATAGTTGTTTTGGAATGACTGAAGAGATGCATCAAATGTTGTAGGTAGGAATTCCGGCAAAAAGCGGCTGGGGACTTATATGCTCTATGGAATAGCGAAGTTGCGAACCCCGCGAGTTCCGTTCGCAAGCAATCATTGCATTGGGCGTAAGTTTGATTGCATTCTCGTGATAATTTGCAAGAGTCAGTGCCTTCGCTCAAAGTTCTGAACTAAGAGTTGTAAATATTCCACTAACAGAAGCTGCCACTCCAGTTCGGAAAGGCGTGCCGGAATCGCAAACCTTCTGGAATCAATCAGCTGACGTAAAAATATACCAAGCTTTCAACCAATCCTCTAGTGAAGTCGCAAGCTTTTGGCCGTGGGCGCCTTTAGGCCCGTGTTGTGAGCCTCATTTCCAAACTGGGCAGACTCGGGAAGAATAAGGCATAATACTGAACACCGAGAACTCCGTAGTCATATATCTGAATTTGCGATGGAAAATTACAGAGATAGTAGATATTGTACCATGCGAAGATGCCAAGTTCTATGATATCTGTACAGCTAAATAGAAGTATATAGCTATGAACTCAAAGCCCCAGACGATGAGAGCTCTTCAGCTAGAACATCTCGCCAGCTCGTTACCAACGCACAACATTCTTTCTTACTTGTACAAGACACTCGTTGTATTCAGCTTTGAAGATGCTTTGGCTTCTTGCCTTGTTTATGGCTCTGGCTTCATGCTCGCCAGTTCTCCAACCTCTGGTACAGGAGCGTGGCCTGACATGCGTCGGTTACCGCGGTGCCCCAGCCGAACTCCCCGCCATCAGCATCGATCTTCGCGGCGACATCGAAGCCCACGTCTTTGATGGCGCCACTCCCACTCTTTCACAGCTTCCTTTGAACACTTGGGCCGGTTCGGCTCGTGATCACCGCCTGGAGTACCGCGCCTGGAGAACCACTGGCCGCGACGGTATCTTCAACGTCCATCTCGAGGTCCAAGTTACCGGCTATGCCAACGTTTTCGTCAACTTTGGTGCACAGTCTGACCGCGGTAACGGAGATCCCGGCCTGTCTCGTGTCGACAACGGCTTAGCTGTTGGTTCTGGCTCGAACCCATACCCAAGGCGAAGTACCTTCAGCATGGCTCTCGGTACCATTCACCGGAACATCAACTATAACCTTGTCGGAAACTGGAGTAAGTACACCATTAATAAGGTTCCCAGACTTAGAATATTGCTGACCCTTTCCAGGACTCTGACTGTGCTCCTTCAATGAGATGTCCAGGAGTTGAGGCCCGTATATTGAGTACCCAGGCTCCAATCGCGAACGCTCAGCTTCCCGTACGCCTACAAGGTTGTTCAAATTGTTAGCAGATTTTCATGTAGTGTAGAAGTATCGCAATGCTTCTGGCTGTCAATAAGACGCACTTTGAGAGTTTATGGAGACAAGAAAGGAACAAACGTGCTTACAAATCCTATCAACTACTAGATAGCGTCAGTATGTATGTACGTGCTTTGTGGGTAAGAACGAATTGCATATCTATCCGACCCTGTTTTCTTTTCAACCACCTACTTTATGAATGTATTTGAGATAAAGTTGGAGTCGGGAAAAGACTGGAGACGGCTGAGACATCCTGGCACCTTCTGGCAGTTGATGGGATATATTGTCATCACCGGAGTTTAAAAGCTTGAGCTCATATGCGTGCTGATGGTAAGTTGCGATGACAGTTGCAGATCAGTCAGTTATGTACTTTCCAAAGATATTATGTGTCGATGAAATGAAACCCATGTGATGCCTAGAGCAACACAATTCTCCATAAGTCAACGGCTTAGGCCACGGACAGTTGGTGCATCAACAAGAACCACACCAGAGCAAAACAAAATGTGCAACACTGCTTGGGTTGGTACTTGTTGAAGCACGAAGACGGATCTAGGCACGAAGCCAGGCTCACTGAACTGGAAGCACTGCTAAGACATTTATTGCAAAGGTCTCATGAGACTACCCATGAAAGATTTCAAGAAAGGAAATCGGGGATTCACTGGCTATGTTCGAGGAAATTACAACCAGGCCATATCTTACGGAGTGTTTGCTTCAGATCCCATCTGCAACGAATGATATGAGCCTCACCAATCTAGATATTATGAGTTGCAATGGGAATTTGAGGTCGATAATAATCTATGTTGTATTTTCACGCTGTTGGAGTGTTAAATGGACGCGGGACCCGAGTTGGGGCAAGTCAGAGAGACCCGAGTTCGTGCATTCAACGTGCCCTCGATGAGTCCTTCTGCGGGCCTGGCACCCTTGCAACTCGGTTGAGACATTATGATTGGTTCTAAATATCTCAAGTCATCTTGGAGGCACAATTGCACCTGCAAACCGGTAGACGATGAATTACTTCCGGATTTGGAGTTATTAGAAAATGAGTTATTTGAGATGGCCTTGTGCCCACACTGAAGAAACTCCAGTTTTCCAAACGTCAACCAGCATCTTCAACTTTCTTTAACTCCTTTTAACAAGGAGAAATATAAACCACACCCTACAATGTCTACCACTAGCACAGACAGCCTCCTCACGGAGGACATGCCACCCAACGCCATTGCTGTCGTCGGCGTGGGTTGCAAATTTCCCGGCGCCGACTCAGTTGAGGATTTCTGGCGCATGCTAGACGCGGGAGAGTCGAAGCTAAGCGAACCACCCAGCGGACGCTTCCCTGCTCACGAACACCAACGTGACACGGACAAGACGGTATACTTCGGAAACTACCTTGACGACATTGCCAGCTTTGACCATCGTTTCTTCAAGAAGTCAGGCCGCGAAGCAGCGTCCTTAGACCCTCAGCAACGACTCCTGCTAGAGGTTTCCTACCAAGCTCTTGAGTCGGCCGGCTTCTTCGGCCCCCGCAAGCCCGACTTGGACGTCGGCTGCTTTATCGGCGTATGTGCGTCAGACTACAATGACAACGTAGCCAGCCATCCGGCCAACGCCTTTTCTGCTCTGGGGACTCTGAGAGCTTTCGTCCCCGGCAGGATCAGCCACTTCTTCGGGTTGTCTGGACCTTCAATTGCCCTGGATACGGCCTGCTCATCATCAGCAGTCGCCATCGACGCTGCCTGCAAAGCAATTCTGCACGGCGACTGCAAGAGCGCCATCGCCGGCGGTGTCTCCATTTTCACAAGCCCATTCTTCTACCAGAACCTGGCTGCCGCCTCATTTCTTAGCCCCACTGGCGCGAGCAAGTCCTTTGACGCCAGTGCTGACGGGTACTGCCGTGGCGAGGGAGTCGGCCTTGTCGTTTTGAAGCGACTTTCTGATGCGGTTGCCGACGGCGATAATGTGCTTGGCACGATACTCGCTACCGCTGTTAGGCAGAGCAGCAGCAAAGTGCCCATCACCGTTCCGTATAGCCCGTCACAGACGGAACTCTACCGCAAGCTTTTGACTACGGCTGGTATCGCGGCTGAAGACGTTACTTACGTTGAAGCTCACGGTACGGGGACGCCCGTTGGCGACCCCCTCGAGTTCGGCGCCATCAAGGAGGTCTTCGCCAGCGGGGAGAGAGACGTCCCTCTTCATTTTGCGTCTGTGAAAGGAAACATCGGTCATACTGAAGGGGCTTCTGGAGTCGCTGGTCTCATCAAGACTCTTTTGATGATGCAGTATCGCGCCATTCCCAGACAGGCGCATTTTCAATCTCCTCATCCCAAGATTAGCCTGGTTCCCGGGCGAATGTCGATCCCGACAGAAACCATCCCTTGGATTGCCGACACACTCGTTGCTTGTGTGAACAATTACGGGGCAGCTGGTAGTATAGCCGCCATGCTCGTCAGGGAGCCGCCTTCGAAGACCCCCCTGGCACGGAGCTACCAAGACACCGCATCAAGTAACATCGATAAATTCCCCGTAATCATTACTGCCAACAGTGTCAAGAGCCTCCATGAGAACGCCGCCAAGCTGTTAGACTATATCTCCTCTCTCCGCAGGGGCTCAGCTTCAGAGGTCGAAATACTGGCTGATATCGGGTTCAACTTGAGCGAGAGGCAGAATCGGACTCTCCCAAACATGCTTGCAACAACAGCCTCGAGCCTTTCAGAGTTGGAAAATCAACTTCAGGTTGTGGCTTTCAATCCCGAGTCACCTCTCTGCCAGATCAACCCCAAGCCCAATCCAGTTGTCATCATCTTCGGCGGCCAAACCTCCCGCTCTGTGGGCCTCAGCAAGCACGTCTATGACAGTTCGGCACTCCTTCGCAAGTATCTTGACGAATGCAACGGTATAATACAAGGCTTCGCACACCCGGGAATCTATCCGGGTATATTTGCGACCCAGCCAGTTGATGATGTGGTTTCGCTGCAGACGATGCAGTTTGCCCTTCACTATGCCTGCGCTCAGTCCTGGATCGCTTGCGGCTTACAAGTTGATTGCGTTTTGGGTCATTCCTTCGGTCAGCTCGTCGCTATGGTCGTTGCTGGCGTTCTGTCTCTTGCGGACGGCCTCAAATTGGTGTATGGGCGAGCCCTTTTGATGCGCCAGAAATGGGGCTCGGAAAGGGGCTCCATGATTGCTCTAGAGGCTGATTACGAGACCACAAAGGACCTAATCTCAACAGTGCAGAGACTGGACGTCTCTTCTGACTACCGTCTCGAGATAGCTTGCTTCAACGGGCCTTCAAGTCATGTTCTCGTGGGGTCTTCTGCTGCAGTCGATGCTGCTCACGTTCAATTCATGAGCAGAAGTCCTAAGGGCAGGGCCAAGGTCTTGAATGTCACGCACGGGTTCCACTCGAGGTTCAGCGACCCGATTCTTGCGGACTTGGAGAAGCTCGTCGAGAATTTGTCTTTTAACAAGCCCGTGATTCACTTCGAGACCTGCTCGATGGGAGAGACCTTGTTCGACATCACGGCCAAGCAAGTCGCCGATCACACTCGCTCACCCGTCTACTTCGAAGATGCCGTGAAACGTATTGAGGCCCGCTTCGGCGCATGCACATGGCTGGAAGCTGGGTCTAACTCAGCGGTTACTAGCATCGCTAGACGCGCTCTTTCTACCAGCAACACCGATGACCACCTGTTCTGTCCCATTAACTTGACTCGGGATGACGCGTTGAATTCGGTAGCAGACACAACCGTCAATCTCTGGAGGCATGGCCACCATGTTCAGTTCTGGCATTTCCACCATTTCCAGAAGCAAAGCTATCAAGCCCTGAATCTTCCTCCCTACCAGTTCGAGAAGACGCGACACTGGCTGGACTTCGACCTTAAGGCGGGGATCTCATCTGAGCTGTCCCAAGTGCCGGCGAAAGCGCCCGAGTCTCTTGTCGTCGAGCCAGAGCCAGAGCCGGTGCTCATTACGTTATCCGGGTTTCAAGATGGGGCATCCCGTGGCCCCAGAAATGCGACTTTTACCATCGATCCTCGTTCCGAATGCTGGAGGGTGCTCGTCAGTGGCCATGCTGTGCTGAACAAGGCACTTTGTCCAGCGACTATGTATATCGAGCTAGTCATGCAGGCCGCCAAGCAGCTCGCGGCCGTTGAGAACATCGCTTGTGCGCCTTTTGCACGTGTAGATGATCTGGAGATTTCCACGCCCCTCGGAATGGGGGAGGATAGGATCGTTCAGCTTGTTTTGAGTCCGTTGGATCAGATTGGTTACAAGTTCGACTTTGCCTTCGTCTCACAAGAGCGTTCAAGTAGACAATCGCAGGTCACTACTACGCATGCTACCGGAAAGTGCGAAATAGTACCGTCAACCGACAAGAGCATCACGACTGAACTAGAACGGACCAGCAAGCTCCTTCATCGCATGCAAAAGAACCAAGACATGGGTCAGATGTTTACCGAGATGGCTACGCAGCCTGGAGGCGAAGCTGTCCAAGGCAAGCTTGTGTACAAGGTGTTCTCCAGGGTCGTTCAATACGGCGACATTTACCAAGGCGTCCGCAGAGTCGCCGGCAACAGCGACGGTGCCGTCGTTGCCGATGTTGTCTTGCCCAAGGCACAGCCTACCTGCACACAAGATCTCGTCTCTACACCCGTCGCTATCGACAACTTCTTCCAGGTCCCCGGTCTATACGCCAACTGCCTTGCTCCTTGTCCGCCAGATGATGTACTCGTCTCTACATACGTCGACCGCATTCAATTGTCGCCTGATTTTGGCAAGGCACAGGCCGAAGGGAGCAGCCCTGGCTGGGATGTTTTTGCGATATCCACCGCTACGAGCGACAGGGAGAGCAGCAACGACATTTTTGTCACAGATAAGATCACTGGACAGCTCGTTTTCGTTGCTTCCGGAGCCAAGTTTAGCAGAGTTAGGATGGCATCTCTCGCCAAGATTCTGTCCCGGGCGAACCCTTCCGATAATTCTGAGGCTGTGTGTTCCAAAACATCCCAACGAAGTTCGGCGATAGCTATCAAGCCCGCCACAACTGAGGCAACGCCTTTGAAGGCTCCATCGCCAGCTTCCATTTCTCTTCCAAGCATCGCGGCTGCATTCAATAGCATACTGCCATCTTCACCGCCGGTCCGACCAGCGATTGCTCCGAGTGTGGCAGATGAGCTGCGTGACTTGCTGAGCAAGATGACAGACGTTCCAGCAGATCAATTCCATGGTGACACCACGCTTGAGGAATTGGGCATTGACTCTCTGATGGCTACGGAAATCGTATCTGAGGTCAACGAGGTGTTCAAGATCTTGATCCCGCAGGATCAACTTCAGGATATGCAGACCTTCTCAGCCCTTTGCGCCTACCTCGATGGCTATGGAGCTCAACAAGCATCTCAGAGGTTTCAGGGGACCCCTCAGGTTTTGAAGAATCCCGTTGTAGCTGTTCCCTTCGACCAACCCACGAATCCGGCGGATCGAAACATCATTTCTGACTCTGAATTCCAGCATCACGCGTCAGTGGCAGGGCCAGCCGTCTTACAAGAGCAAAACGAGCGCGGTGATTTGATACCGCGACTAGCAGAATTGCTAGGAAACCATCTCGAGTGCCCGGCTACTGACTTTGATCGCTTGACGAATCTTATCGATCGCGGCCTGGATTCTCTTCTCTGCATGGAACTCATGAGCGACATGGAGGAGATGTTCGGAGTTTCCATCGACGCATCCTCTTTCACAGACACCTGCACCTTCGGGGACCTCACCGACATTCTCGTTAGCGCCGCCGCACCCGTTGACAATGCGGCAACGACGGAGCCCAGCACGGCCGACTCGTCCCCAACGCCGTCCTCTGGCTGCTCGACAGACGGCACTGACTCTAGCGTCATCATCGACAACACTCGTATCCCGCTCAAGACAGAGCAGCTGCTCTCATATCCGGCCAGCCCAGCCCTTGCCAGTGCAGCTCAGGAGTTTGAGGGCATCAAGGATGATTTCGACAAGTTCGCCGCAATGTACGGCTTCAGTAACTTCTATACCAAGGTAGCCGACAAGCAAGCAGACTTGGTTCTCGCCTACGTCGTAGAGGCCTTCTCGGACCTCGGCGTTGACCTCAGTGCGCTGAGGCCCGGCGACAAAATTCCTAAGATTCCAGTGATAGCGAGACATGACCGTATGCTGGGTGTTTTCCACCAAATCCTCCAACGCGGCAAGCTGGCCGACTACGATGGCAGGCAGTACGTCCGCTCAGAGACAATTGTCGACACCACGCCCTCTAGCAGCCGTTTCGAGGACATCCTTGCGGAGTTCCCCCAGCATGCCAAGGAGCATAACCTCCTGAATATCTGTGGTTCAAGGATGGCTGCGATTCTAAGTGGCAAGATGGATCCGCTATCGATTCTGTTCGGCACCAAGGCGAACCGCAGCGTGCTTGACGACGTGTACGCGACGGCCCCCATGTTCATCATCAATTCCCAGCTTCTCACATCCTTCCTCGAGAAGGCATTGTCCAAGTCCACCCCTGGACCTGACGGGAAGTATCGCATTGTTGAACTGGGAGCGGGAACAGGCGCAACAACGCAATGGGTAGTGGACAGGCTTGTGCAGAAGGGGATACCTATCGAGTACACCTTCACCGACATCTCCTCCGCATTGGTTTCGGGGGCCAAGCGAAAGTTTTCCGGGCTCGATTGCATGAAGTATGGCACTATCGACATCGAGAAGCCGCCCGCGGCACAGCATCTTGGGCAGTACGACATCGTGCTAGCCACGAACTGCATCCACGCCACTACCAACCTGCACAACTCTCTGAGCAACATCAACAAGCTCCTGCGGCCTCATGGCTTCGTGTCGCTCGTTGAACTTACGACGCGAAACTACTGGCTGGACATGGTGTTCGGTCTCCTGGACGGTTGGTGGTTATACGACGACGGCCGCCCCTACGTGCTGGCGACTCCAGAATTTTGGGATGATACAATGAGGCAGGTCGGGTTCCAACACGTCTCTTGGACGGGCGGCCACAAACGCGAGTCTGAGGTCTGCAGGGTCATCACGGGTTTCAAGCAGCCTGTTCAGGATGCATCTCAACACCGCAGCATACCCCAGGAGAAGGCTGGCGGCGTTGAAACAGTCGTATTCACGCACACAGATAAGCGATTGCCGCTTCGAGCAGACATTCACTACCCTTCACCATCTCAGGCGTCAGCGCATAGGAATTGGGTTACCGGTATGGTTTAAATCAAGAAGCTCGCATTTTGTACATAGACACTGGAGCTGACGATGCTCCGCTACAGGTCTCATAGTTCACGGAGGAGGGCATGTGATGCTGTCACGTCAGGACGTGCGGCTGCGTCAAATCCAACTTCTATTAGACAATGGTGTCTTACCCGTGAGCGTGGATTACAGGCTTTGCCCGGAGACGACCATTCTCAGTGGGCCGCTTGTTGATGTTGTCACAGCATATGCTTGGGCAAGAAACACCCTGCCAGACCTGAAGCTAACTCAAACGAAAACTAACAACCTTCTCGACCGCAACCGAGCTGTGGTAGTCGGCTGGTCTACCGGGGGCACCTTGGCCATGTCCTTGGCCTGGACCTCGGTACCGCGTGGCATCCCAGCTCCAGATGCGATCCTTGCTTTCTATTGCCCGACTGATTATGAGGACGAATTCTGGCGGAAGCCAAATGTCCCAGACCACTCGAGTGGGTTCGCAAACGAGACCTACAATGTCATTGACGGGGTCTCTCCTGCCCCCATCACCGCATACAACGTGCCTCCAAAGATGATGGCAGCAGCAGGCTGGATAGCACCAAAAGACCCTCGCAGCCGTGTCGTGCTGCACATGAACTGGCACGGACAGACACTACCCGTTCTTTTCCGTGGCTTGCCTTCGGGCTCGGACGTGCCATCACACGCCGCGACCGCATATAACAAACTGGAGCAACCCGCATTAGATGAGGTAGTGCGCGCAAGCCCTTATGCCCAGGTTGTCAAGGGCAACTACAAGTCACCGACGCACATTGTTTTCGGCACTGGAGATGATCTGATTCCATGGGAGCAGGCCCAGCGTACAGTCGATGCGATGAGAGATGCGGGCATTCAGTCGGGGCTTACTCTTGCCCCTGGTCAACCTCATCTGTTTGATCTCTTTCGGGATCCCGATGGGAGCCGTTGGGGCTATGTCATGGAGGGCTACAAATTTTTGCTTGAAAGAATTGGGAGAGATATTAAGTGAGACTATAGCAAACGAAGCTTCTTAGCTTTGGCGTCATTTTCTTCTTTTGTACAAGAAACATACTTTCACAACCATATCTTTACGACTAATCAATTTGCTGAAATCTCGCTTCAGACATGCTGAGAAGAAAACAATAACTCTCGAAGCAGGACTTTGGGAGAAAAGACTGTTTCCGCCGTCTCGCCCCTGTTCTGATTTCCACCAGCCTTGGTAGAAGTGGCATATCTCTCCTTCTGGTGTCATCTCAGGAACGTGATCCCTGACACACCTTGTCTCTCGTCAGGTATAGCCGAGCTGACTTAGTCGGACCCGAGTTGTTCGATGAGCAGGCCAGGAAAGGCGCAGCCAATAACCCGAGTGATGCAATCTACGCCTGGTATCTAGCTACCACATTTAAGTCTCCATCGCGTAAGAATTGACCACCAGTATCATACGTCGCGAGAGCGAAAGGGGATACCAAGCTGACGATCATCAGCCATCCATCCACATATCCGTTACCACCGCCGCAATGTTTTCGGAAGGGCTCTTTGAGAGTTTCGATGACAGAGCCTGTCGTATAGTTGGATTCCTGGCGGTCGTAGGCATATTCATCTTCGTTCTGGACAATGCGCGTTCCTACATCCGGTTGAGACACATCCCCGGACCACCTGCGGCAGCTCTCACGAACTTCATCCGTCGATCGTGGGTCAACACTGGCAACGCTCACGAAATTCACACCAATTTGCACAGCAAGTATGGCACCGTTGTACGGTTTGGTCCCAATGCCGTCATGGTCTCCCAGCCCGGTGCAATTGAGAAGATATACGGTTTCAAAAGAAGATTTGAGAAGGTACGCGATGCTAGCATTGGAGCCCGACGTCCTTAGAACTCTCTGATGTTCATATCGTTGCAAGACTAACCTCCAGTGCAGTCCGAGTTCTACGACTCAATAATGCCGAGGATTAAGGGCGGCAAGATTCCAGATGTCTTCGCTACTCGAGACGAGGATATTCATCGGCGAATGAGGCGTCCCGTCGCCAATCTGTACTCGCTCACAAATCTGATGGCGTTTGAGCCGGTCGTGAACTCTACTATGCAACATCTGTTCGAGCGGTTAGACGAGCTGTTCCTAGACAAGAACGTTGAAGTCGGCCTATTCAATTGGATGCAATATTTCATGTTCGACGTTCTTGGGGAAGTCACGTTCTCAAGGGAACTTGGATGTCTCGATAAAGGTGGCGATGTTGAAGGCGTCATTGAGAACAACTGGCGCTATTTCAACATGATTGCTGCAGTACGTGAGAATCTATGATCACCAGTATGATTATAATGGAACGCTATGCTAATCGTTTGGCATACAACAGAATACGCAAATGCCTTGGCTTGACTACTTGTGGAGAGACAACCCTCTGATTCCCGTTTCGGCGAAAAGAAACCCGCTCGTAGAATTCGGTGCCGCTAGAATCAGGGAGCGAATGAATCTGCTCGAGAGCGGCAAAGGTGACCTCGGCCAAAAAGACTTCCTTTCCAGCTTCATCTCTGAGAATGCCAAAGACCACACTCTACCAGCAATGTATGTGCCTACATGTAGCATTTTGAGCCTCGCATGTAGTAATGAAAAAATCTGGACTGACACAACTCGCAATAGGTTCCTCCCCACCTGGGTCAATTCCAATATCGTGGCAGGTGCAGACACGACAAGTATTCTATCTGGCGCCTTGATATACCATCTCCTCAAAAACCCAGCGTCGCTCGCAAAGCTTCAAAAGGAGATCGACGATGCCACCGCCGCGGGGCGACTCTCCAAATTCGCGACTTGGAAAGAATCCAAATCTCTTACTTATTTTGACGCCTGTGTCAAAGAGGCCACCAGGATGCATCCACCATTTGCCCTCCCGTTCGAGCGCGTGGTTCCTGATTGTGGACTGGAGATCGACGGGTACCACATTCCCCCGGGAACAAGAATCGGGATTGTAAGGCGACAATTCTTTTTTGTCTTCTTTTTATGGCTTGAGTTTAAAGACACTCTGATGCTGACAATTTACTCCAACTCCCCAGAACCCGTGGTCGCTGCACCGCGAAGTGTCACTGTATGGTGCCGAACCGGACCTCTGGCGACCCGAGAGATGGTTGTGTGATGAAGAGAAGCACGCCTCCATGTACAATACACTTCTGACTGTAAGTTTGACGAACAAGAAAGATCTCAATTGGAATTCGCGTTGACGTTATTGGCTTCACAAGTTTGGCGCTGGCCACAGGAGCTGCCTCGGGAAACACCTCGCCTATTTTGAGATGTATAAGCTCATTCCCTCGTTATTGCAACGCTACAACGTGAGTAGACTAGCATTGCCACTCATCTGAGAATGGAAATTAATTAAACCCCCGCACTAGATACAATTGGTAAACCAAAATGAGGAGTGGACTGTTGAGAACAAGTGGCTTGCCAAGCCTTCGGGATTCCTCGTCAAGCTTTCGACTCGTAGCTAGGGTCATGTAAATAGTTTACGAGAACTTTGCAGAGAAATCATGAATCAATTAGGTTTTAAAGCAATTAAAACGAATTACCTGAACAGACATTGTTCGTTATTCGCACACAGTTTCTCTCAAACATGACTTATCACTGATGCAGTTTGCCAACCCTATTCAACTGGACGTGCATGGGGTCTGGACTGAAGAACTATTTTCTCATCACATGATTCTGAAAAAGAAATTTCCGTTGTATTCAATTGTCTAATTGTAGCTAATCTGTCCGTGCGCCATCCCTCGTTCGTGAAGCAGCTGTGTAGACTAGGGCGGTGCAGGTTGTCGGGTCCGGGGCCGAGTTGACTTGGACCAAGCCCTCAGTGTATTTGCATTGGTGTTATTAGTTGGCTTACACAGTATGTGCTTACAGGCCTCGGATCCTACTTGGCATGTCCCAACACTAGCTGGGGCATTGCCTTAGAATAACTCTTCCGGTTCATAATTGCCCAAAGTGGTCCTTAAACTAACTCGGGTCCTGTCAACCCTGTTAGACCGGTCGCAAATCGGCCAACATCAGCTCATCTTCACCACCATATATTGTGCTGTAAAGTATTTGTACAGTAAAAGCCTTCGTGCCTCTCTGAGTTGAATGATTACTCTTTAGTCCGTGTTCATTTGTCCTAGCCCATGATGCCTGGACTTACAACCCAAACCTTAGTCCAATCTGAGAAGCCTGAGAAGCCACTCGTGGTTTGGCAGTCACTCAAGAAATGTCTTCCGCCAGCGGAAAACAAGGATGTTGAATTTTGGTGGAATCTCACTGGGTATCATCTCGCAGTTATGATCGACGCGGCAGGTTACTCTACCCAGCTACAATATGAGACCCTTCTCTTCCACTACCACTGGATTGTAAGCAGCTTGCTTCGTGCTCTTTCGCATCTTTTGTTACGGGTTGGACACTAACTCAACAACTATCCAGGTCCCTAGACTGGGCCCAGCGCCTCACCCTGATGGCACTGCGGTCTTCAAGTCCCTGGTCGCTTACGACGGCTCGCCATTTGAGTACTCGTGGAAATGGAACACCACGTCCGGCGAACCCGACATCCGCTACTCCTGGGAGGCGATCAACAACTCCTCAGGAACCGCCGCTGACCCTCTGAACCATGATGCCACGCTCGACTATATGGAGAAAGTGCCAAGCGCCCTCTCGGGCGTCGACTTCTCATGGTACCGCCACTTCCTGGCAGAGCTGTACAACCCAGACAGGTCCGTCTACGCCAAGGAGCTGGAGGACGGCGAGCCGCCAGCGACGACTCTGATGCACGCCGTTGAGTACAATAAGAAAGCCAGCTTCGGGCTCAAGTCGTACTTCCTCCCGCGGAAGCTCTTCCAGGGCGGTGACCCCGCGACGCTAGGGGAATGGGACGCCGCGATCAAGAAGTTAAATCCGGATGGCAAGCACCCGGGCAGAGACGCACTGATGCACTTCCTGGCAAACAGCCCTGAGGGCCGCCTCATGAAGCCCAACGTCATGGGCATGGATAACGTAACGCCGTCCAAATCGCGCCTCAAGATGTACTTCACTTCGCGCCACACCTGCTTCAACTCGGTCCGGGAGGTCATTACCATGGGTGGACTCCGCGACGTCTCCGAGGCCAGCCTGCAGGACCTGCGCTCCCTCATCCTCGCCATCCTCGGCCTGCCCGAGGACTACCCTGAGGACGCCGAGTTCGCTCCGGCGTCCGCGAGCGGCGACAACAAGTGGGACGACTTTGATGCGCTGTGTGAGGGCTTCACATACTTCTTCGACATTGCACCCTCGAGCGGCACGCCCGACGTAAAGTTCTACCTGCCCACGCGTAAATACGGCCCCGACGACCTGACGATTGCGAGGAACCTGGTCGCGTGGCTCCGGGAGCGTGGCCGTGGAGCCTACTGCAACGAGTATCTCGCCATGCTAGAGAAGCTTGCCGTCCACCGCGGGCTGGAGAACGGTAAGGGCATGCACGCGTACATCAGCTACCAGTGCACCGATAAGGGTGAGCCGGATATCAAGTCTTATATTTCTCCCGAGTTGTATCATAAAGCGAGGTACCTCTCCGCCTAGGAATGTCTAGCTAGGTTCCGAATGACGAATAATTAGTTTTCAAAGCCCGCGTTGAGTCGATTTTGCGGGTGGTGAAAGAGCGGTGCCGCGATCCTCTAACTTCACTTCACGAACTTCCTCCCATAGACACCGCGCGGCATTATCATGCAGTGTGTATATCCACGGAAATCCACTGAGATGGTGGTGAACGTTTGCCCAGTCGCGCAAGTCAGAACGGTCGCAAGTCTCCGCGATTGCAAATAGCAGCCAGCTGTGGTCATTGACTTTCAGAACCGAGATAGCGCTCATGAAAAGGATCCACAGCAGCAGTGAAAAATCGCCAGTTTGCGCGTCTTTGTGCGTCGAATAGAGCTCTCGAACGGCGTTCACTAGACGAGTGCATAGAAGCGACGAACTGAAGTTATCACGGCAGTAGTTGGGAAGCAAGCCGGTCATGAAAGCCAGCATAGCGAGACGTGCTGCGTCGTCGTAGAGGCCTTCCGAAGCAAGCAGGGGCTGACTGAAAGGTTCACCTTCCAAGAGACGGTATAGGAGTGATATGAGCGTTTCTGTGTAGTCTAAAGGGTTGAGCTTGGATCGTCCGTTCTTCACTCTGTCATTGAGGATGCCAGCGAAAACGATGAGATCTAGCATAATGCGGGGCAGTCCAGGAGGACAGGCAGAAAGCTGCTCTTTGACGGTGCTAGAGTTGCACAAGACAGTTGTCACCGGCACTTCCAGACTATCAAACATCGTAGGTGACCCGTTTTGCATAGACAATTCAATATCAAGCCTGCTGTTTGTGAGTATTCTGTGCGTCGAAGATTGGATGTCAGATTGTGAAGAAGCTGCTTACCTGAGTGGCTTGAGGGCCAATGGACGGTTCTCCTTCATCAATCTGGCGATACCCCCGCGTAACTCAATCATTCGATGAAGCCCTCTGAGATGCACGAGGCCGGTGGAGTGTTGCTGGTGTATCTGTTGGTAGATGGCGAGGGTGACGACAGCAGCAATGGCGCTATCCGATATGGCTTGGGGGCCTGAAAGTTTGAGGTTGACCAGCGAATATGCCTGACATATGTGATGCAAAGTCTTTGACGACGTGGTAGGCTTTCGTTCAAAGAAGTCAACGTAGGATGCCGACACAGCTAAGGTCGAGTGAAAGTCTAGGGCGGCGGTGAGTTCAGTGTAAAATGGGAATTCGTCCGCCATGAGTTACTCACAAGCTTCATCTACCAGTATGCAGTTGACCCAGATCGATTTCAATATATCGAACTTGTAGCAGAACTGGGGAGGAAATAGCGCGTCACTGATGTCTAGGAACCCTGGAAGAAACAAGCAAGTTAGAGAAGCTTCATGATAAAGGCTAGGGTGGTTGCAAGGGGTTGGGTGAGCCGTACACCGATGCATGAGCCTAGTGGAGTCAGGATCGAGCTCTTGCGGGAACGATGTTAGACAGAAGTCATTCCAGAAAACCCGTCGCGGTATCTTCAGCTGACGCTTGATGGGGACATTGTTCGTTTGTTTTCGTGTCGAGGGCCGTGGTCTGCCGGCATTCTTGCCCCTCATGACATGAGACCGAAGGGCACGACGGTCAGACTTGCCTATCCCCGCCGCACTCTGTTCAATGAAGACCAACGCAGGGCTCATCGTGGTCGCTCAAACGGTCTGTTCGATGTCGGTAGTGAAGATTACGGCAGGCGGGGTACTCTCCCTTGGCAGTCCATGAACTCAGCTGTTGCCTGTCTCCAACGGGATGGGCTATTTTTAGACTACGCTAACCTGATGTCGGATTTCTTACATGTTAATCCAACCTTGCTCCAATCACAAAGGGCGAAACCTCACATTACATCTTTATGGTGATACAAGTTTAAGCCTGTTGTCCTGCTCAATCAAAGAGGCTCATGCAGTCCAAATCTAGTCATTCTTCAAGATCGACGCTATACCAAAAGTAGGCGCTAGCAGGGCACGGTGTATAATGGAGATCTTGAAGTAAGTTTAGGAGGAATATTTAGATGATGGCTTCACTTATATCATGTGACTAGTTCGCGATTTTCTAACACGCTTTGATGGGGTTTGATACAAGCCATTACTCAATTTCTAGCAGTAGCGAATACAACAATCTCAGTAACCAACAAAAAGTCTATGCGTCCCTCGAAAATGTTCTCGATAGATCATGGCCACTCTAGCTCCAGCCCGCAACGTTAGAAGGAACTGGGTGGTATCCGTTGAAGAAGCCACGAGGATCGAACTTGTTCTTCAAGCTCGTCAAACGCTCATGACGCCACTCATTGTATCCGTACAGAGCTGACAGAGGCTCGTCCTCGTTGGCATAGTTCTGGTAGACGTAGAGCTTGTCGTAGCCCGAAGAGCTAGGCTCGGCAAACTTATCGCGCCACTCCGCGAAGAAGTTGTTCACAGCGTCGGCAACAGAGTCGTCCGTGTACGAGCCAATAGACTCAATCACGTTCTCAAAGTGGTCGCGATGGGGGAAAGCCGAGTAGTCATCGGCAAGCGCCTTGACTCCCTGCACGGGGAAGGTCTCGATCATCATGGCCGAGCCGGCAGCGAGAGGGTTCGCTACTAGGAACGTCTCAAATGCGTCGGTGAAGCTGACCCAGGTAGCCGGGTTGAGGACCTTGGTATTGAGGGCGCGCAGGTTGTATCGCGGTCCAGTCGCGCAAGATTGAGGGATGAGACCATGGACCGTCTTTGTGGGCAGCTCTTCCCAGCCCAGCATGTTCTCTTGCAGATCGACGCTGAAGGAAGAGAAGCGTTCGGTATACTTTCTGCCCTCTTCCTCCGGTCCAGAGTAGACCAGGTTGACTATGACGGTGATCTTTGGAGAGGTAAGCAAGGAACAATAGTGATAAGCTTGATAATGACACCCCGACGTACCTGAGATGTCGTAGCATCCAATGCGAAGAACATGAGGACGGCCAACTTTTCATCCAGACCTCCCGCGGTCAGTTCATTGGTGATCTCCATTACACGTTGCACGGAGTCCTTGGTGAAGACGAGGTCTGCACTGTAGTGCTTTCCTCCATTCGTCGCCGGCCAGGTCTCGTACGTCGACTCAATGACGATGCCGTAGTTTTGGCCAGACCCCCTGATTCCCCAGAAAAGATCGGGGTTGACGTTGTTGGAAGCCTCAATGATGGTTCCGTTCCACAGAGCCAAGCGGACCTTGCGGAGGGCATCGCTAGTCAAGCCGTGCAGGCCCTGAAGGCGACCGAGGCCACCGCCCAACATGGCGCCTGTTGAACCCACACATGGGCATGATCCCACAGCTATTGTCTCACGAGTTAGAAAATACAAGCATTTCATTCTCATCTTGGTGGGCTTACTTAGTTCTCGCCCAGCGGCCGCTACGGTGTCGATGAGATCGCTGAAACGGACACCAGTCCCCACGACCGCTGTGTTGTCGTCTTGCAGCTTGACGTAATTGAAGTTCTCCAAATTTATCAAGACGGCGTCTTGGATGGCGTGGAGAGACGGAGCATATCCGTGACCTCCAGACTTGGCCAGCCAGGTCATGTTGTTACCGGACATGTACTCAAGCTATATTCACGGAATCCTATCAGTCAAAGCTTCTTGCTGTCCAAATAGTTCCAGCCAAATGGAACAATACTATGTGTGCCAACTTACAGCAAGGGAGAGCTGTTCCTCAGTTTCGGGAAGGAAAACCTCATCAAAGGTAGGAGCCTTGTAGGACGACCAACGCGTCGTCTTTTCGCCGAAGCTAGCCCAGGACTTATCGTGTACCAGACTAGAAACTTCAGTCGGCCATACGATTTGAGAATCGTTGCGAGGATACAATGTTGAGAAAGTCAGGGGCGTGCTTGATGCCGTCTGGATGAAGGCCAAAAGAGCCGGTAGGGCTTGAAAGATCGCGTGGCGGGCCATTTCAACTACTATGGGAACGAATGTGCGTGAGTCTTCTTGCTGTTCAGGTTTCTTGGATAACACATCAAAAAGATTAGATTTTGAAACGAGGTCCTTGAACTTTTATATCCTTCCCACGCGTAACTGTTCACGATGGTGGCTTGCTGTGCCTCAGCCGCCAGGCCCCCCATCATCAGATATGAAGCCATTGTAGGGCCATCGTGGATAGATTGTTTTGCCCCTGAGACGGGGCGCAGCGCTTTCAAGCGATGCCAGGCTCTTCTGTGTGCCCCGAAGTGGTGATAGTTTGGATGAGAACATTGTAGGATTCTTCAGTCAGGGTTCAGCCGCTATCCTTCCCAACCCGATTGGGAATGGTTTCTCGTTTGGGGGCCTCGGTAAGCTGAAGAATAGGGCCCAGTCTCAATCCAGAAGCCGTACTTTGCGAGATGTATTTTATTTTGGTCGAATCGAGGCCCCGAGGCGCAATCCAGAGGCATTGTATACGTCCCTGAGGGATCACTAGTTCGAGGCAGCCGCATTCACCGATCCTTCCGTCCCGATAAGCGGATATACTAAGACCATATGAAGCTTGTAACACAGGGCTGTGAGTGCTTGAGCGCTTAAGGCGAAGCCGTGACAGCCGTTCGGGACTGAGGAGCCAAACGCATCAGCCGGAGGCGTTTTCCGATGGGTGCCTGCCTAGAGCGGATAGCCCTTGTGTGAGACTGACCGGAACGAGAGGGAACTTCAGTTGATTCTGCAAGGGCGGCGTAGCCAGCATCGATGATCCGGAGGACGAGGGGCGACAAAGATGGGCGTTCGTCCCAAGATTCTCACCCCCCTCACCCCCCTCCTGCTCCGCCCGAAGTAGCGAATCGCTTCGCATGGCCTCTAAAAGGTGGGACCGGTCTGGAACGAAGAGCGAAGAACATGATAACAATAGTATCACTTGTTCCTAGTTCGAGTTCTCACAGATTTGTGGCTTACTGGGCTTCTTGATCGTTGACTCGGGTCCGCAGGGCTGACAACTCGGGCCCGAGACCCACAAATCTAACTCGGGTCCCGGGCCGCGGGGCACTAGTTTCCGGCAAAGCATACTCCGCACTAGACCGGAACCTGTCGAATGCCTAGTCGGACGTCAAGTGAAGCCTAATTTGCGCAATCAAACCCATCGTTATTTGGTAAATCAAGCTGTTCGAGAGGTGACATCGAAATTCCGAACACAATTCTTACCACCCTCACATTCCCCAACTTTGACGTTGATAGAATTCCTACCTTAGCAAGCCATGGGTTCAGCCACAGAGATTCCAGCATACACTAGAAAGACCGTCTTGGTCACTGGAGCAGCTGGGACACTCGGCCAAGCGACTGCAATCTCGTTTGCTGCCGCAGGAATTGCCCGTCTTGCCCTCGTTGACCACGTCAACGTTTCGGATACCCACGAAAAGGTGGTCCAGGCAGCCATCGACGTCGGTAAACCGGCACCCGATGTGCTTGCTTTGACCATCGATGTCTGTGATGCCGCGAGCGTCGAAGCAGGCGTACGAGAGGTGAGCTCGATGTGGGGTCATGTCGACACTTTTATCAACATCGCAGCTTCTTCGCCTAAACCCGTCATCCCTCAGGGCGATGTAACTGGATTGAGAGACGTGGATACCTGGTGGAAGGTCTGGGAGGCCAACGTCAAGGGTATTAGCCTCATGGCTCGGGCCCTGGTGCCCCTTCTTTCGCGCAGCTGTGAAAGGACGATCGTGAATGCGGTTCCTGTGTTCTCCGTCAATCCCGCGGCGCCTCCAAGCGACAATCAATTGTCTGTGTTAGCCTCTACGCGGCTTTCTGAGAGTTTGATGCTCGACTTCGCGCATGAGGGCGTCCTTGTTTACTCTGTGAACCCAGAAATCAATCTGGAGGGAAGAATGCCAGAGGCCACGAGACAAGGTAAGTAAAGCTAGTGACGATCCAGGTTCCAAAGTATAAGAATGTTCTGGGTTAATGCTGATACTTGCCAGTAGTCAATACTGAATGCGGCGATGTCATTGTCCATTTGGCCGGCAAGCGGCGCGAATGGCTTGCAGGGAGACATATTGGGAGCGTGGAGGACTTGCTTGAGCTGCAGGTCCGTGACGAAGACTTGGATGGCAATCCTCTTCCAAAGATGCAGCCTCCAACTGAGATAGTTCCTTTCAAAAGTGAAACTTTTGTGCCGTCCTGGACATCCAGGAGGGGAAGAGTGCCTCGTAGTAGTTACTGAGAAATTTAGTATATCGTTTCTACCGAGGACTGATGGTCTTTCTTGGTTAAGGCATGCACGACTTAATGGGCAATGTCAGGGGAACTCAGAACGAACTGTAACCGGCGTTTTATCTACAAATGTAGGCTGTTTCTTTGGTGTTTTTATTTCTTATTGACGTTATATTTAAGGCTTATAACCGGGGACTTTGATAACAATGTGATCGTTCCCACTCTACAAACGTTTTTTTGCAAAGTTAGTAGACTTGATATATTCTGAAACACATCATAGGATACAGCCAGCTCTTATGGTCTACTTACCTAAGGTACATAGCATTGAGCAGTCTTATTTGAAAGCAGCCAACATCTATAAACGAGCATCAGCATTCAAGATTTAGGATTGATGTGAAGTATTTGGCAGAAGAGAATGCATTCGAGTACAAGTAAATTAATCAGGGTATCTTATATCCCCTACAGCCTAACTTCCTAAAAGTCAATATCACGTCTACGAAATCTGAGAAATACATCCAGGCTGCACCTGCTCCAGCTTGGCAACGAGTTCCTTCCATGTCGCCTTCTGCAAGCGCTGGCCCTCATCGTTACTAACCCAGTCTGGCACCCAGAACTCCTTGATCTTGCAGCCTGAAAGAAGCTTTCCATGACCCTCCGCGCCAACTACCAGGCCGTGCAGGATGGTGCGACTGCCCACTTCCGCTGTGCGGGCCATCATAGCCCGGACCGCCTCATGCATGATCTTGGTAAATGTCCTCGCATCACGTCCCAATCCGGTGGTGCAGAGACCAGGGGCAACCATAGTAATGACCACGCCCGTGCGGTTTACGGGAAACTGGGCCGCAAATTGACGAACAGCAAATTCCTCGACGAGCTTTGTGAGAGCGTACCTGGTAATTTTGCGTCAGTCCCGCAACATGCCGCCTTTTCTTTCTTGGACCTTCCTCTGACGTACCTTGAGTCCATGTTTGCGCGTTTTTCGTCGTTGAGTCCGTCAAAGACGCTCCCATTGCGACTCTTGTCCATCTCCGCCTTGACGGTGTATCCCAACACGCTGACAATGAAGACGAGCGTTGGCTCGATACTAAACTTGCGAGCGCTTTCGCTCAGCTTGGGCATCATCAAGGCTCCAAGGAACAACGTGTTGACGACATTGACGAAGATACTGCTCTCGACGCCTTCGAAAGTCTCCCACTGGTCGATCATGATGCCGGCATTGCAGACGAAGCCGTCAATCCTGTCCAACTCCTGTGAGATCTGCTTGGCAAAGGTTTGAACGGCAGCATAGGTTGATAAATCCAGATGCCGCACCTTTTGCCACCAGGGTTCTAATGTTAGTCTATCTTTCTCGGCCGTCAGTGGTTGGGGAAAATCGAGGTTACCTGTACGACGCCCTTGCGTCCTGTCGACTTCTCGATATCTGCCTTAGCTGTTTCTCCAGCGCTAAGATTCCTCACTGCCAGGACAACTGTCGCGGCGGACGAAGCGACGAGGTGTCGCGCAGTCTCCAGGCCCAAGCCGGAGTTGCCTCCGGTGATGACATAGGTTTTTCCCACGCAGGAGGACTCGTCCACCAGGATGGGGAGCTTCCTGTACTGCTCTGCAGTCAACCGTAGCATCACCATCTTTGCAACTATTATTCAACAAACGAATCGAAATTTAAAGATTTCTCGGAACGACAGAGAAAGTAGACTTTGGGGCGAATTCAAGAAGGGCGATGTGCACGGAGTGTTGGGTATGCCGGAAGACACGATACCGGCGTGTTCACGACACGGCTGTCATCTTTTATATCCAAAGCAGGCAGCATCTTACGAAGTCTCCCAGAGACGAAGGTAGTGTCAAGGCTACGGCATGGTCTCGGAACCACAATGGATCCAAAGCGCATGGCATCATTTTGTTCAGTCAGGATGTGAGTTCAAGGTAGAAGTGGCCAATCACAGGAACAGATCTAGATCTATCTAATGTGTGGGTCTCTCAGCAGCCAATTAGATATTGCTTTCTACTCTAAGACTAGCGTCTACGGACCGGTCCCTCCTGCCGACCTGTAACCCGAGCCAATCAGATATTGATTGCCTCTTCGGGGGGCGGACAGGGAAATACAAAGATCAAGTTCCTCCATCCTCGGACTTTTGTCCAATGAAATATGCTCAGATAAGACGATAGTATCCACCCCTCGGATACTTAGCTTGCGGCTCCACTGTCAGCTTATATGTATCCGTAGACTTGCACATGAAGGGGTATTGAATCCTTCCACGTCGTAGAACCCTTGAAATGATACTTTAAGCTACCTAAACAAGGTAGTCTGTGTTGCGTGATCCCGCCAGCCTCAACCGAAGTACTTCGTACGGGCGATTGGAGGCCCAGCCCGCCCGATGTATTAACAGGGAGCAGGGTCCTATCGCCCTACCCGTCCGCCACCCATTGGCGGCTTGGCCCAAGGCTCCTCCGTGCCTGCATGTGCACATTGAAGACTTCCAAGCCTTGATAGCGTGACTACCTCTGTGTAAACAATGATTCATTGAGTGCCTTACATTTTCTCTGACCTGCGGCGCAGTCTACCCTCGTACTGCGTGTGGTCCGTAAGACCATCCTCCCTCCATGCATCCGAAGGGGTCCCTGTCTATCTAGCTCTAGACCCTTGTCATAATATCCTCGAGAGCGCCAAGAACCAACACATTTCTCAGACAGAATTTCCAACAAATTAGATCTCTTCTGCCTCCACGTAGCTATCAGATTCAACTTCGTCCCTTGTCGTTCCGAGATGTCACCTGCGCCAGCCAGCTCGCCCGGAGGCGACGGCTGAGTAAGGGAGAGCTGGCCTGTACGTGGATCTGACATACAGCTAGCGCGGCAGGGCGTGCATACCGTACCTTACCGGTCGGGAACCTTCGTCTGATTTATCCGTCATCCCCCGGAGGAATTGGACCCTTGATCCGGAAACGTGTCGCAAACTTGCGGGGTGGGTTGAGGTGACGACGAAACGGGGAAAGCAACTTCCACATCACCCAAGCATGCACGAAATCCGATGGCGAAATCTATGGTCTGACAGGATCTGGATCAATTGGGCATATTCTAAGCGGCTCTTCTGCGCTTGCTTGAGCTGCCTAATGTGACGCTACCTTCTTGGGTTCCCGTATAGGGCTAGCCGTCTGGCGCCCGTTGCGGTATCAAATCATACGACAGGATGGTTCATCTAGAATGCTGCAGATACAACCGATTCGAGGAAGGTGAAGGATTGCATAGTGTCACACCAAGCAAATTTACTACATACCAAAAAGAAACCCCCTTTGCCTAGGAGCCTGTAGAAATGTTCTCGGTAGGATTAGGTGATGACTGGCGCATACATGTAGCATTGGCTTTCATCTCCTCTGCCCGGAGAAGGCGACCCCTGCTTATTGTCGCTACCGCTGTTGCAGAATACACCGAGCTCCAGCCTCTGAACCGAAGTTCTGCATGCAGAACTGCGCTCATTTGATTCCTTCGCTTACGAGCCAGGGCGCGGCACAGTGGAGGTCCTCGAAAGTAGGCTGCGCTGGGAAACGATGGAGGCGCGTTCTAATCATCGCCCCCGTTCATCATATATCTATCTAGATACCAGCTCACATGCGGTACGTCTTTCTTCATAAGAGCGAATCAGACAGTGAACCTTTGTAGACCACTTCAAGCTTCAGGCTGTCTTCATAGAACACTACTGGCATCTGCTTATCTTGTCCTCGCTTTTACATAAAATCCGGAAAACAACATGGCTCCTACCAGAGAAAGAAGATGGTGGACGAGCCAAGAAGATGACATACTCAAACGAGAGGTGCAGGGAAAAAGTACCAACCCCATCTGCCCCCTTGTTACGCGTGCTGCCAAATCTAACAAAGATCTCCATCTCCCAGTGCGCCAAGGCGGGAACGTCCAAAACTGGAACGACATCGCCATGTCATTACCGGGCCGTACCAACAAGGACTGCCGCAAGCGGTGGGCAAAGATCCAAGTCGATATTCGAAAAGGTGCTTGGACACAAGAAGAAGACGAGAGGTTGCAGAAGGCCGTGGCGCAACTCGGGTGCAAGTTGGTTCACCCCACGCTTCCCTATTACCCATTTCTCGGGTCTCATCAATGCTAACCTCCACCCTTGTCATAGATGGTCACAAGTAGGGGCCATGGTTCAAAGTAGAAATGCCGACCGTAAGTAGAAATCAGCGTCGTTAATATCCCACCATTGTTTCCCCTTCAGTGCTGAGGTGCATCCTTGCTGCAGAATGCGCGAAACGTTGGCAACATGTATTGGGACCCGACGTTAAGCATTGTTCATGGACCCCCGAGGAGGACAAGACGTTATTGGACGCGATGGGTAAGTTTGGAAACAACTGGAAGCAGATTGGTCTTACCGAGCTGCCGGATCGTTCCACCCACGATCTACGCAACAGGCAAGTCGAAAAATCTGAGCCATCTGTATGGATTTACGGCTGACCATGGCTCACAGGAGTCTCATTCTCGGCCGCAGGAGTCGACATGCACAAGCTAATGACTCGAATTCCTCTTCACGGTCATTACCGGAGACCCATGACGAGGAAATGGCCAGCAGTAGTCCTGACGTTAATGATGAGGACGAGAGTTGCGAGGGTGACGGTTACGACGTATTTGATGAAGGTTCCGAGTGTGAAATGACCGACTCAAGCGGAAATCAGAAGCATCAGCTCGTGATGGACATGAGTCTCCTGTCCGATGAACCAGTGGAGGCAACAGAACTCGGGCCCACGTCTACGATCATACCAGACTACCGTCACTCAGACACATTCTTGGCAGTACCCGCTCTGGAGTTGCCAGGTACTACTTTCGACATGTTCGACCCGAGCTGCATAGGCACCTCAGATCACTCATCGGGGAATTCGGCTATTCAAACTCCGGATAGCGATTGGATGTCTTGGCTCAATTCGCTTGAGAATGACACCTCAGTTTCGCTGGATTCCCGGCCCTCATGGTGGGATGAAGGTCCCACTGATCAAAGTTACTTTCATGACTCCAGCTATGGAAGTTTTGATGTCAACACGGCTGGTATTTCGGATACTATTCATATCTCAAGAGCAAGGAAACGTGTCAAAGGCGAGGCTTCTCCAAGAGCTTCTCTCGGGTCAGTGACTCGCGCTGAGAATCCATCGAAGGACAATGGACAGATGGGTCTTGTCACTTTGTCTCTGGACCAAGTAGACCCGATAATCGCCAACGAGATAATAGGAAGCGTCATGAAGCACAGCGCTGGTCTCAAGATCAACTGTACCGTCAATAATCACCCATAAGTCTCGAGTAGTGTATAATACGCATGTATATATATTTGTACCGCGCATACGCGACCATATTGAATGGATGAACTCATGACAACTCCTCATAGAAGGCAAATTGATGGCGTGACACATCTTTTTTGTCTCTCGATACTGCTGAAATTATGTGCCAAATCTTTGCACACATCATCCTCGACAGACATCGTCATAATTCTGGTCCAGGAATTTCAGCAAGGACCCGAGTTCTGCTACTTCTGCGCCCAGCGCAGTAGCCCGACTTGGGTCCAAGTACATCTGATTGGTTCAATCAAATGCCCTATTGTTTGTAGTGAGTGTGACAACAAATATCGAGTTGTTCTTGATGGTGCCACTGGCATACCACTTCAGAATACACGCGTTGGCTGCCACAATCCAAGTTATCCTATTCACCCATCTTCCCCAGTCATCCGGATACCTATGCGTCAATGTCGTCTTTCAGAACGCCCAAGGTGAGCCTAGAGCCCGCTTCAACGTCCGGCCTGCGAACGCTTCCCGAATTGGTCGACTTCCACGCCAAAAGCAACCCCAAGCACCTATTTTGTCTCCAAGCCGACGCAAATGCGGCTGGAAATGGCCACAATTTTGTGCCCTTGAGCTATGAGACGCTACAGCGCGCCATCATCCGCTGCCAGGCATGGCTCAAGGAACAGGCAACCAGTCTTCATGCACCGAAGACTGAAGCCGATGGTAGCGTGAATAAATGCGCCCCCGTCGCGGTGCTCATGGAGAGCCATGTTGGCTTGGTCATCTGTGTGCTCGCCTGTATGGGCATGGGCGTGCCAGTTGTCCTCCTGTCGGCGCGTCTGAGTGCGCCGTCCGCACGACATCTTATCCGCGAAACGGGCGTGAAACTTGCTCTTGTGTCTCCGCGCCTATTGCCCCTTGCTTTCGAGGCAGTTGGTGCTGAAACTCAAGATGGAAAAGAGATCCCTGATGAGAGCACGATCATGATCCGCTCTGTATCCGGCTACGAGTCGTTCCTTGCAGATGAGCCCGCAGAAGACCAGAGTCACACCTTTCGCGCTGCCGATGCGGATCACTACGTTTCGGAAGATGATCGCCAGGTTCTCATCCTACATTCCTCAGGGACTTCGGGTCTCCCAAAGCCGATACCTTGCTCTCATCGATACTTTCTGAGCTACGCCACATGCCACAACTTCGAATCGACCAAAGAAGCTCATGGACTGACGGTCTCTACACTACCGTTCTTTCACGTAAGTTAACAGAAGAAACGAATCTATTTCCAGTATCGCATCTGACCACAGAGGCAGGGTTTTGGCTTCGTATCCGTCTGCCTGTCCCTCAATATCGGCAAGACATTTTGCGCCCCTGTACCTTCCACCATCCCCAACGGTGCCAGCATCGCAGCCCTCATAGAGGACTCGCAAGCGAAGGCGTTATTGACAGTTCCGTCTATCTTGGAGGAAATTGAGGGCTTGCCAGATGGCAGAGGACATGATATCCTTCGCAAGCTAGATTACGCGGGCTTCGGTGGCGGCAGACCCAAACCCTCGGTCGGTGAGAGACTTGAACGTTCGGGCGTGAGACTCGTCGGCCAGTACGGTGCGACAGAGACTGGTCCAATGACACCTTTTTTCGTGCCCGGCAAGGAACACGACTGGCGTCGACTGCGACTGCGTGCTGATATACTCGGACCGCTTCAAGTGAAGCTTGACCTCATCGATGCAGATGCAGAAGAGAGTGCGCAGACCGAATCCGAAGCAGAACGATCTTACAGCTACAAGCTGAGCATGAAGCCGTTTGGGTGGCAGGAGCGCTTCGAACTGCAGGATATAATCGTAGCACGCACGGAATGCGCCTCGGCCGATGACGTGGGACAGCTGGATTTTGTGATTACGGGCCGCAAAGACGACCTGATCTGTCTTGCCACCGGAGAGAAGGTGAGGCCAACGATATTGGAATCCCTGCTCAGACAGCATGAGGACGTGAGAGACGCAACTGCTTTCGGTGAAGGACAGTTCGAACTCGGTGTCATTATAGAGCCTGTCAGACCCGTCGAACCCAGCGAGATGGCCAGCTTCAAGGCGTCGATCTGGCCGGCAATTGAGGAAGCAGGCCGTCAAATGGATTCTCATGCAAGAATTACATCGTCTACCGCGATTCTCGTCGTCGCTCCCGAAGCGCTCCCGAGATCAGACAAGGGCACTGTTCTCCGGAGCGCAGTGTCAAGGAAGTTTGCCGATGAGATGGCGGCAGTCTACTGTGATCTTGAGGCAAGCATGGTTGCACCACCAATCGACCTATCCTCGCCTGCGTCCAGTATCAGAAATCTCGTTACCCAGGACGTTCTGGGGTTAGACAACGGCCGTGATTGGGAGGACGACGATGATTTCTTTTCAGGCGGCATGGATAGCCTTCAAGCGACGAGACTACGAAGACTGCTGACGGCTTCACTGCGCGCAACGTATGCCGCCTCTAAGCCTGGGACAGCCAACCTCCTCTCCGCGGACATGATTAAAGATGACATCGTCTACCGCAACCCTTCTGTGAATAAGCTGGTTGAGGCACTGATTCCCAGTTCGTCCAAGACAAATGGAGTCATTACCGAAACAAAGCTTATCGAACAGCTGGTAGACAAGTACTCCAGCAGAGGCATTCACCGAGAGCAGCGAAAATCCGTGGTATTGCTCACGGGCGGCACTGGCAGTCTCGGGTCTTTCTTCGTTGGGCGGCTCCTTGCGGATGATAACGTGAGCAATGTCATTTGCTTGAATAGACCTAGAAAAGGAAACCCTACAGAAGCTCAGAAACATGCGGTAACGTTACGAAAAGTCTCTGTCGATGAGAAAGCTTGGAAGAAGTTGGAAGTCCACGAAACAAATACTGCAGATCAGTGGCTCGGCTTGCCAGAGGCCGAGTACCTGCGTCTCGCGGCTAGGGTAACTCACATCGTACATATTGCGTGGCCCATGAACTTCAAAATGGGTCTGCAGTCGTTCGAGGCTTCATTCTCAAGCTTGCTGAACCTCATCCAGCTAGCGCGCCAAGCGAGCATTCACCGGGCACAGAAGCCAAAGCTGTTACTGGTATCCTCCATTTCTACGGTGGGGAACTATCCGTCAATCAAGGGACAGACTTTGATTCCCGAGACGTCTGTCGAGGATCAAAGCTGGACGCTAGATCTCGGCTATGCCAAAGCCAAGCTTGTCTGCGAGAAAATCATCGGACGCACGGCACAGGACCATCCTGAGATAGAGGCGGCGGTGGTTAGAGTCGGCCAGATTGCCGGCTCTACCACCGGCTACTGGAACGCTTCTGAGCACTTTGTAGCCCTTTGTGCTTCTTCTCAAAAGCTGGGGAAATTTCCCGACCTGCGTGGGGTAAGTCAAGATGTCAGAGAAAAGGCTGTTCTGCTAGCTTGAACATTGGGGCAATTCCATTTTGCTAATAAACTTTGCTAGACCTTGTCGTGGTTGCCGGTCGATATAGCTGCCGAAGCCCTCAGCGAGATTCTCTTCCATCAAGAACCACTCAGTGCAGTCTACCATCTAGAGAACCCAGCCCGGCAGAGCTGGGAGGAAGTTGTCAGACTGATGTCTGAGGAACTACGGATAAGCAGGTCGTCCATCATCCCGCTCGAGGCCTGGCTCGACTTGGTCGATACTATACCGGAACCAGGCAACCCTGCTGCAGGTCTCACACGATTCCTTCGAGAGGATTTCGCCAAAATGTCGTGTGGATTTGTTGTCCTAGATACCAGCAATTCTCGCAATGTGAGTTCGACCTTGGCCAATATGACGTCGGTGGGGGAAAATTTGATCAGGGCATATGTCTCCTACTGGAAGAGTATCAAAACGTTGGCGTAGATACCTGACGGACCATTAGCTCTGGACTTATTGATATTTGGTGTTCTAAATGAGACCAAAAGCTTTATCATGTCTAGATCTCAGAATGCAGAACAGTACTATAGCTCGACTTGGTCATCTTGTTTTGGGCACTAGGTGTTTGCATGTTCAGTCTGATGAAATTAGACCATTAGCAGACAATCCGGCTACCATATCACGTTCTGTCTCAAGTTTCTGCTCGGCGACCTCGACATGCTATTTGCCGCTGTACTTTTGGGGCACAACGACATCACAGAGATAGCGTCGTAGGTAGTCAGAGCAAGAGGAGGAAGAGGTCGCAATCCTGAGTGAACCAAATATTTATATTAGGTTTAGCCTGAGTTCCTTATACATAATTCCATACCGCAAATATTTCTAGCCCTACGTGTCAGCCGATTTCAATCATTTCAAATGTAGTTTAGGGAACCGTACCTTGCGGCTGTTAAGGTGTAAGCGTGCAACCCAAGTCCTTATTGCATGTGTTCAAACACTTCTCAAAGACGGCATTGCTTCCTTTCCCAAAGAAGCAATCTTTGCGGCAAAGATCGCACTATAACATGTTGGTCAGCGTTTGCGTTAGAAAGGCAGGGGGCATAGCTAACGTACAGCTGTATTGGTTGTCTGGCGAATCTCGAGACTAGCAGGGCTGGCGAAGGCAACGCCTGCAAAGAGAGCAAAAATAATGGTAGACAGTTGCATTTTGTAATGGTATAATATCTTCGGTCAACAAAAGATTTCGCAGCTTGGCAATAGTGAAGGAGAATAAAAGAGAGAGTTGCTAACAACTTTGTTTAGAGAGTGAACAGATATACAGTGTTCCTTGAAGCTTGAGAGAGATTGAATGCGTAACTCATCTTGACTAGGTATCCTGAGAGAACAATCTGGAAGTATTTAACTGAATACCTACATGGAGTTTTTGACAGGGGCTCTTTCGACGTTTGTCTAGGTCTGGGTGGCCTGACTAGATGTTCTGGACAGCTGACACAAACCTGACACAAGGCACGGTTGAGTCTCGGAAAGTGCCTGCCAAGGATCCAGCGAAATAATAGCATAACAGAGATGTTCTGGTGATCAAGTGGCCTACTTGGTACGCTGTAGTCCTGTTCTGTACGTGAAAACCCCCTTGTTTTCACGTTCCGGCACCATTGTCAAGACGAAGTCTCGGCCATCACTGGTGGACCAGCACACTGGGTCACTGAGTCAGGTAGTTCATCCGGACAACGCGACAATCAGCAGGGCAAGAATAGAGTTTTTGTCAAGCATTTCAATAGCTCGGTTATCAAATTTGTGAGACAAAGAAGGAAGGCCTTGATGAAGAAATTCGGTCTGCCCCATCTCTCTTTACTTATTACTCGTAGGCTCAGGCCGTCCTTAGTCGAAATAACTTCGCATAGCAACATCATATTGATGTTGCATAGGTCCATAATCTCAACAATGCTCGTTTTCTTTTTCATTCGATTTTAAGACCTCTCACTTCAACCCAGCCTCTTGCAATAAGAAGGCTAGGTAGTTGACGTGATAGTCAAGAGCCCTCATGTATGAAGTACGTCAGTTTTCGTGATATCAAAGGAGCACGGCTTTTTTGCTCTCTTCAAAGGAACCCTTATTTCGGGCTGTAATGATAGCTCTCGAGATTCAATAAGGATTCGACCGACAACTAATTACGCAATTGAATGTCTATCAACGCTGTATCTGCAATCATTCTTGATTACTCTCATACCGCATGACTCATAACTCACTTAAACCGTGCGGAATCTTAGTTTTCAAGACTCGGTCTCGCAGTTTCCTCAGCGCGAATGGCGACTATGCTTGAGCAATACGAATTGAATAGTCAATAGGTCCTAGGAACAATGCAGTGAGGAGGATTGCACGTGATGACATTACTCGTACACCCACTAATTACACCGCCACAACAAGACAGAGTTTGACCTCAAACGTCAGGAAATGTTCAGTTCCGCCTGAAACCTTCCCCAGAAGCAATCAATTATCCGCCAAATATCGGAGACACCGGCAGCCCACCGGTAACCCACTAGCACCTTTGCTATAATCCCACCCTTCTTAGCAGACATCAGCATCCAGAGAAGAAAAGTTTCCTGCGTGTCCCAAGTATCCGTACGGTCAAGATCGACATATAATATCTATCACGGAACAAGGATGGTTTCAGCACTCGTCAGGAAAGCTATCACGCGCTTTAACACGTGAATTCCATTCGCTTAGTACATAAACTATCTTCCTTTCTTCGTTCTGGTTGGATTAATACCAGTTGCTTTCAATACCTTTATATACTCCTTGCTGCGTGTCATCACCTGCCACAACATTTTGCCGGGTTCTACTTGCTGGTTAGTTACGAAGACAACAGCGGTAATGCTTCCTTGGTAAACACTAAACGGTGAGGCAGCCTAAGAGCTTGTCACTGACTGCCTGCAACGCTGCTGGCGACTGCATGATGTCTTGCCTCGACGAGAGAGGGATCCCGGGGAGTTAAGGTGAATTGAGCAATGGCGATAGCAGATAAAGGAACTTCAGAGCCTTCTCCCCTAAGCTTAGCTCAAGGAAGAAAAGATGCATGTTTCCACATGCTGCGTCTTACATATTGATGTGCTTGAGTAGCATGTTTCAGTCATAAATGATCGCACATTAAATACGGCGCTTTGTGTTCGGCGATGTTGAAAGTCAAACATTGAAGCGAAGTCGTAGTAATGGCCGTAAACAATTACTCCTTGGGGTATGTATACCAGATTTCTTTCCAATGCTGACACTACACGGTCTTGGAACACATGCTTATATGCTAACTGAGATCGGTGTTACTGTCCCTGATATATCACACAGGTTCCTGGGAGCTTCTCTGAAACATCTCATCAGGCTATCCCATTAAATACTAAATGGCATATAAATATAGGTACTCTTATAGAGGTCGATACCTAATTGCTGATTAATTCAATCTATTTTGTGAGTAACTTCGAAATATAATAGGGCTACCAGGAGAAACAGTAGTGCCGGACATGATGACGCTATTGTTTCTGGCAGTCGATGGGCTGAATTTGGGCCTCATCATACGACCTCATCATATGATGCTTTCCATCAGATATGGCCCGTGGAGGGTACTTCTCGTGACAGCAGACCAGAAATGACTGCAATTCTGCGAACGCTGGTTACGAGGTGTGCCAGGCTGTGTGGCATGCACCCAGGAGCTCATTGGGAGAGCAATCAATCCAAAATCTTGAGCTAGGCATTCTTCTCCAAAGGTCAGGCGTACTTCTGATTTGCGGTTTAGTCGATGCAAATTCCGACGTCCTTCTGCTGGGCCTCATTCGTGCACGTCACTTGCCCACCGTCCAGGTCGTCTCAAGATCAGGCTGTAAGAGCTTGCGGCTTATCCCTATAAAGCCAGCTACTTTCGCCGTGAATGTCACTTCGAGACCCTAGGCAGTCGGATGGTTGCGACTTGAGACCGCCCACTTGAGGACAGGAGCATCATCAATTGGAAAGCCTATCGTCCGGGTCCCGAAATTAGACGACGACATTATCGCACCAAGTCCGTCAAGGGGCCGCACTTTCCATCTCAGTGGCCTCAACATGGAGTCCGATAGACGGTTCCTCTCACGGTCACAGTATGTCGCCGATACCTCTTCGCCCATATGGCACAGAAGAACATGACATGCTTGACCGCGACGTATCGCGGAATCTCTTGCATAGAAGCAGCAGTCACGGCAGACCTGGCATCACGCCCACAGGGTCCTGTACACGCCTCAGTCAGCTTTCTGAGATCTTCCACTGCTTGGCAAACCAACGATGAAGAAGAGATTCTACTATTCGGACCCAGGGATGGTTATACTGTCCTTCATCTACCTCGCCTTAGGAATATTGGTGGTTTCTCATGAATCCATCTCTTGGTATCTCGGTGTCGGTAACAACCAGCTCATTGTCGTCGGATTCCTTCTCAGCATCACGAGTCTATGCTTAGGCAGCGTCGCGCCGAACCTGTTCATTCTCATAGAGGTCAGATTTGGCGAGTCGGATGGAGATCAACAGCTTTGACTACATCTCCAACAAGACCTATTATGGCATGTTCCAGCCGCCTGGCATACTTTCGTTCAACGGCGTCTCTGGGTTTTTCAACGCAACCACGGATTTTCGGGAAGCCACAAAGCTCAGCTCAAATGGCTCTGAGCCACCTTTCCCAACACTGCCGAGCACATATGACTACAATATCTTACTGTTGAATGAAACAAGCGCCGCGGCGCTTGATACTATCCAGGCATTTTATGTGATCGCAACACAGGAGCGTCTCGCAATAGGTGAATTATGGACCATCGCTGCAACGGTGACAGGGACAGTAGCCACCTTCAATAAGATGATGGACTCGGATCGACAGACATTCGAAAGCGACTTAGTGTCTCATTGTCTGAACAGAAACGCCTGGGACTTCGATACCAAAGACATGTTCAACGGGTGGTCACTCACACTCACGAACCGGAAATCTGACTCGGATCAATCGATACAGTATATTGGGCTGGAACCAACCAACCCGGAATGTGAGTCCATTTCCAAACATGTCTATCTGTATAACACCTACCGGTAATAATGTAATGGAACTTGATGAGTCACACAAGGCCGTTTTCAGCTGCTGAGCGGCCGTTGCGACGATGAAATCTTGGCTTGACCTCAGCAACTTCCATTTACATTCACATATCTCGCACTGGGGTCTTGGTACATGCTTCCCTTAATAGAAATGCTAGGCCCATTCTGCGGAAACAACAAAACATGTAACATAGGCATTCAGTCCCGTTGGATGCAGCCATGTATGGCCACATCGGTCGCTGCGATGCTGTGGTCAAGGAACGCAGTCATGAAAGGCTCGGGGGCCTTCAACTCGGAAGAGTTCAATGTGAGTTCTATGCCCTGGGAGTTGAAAAATGAGACCAAGGTACCTTACGAAGACGTCCGAGTCAAGTGCAGAGTCCCTCAAGCCGAGCAGATCATATTCTATAACAGACCAACGTTACGGAAATCACCTGGGCTATATCTGGTGCTTGCCATCCAGCCATTCTTGATAGTCATCATCCTGGGACTAACTTTCATGCTTCACTCGGAGCCCCTGGGTAAGGGATTTGGCCTCGTCTCGATCTTGTCGGGCATCGACAGTCAGAGCCTGAGCAGCTTAGCGGTATCATCTCTTTTAGGGGAGCTTTCGCGGCCTGTCAAGCTTACAACGTCTCCCGTTCAAACTGGCGGCACAAACACGATACAGTGTCGTGCAAGAACATCTTCAGAAGGGCGTAAGCGAAATGGGAAGCTATCTAGGAGCGTTGTTAATCACTGAGGTGAGCATAACAAGTATCGGTAAGCAAATATATGCAGTTTTGGCATTATCCCATCAACCAGGAGTATAGATTGCATTGATAAACCAGTTTTAAGCCTTCAGTCTTTTTCTGAATCTGCTCAATTTGCGTCTTTTTCACAGGTAGATATGTGGTGGTCTTTTTCCGGCTTGACAGGCGCAAGAGATCGATCTCAATGGGATGAGGCTCACATGTGAGTATAAGAGAAGGTTAGGTTGATGTATGATTTATGATTCCCTCCTACAAAGTATCTACATGTATGTATATGGGTATCAATCCTACATAGTATTTGATTGGAGAAAGCCATTAGCTTTCCTCAGTTTTTCCAGAACTTGGACACATCACAACGGACATGACAGTCATGTGTATTGCGGAAATTGGCACCTCAAATCGTTCAAGTCAATAACAACATTGATTGTAGAGCGCCTGCGAAAAGAAGTCTGAGGACCAGGTATCCGGGGTATCGAAAGAGGACGCAATTAAGAAGGCAATAGACGCCGGGGCTGGGGCTCATCGCAAAAAAGACTGACTGGTAAGTCTCTGGTCAGAATATCAGAGACAAGCGCAAAGGTAACGCAACAGGAACAACCAAGCATGCCGCTGACTACAAGACCTCTCTCCCTTCTTTGATGTCTGACCTCAACCTACAAGGTGCACTGAGATCCTACCTGGCCAGAAAGCAAGACCACATGTAGCCAAAACCAAGGCTTTCTCACAGTAGTCTTCGACGAAATTCCATCCACGCCAAGCCTCAAGGCGAGCTCACAAAGGCAGGCATCCGCAAAGACTCGGTCGTCTGACTGATCTTCCTTTGATACGGCAGACAAGACCGGGTTCTCGACTCTGCACCTTCCCGAGATAGCACCACGCCACGAGTTCCCAAAGAGCAATTCATCCGTTCAAGAAGACATCTTAATTCAGGTCCCAACACAAGAACTCGTCGGCACAGAAGTAGCTGGCCGTAGGCAGTCGAATCGGAGGATTTGATCCTGAGCCCTACAAACCCTGAAGCTGAAGGAGGGCGGCCGTAGCTCTGGTCCGGCACTTTGCTGTTAGTATCTCATTGGCGAGTATGATGTACCGGCGGCCAAGTGAGGTGTCTGAGATGCGGGCGTGGCAAGTCCAGGGCCTCGTTCTCTTGGACCAACATCGGGCGTTCCACGGTACGTGGGATCGTCAACTTGGTCCTGGCAATTTCACATCAGCGTATTCGGATTGATGTCGGTGTGGAGGAGCAGATGGTGCTTCACTGCATGCTTGGAGTACGAGGCGGCAAAGTTGCAGATGAGAAGGCTGCTGCTATAAGTCTCTCGGTCCAACCAGCAGACATCAAAGTGCCATACCGCCAGTAGTCGAATCTTGAGCCGCAGGTCTCGCGACAAACGACAGCCAATGAAGCCAATATCGCAACGAGCCGGATCAGTGGACATCCGTGACCTTGCTGAATGATCTTCGTTGCAGTTGGGATGCAGTAGGCAAAAGTCTGGGGGTGGCCGCGTTGGAGGGACCGAACTCATTTGAACGTCCCAAGAATCGCAAAAAAGGGAAAGTGTGTGCATCAAAAGATAGAGAGCAGGGTTTGGACGACGACCCGTCGTTTGAGCGTTGTCCCGAAATTGGTTCTTTCGCGTAACGGCAGGGCGGTACTGCAACGTCAACAACAACCCCCAGTTCACAGCAAGGTCCCCGCCAGGACCGGAGAATTTGGACCGCCCTTCGGTCTGGGATCTGGACCGTCTCATTGGAAACCACAGATTGACGACAATGCTTCTGTCACAAGTTGAAGGATTTCACGGGACGCGTTTCGGTCTTACCCCAGAAAAGCCATAGAAATCTGAGAGGTGTTTGCCACACCAGTAGCTCCTGAACCGAAAGCCAGATTGCCATATGAGGAAGCGAGCTGATGCCGTCGCCAACTTTGGAGGGTTCGGCATGGAGGCACAACACAGCCACGATACGTTAGTGAAAGGAGAACGAACGATAGGCAAGCATTTTTGACAGGTCAAAGTCACCTCACTAATAAAGAGAGCCCGAGCAGGGATGCCATGCGCCATTCGGTGGCTTGTTGACTGGTATCCGCAGGCACAACGGTTGTGCCATTTGCTGATCCACATTGAAGATCTCCTTTCTTACATCCAGTCAAGTCGACGGTTCGGGCACTACTTGGTTCTACTGAGTCTTTGGGTACTAGGTTTGAGTTATTCGCCGGCACTTGTGTAGTCTCCTCTCGATCCGAGCGAATGGCCAGTGTGTCGGCGCTCGAGGGAATACAGAGCGCATACGGTCTTGTAACTGGGTCAAGATTGATGTGTAGGAGGTTGGAGATGAGGAGCGAGAGTTAAGTTAGAAAGCGCCGGCCAAAATATTCATGTCAACGCGGTACCAAAGTTGATTCCATAATGCTTGCTGGGTTTACTCGCTGCAGGCGCCGTATGCCAACCCAAACGATGCAAGTATGCGCTGTTGAGGGCAAGCCTGGTGTTCCGTTCGGCGCAAGCGGTGGTCGATCAGTGTCCCGCCAATTTTGTGACAAGGGTTGTTAATTGGGGCGACAAGTAGCCAATAACGACGAGTCAACGCTCATCTCTGGCCTGTCTGCCTCTAATCATTGACTCTCATCATGTAAAGATCGATCCATAGAAATCTCAGCTGAGCAGCACACTCGACTTGAGGCCGTGGTGCAGATGGTTTTGTCCAGTATTGCAATGATGAAGTGCGTTGTGAGAGGGACGGAACGCTGCCGCCAAGGAATCCAAGCGCGTACTCGTATTGCCGAAATGTGTGAACGGCTGGCTGCAGACAAAATGCTGACTCTCAGCCTCGATTTCCTTTCGCGATGTCTTGCTTTTTCTTTGCCGTTGCCGCTCCTGCGAACTGAGGAACGGCCCTGGGCATTAAAGGCATCCAACGGCCAGCGCTGGCGGATTTGATAATGGCTGTCGGTTGCATTGAACGCGCGAGACCGTGTCTTGGCTAGGCAGCTCGTGGCGTTGTCCCCGAAGAAGCCGCCCGTTTCTGGGTCTTTGGGATGAGCGTTAGGAGGGCAGCTAATATAGACGGGGATCCATGATTGTGGCGCGGCCTGTCGCCCTAAGAGGTTACGTCCAGTGTCCGTGAGTAGCATTCGGTGCGTCATCCATCAACAAGGTCAACTTTTTAATAGAGATTGGCCAGGGGGTAAGGTAGCTCTCAGCAAAACGAGTTCGCGTGCCCTTGGGAGCGGGTTTCTCCCGGGAGAAGTGGGGGAAACAACGGTGTTCTGGGCTTCGAGGCTTGAGATATGAGTCGGCCGCACTGCCAGCTCCAAAGCATCAAGGATAAGACGATTGGTCTGCCAAAGATTTCGAGAGCAATCGAAAAAACAAGTCGGGGTGCGGTGCGGCGTTGAAAAAGTTTGCAAGGGCCGAGACAGCTGAAGAGTATACACTCCGAGAGAAAAGTTGGCCCCCTGAGTATTTCCGTCGCGGAGCTCATGAACGACTAGCCCTGGCTAGCGTCCTGTCTGTCTCTCCAAAAATCGAGCCGCCCGAGTCAAGAAGGAGAGGGAGGTGGCACAGACGATGATTTGACGGCTGCCAATATGACGAATTGCTGATGACAAGACCAGGACGGCTGAAGGATTGCTGCTAAAAGCTTGGGACCACGGAGGGCTTTCCCTAGCCTAGCGGCGAAGCCAGGTGCCAGTGGAGAGCAGGCCAGGATGGCGACCAGCAGTCCCGGGGGGCATATCAAGCTGTGTCTAACTTTGATGCTAAGGCGACTCGGGTGCAGGGATGCGCGGCACACCTTCTCAAGCACTGCACCACAACTTGGCATCTTGGATGGTCTCTTGCTAATTTCCCTTCCAAGGTTGAAATGCAGCAGCACACATGGCCGGGAAAACAACCGAATTCTGATGTTGCTTTGGGGCCGCAGAATGCCTGCATGTCAGCCTGCTGTCCTTTCCGAGGTGTCCTTGGGCCTTTTGGTCGCGAGGTATCCGTATATTGTATCTATGACAATTGCCATCCTATTGATGACCCCCCTGAAAGAGGAAACGGGCAAAGGCCATCTTCACAAATTCGTCAGGCCTGGGAAGTCGTCCGGAGCGCATGCAGGGGAGCTTCAAAAGACATTTGATTTGCAATCCCGCGGCCGGGCTCGCCAGGCACGCCGACAGCCAGGGGTATGATTGACAAATGGGGCAGCCTAGTTCATGTTTTGCCGGGGCTCCGGATCGCCTTTCTTTGGTATCTTGAGTTATTTGCTGTCGCCGACAACCTGTATCCGTACATGGTGGTGCGGTTGCTACCCGAAGGACGCAGCGAGCAGCCATAAACACGCGTATATCGATATTCGTGGAAACGCCTCACCCTTGCTTGGCAGTCTTTCCAGCCTCTAGACTCCGATGCGACTTCTGCTGTGCCTCCGTTCTCCGAGCGTGTTCTGTTGATATGCGATCGCAAGGCCCGAAGATACATAGATAACAGTGGGGGCGCCATGGGACATTATTGCTGCTGCATTGCAACATGGTCCGTATCAAGGCAGAGCGACAACGGGATGCATGGTACCTTGTACGACTCCTATTGCGCCCTGATGGTGTTTACCAGGTCTTGGCGGCATCGACACGAGAGAAGCGCATGCGGAGCCTACAGAGACAAGTCATAATTGTTAGCACTGAGGCTGGTGATGTAGTTTGTGCTCATCATGTTCGAAATAAACAGCGGTTGTGGGAATGTGGGAGAGCCTAGGGGATCGTTGATGGAGTATCTTTTTGCTTGGGGTGCGGCATACCGATTTGGGGCGCCACTTTTGACTTGCAAGTGGAGCGGAGCCTAAGTGCAATGAGCCATGGGCATTGCAATTGGGATGGAACGATGGGCGATCGAAGATCCAACAATGCTGGTGCAACCGAATTCTGATTATGGGCCGGAGCAGCAGTAGGATGCAAATCTGTTAAGCGATCCTTCGCTTGGAAGTCTGCTTTGTAATAATTTGTATTGTGTCTGCCCAAAACTCATAGCCGGTACGCGCCGCAGGATGATGAAGCTGCTTCTCTGATATCTGTATCCGGTTCTCCTGTCGCATGGCTCATAATTAGCACCTCAGGCGGAGGCAAGCGGATCTAAATTCTTCATCCATAACTTCGGGTCTGGTATCCGAGCAACGGCATGGCCTCCGGGTGTATTAAGTTGGCGTTGATGGCGTTTGGAATGTAAGTGGACGAGAAAGGCCGGTGTCGAATGTTGATAGATCGTCATGTGCTCGACAATAATACTGGACTGTCCACTCTGGGATGTGTCTTCATCTCGATTGTATTCCTGGCGTTATGGCGTTGTGTAACTGTGGTCTGCCAACCGGGATAAATGCCGTCGAAGGCCTTTGGCGGTGTTTCCAGGACCTATGATATCCACCTTTGTTGTGCATCCCGTTGGTAGTCTTGGCGGTCGAGTGGGACTGTGCAAGGAATGGGACGCCAACAACAGGCACCGCCAGGCAGGATGGGGAATTGGAGTCTTTGGAGATGGGGATTTCGGTCCACCAGTCTATGCCGGTAGGGTCGCAAGCAGGCGGGCATCTGTGGTCCTCCTGGCTGGCTTCGGCCGTCTCATGCAAAAGAGGGAAAACCATGGCAGAGGCGATCGAAAGAGTGGGACAGGTCGTGCTTGCGGCTTGCCAACCAGGTTAGAAAGGCACTCCCGTCGATAGATCATGGCAGCGCGTCCGAAGGTCCGGCCGATGGGCAGAAAGAAGGAGTTGGGGAGGAAACACCTGTTTCGTGCTTGACCCAATTGAGCCATGATGCGAACAGATTCGAGCATTCGTGCCATAATTACCGAGCTAGCTACGCATCAGCGGTCTCTGCTATTCTTGCTGAATCATATGTGTTGACATTGGTAAGTTGTTGCCGTGAGGAATCCGAGCTGGCCATTGACTGGCATGTGGATGACCGATGATGAGCTGCCTGGGGGCACTAGGGGATGGGATAGGATTGTGAATGTTGGAACGGTAGGCGTTGGACCGTGCACAAGATGACGGATAGCCCATACACAGTAGACGTTGGATGGCACCGTTTTGGTCGCAGTGCTGTTCGTCCGTACCTAACCCCGTACACAGGGAGATGAAGGAGGTTCGTCGGTCCGTTTTTAATGTCCTTGAGTAAGGTAAGGAAGGAACACTGCTTCAGCCTACCTACCTTACTGTACCGTAAGGCAATAGGTGCGAGGAAGCCCCAATGACTGGAACACTCGTCGCAACTGCCCGGTAGTGTGGATTTGGTCAGAGGGAAGGAGACACGAAACAAGACGATTCATTGGCAACGTCTTGCCATGGTTCGGACGGAAAGAGCCACCTCCATCATGTTCGTTGGACTTCTGACTTGCTTCCTCGTCCAAGGTACCATGAAACCTTGGGGTGCACCTGACCGAACAGCTGCCTTCCCAGTTCATCTGTTCTCTCAGACACTTCAGGTAGATTGAGGAGTGGATTCGTCTTCCATTCTGGAAGGAACAGATCTGAGCAAGTGTCTTCACGCAAGGTATTCGTACCTAGGTACCTTTCTCGAGGCGGGGATATTCCATTTGATACAGTAGGCACTTCCAATGCCTTCTATTGTTCTTCTGCAAGCATAGAAGTTGGGCACAAGCTCAACCATCATCTAGATTCCTATCACCTTATTTCAATCTGTTCGGGGTCTTCTGTCCACTGTACGCAGCTCTCTCTTGTTCTCTGTCGCTGCCTGATTGACCGTCCCACACAGGAACATGAAATTCCTCTTGCCAAGCGAACTCAATTCGCAAAGCAGAAGAAAACCAAGAGAAAGGTGGTCCGAGACACCGTTCTTCCGTCTGTGAAATTGACACAAGCTTAGGCATTCAGGGTTGCCCTTTGGCTTTTCCACCTTGGTGCTGTCTTTCCCGATGTATCGGTTTCCCACGGAGACCCGGATCCCGCCGGGCCCGCCAGGCCTTCTCAACGGTTCCGTCCCGCCCGCCGATTGACGTGGGAAGTATCTGCGTCAAGAAAACTTGCAAGCCGCCAGCAAAGTACTCGCCCGAGACTTTGAGCTCGGCTGCCTTCTGGGGATACGTTATCCCCTTCAACACGTTAACCTATAATCTCCCACATGGGATAGGCCCAAACTGTCTGGCCTGTCAATCCATCTGTCATCTGTCTATGTATGTACTTGCTTACGGAGATCAACAGTTTGCCAAGTCCGTATCGCACTGCGTAGACCCTCGCCCTCCCCTCCCCACCTCAAAGAATCCAACCAGAAGGTTGCGGGCTCACGGTCCCACGCTAGGTCCGACACAGCCACAGGAGAAGGATGATTTTGACGTGTTCTCGCGTTCTGAGAGTGCGTTGACTGCGTCGTATACCTTTGTTCTGCCCCACGTTGGAATACCAGAATACGGCCCCTCTGCCTAACCCCTGAGCAGTGAGCACGCCAGTGGCCGCGACGCGAACGCAGAGGCATAATGTAGTGTCGCATTGGCAGACGCTGTTGACAGCTATTGGCCATGCCTCAACACGCAAGTCTGCGGGTTCTGTCCATTTTTTTTTCACTTCCCAAAGAAAGAAGCGATTGCTGACCTTGCCGGGGAAAGACAGACTACCGTACTGCGAACAGGGCGGGTGGATGCCATCCCCTTCTCAACTCTATACGGATAGCAAATACGGCGAACCCCGTTTTTGCAGTGGTTAGGCGTTGCGTTGTTCTGGCTCGGACGTCCGGCCTGCGACTTGCAGGATAGTCAGAAGAGTTGCGGAAGCCACGCCACGACATGCACAACAACGCATACACAGTACAGAGGTGGCAGAGGAAGACCGGCGGGATGGAGTCCAACATCTGCCAGGCGGGCCCTACTACCAACGCTCGGGCACCGAGCTAACATCCATCCCCTGGTGGACAGCAGAGGTAGGATGTTTAACGCTGCTGGTCTACAGTATCTCGTTGCTTACAGATCCCCAGTGTCCGTTCCCTCGTTTGCTAACGAGTTGGAATGGGGTGCCTTGTTGCATTTTCCTACTGACTTAGCTGCAGTAGTCTGAGGGCTGCCGTTGTCTGCCGTACCCTTACCAAGCTGGAGCGTACAGATACAGGCTACCTTACGCAGTACAGCAGCGTTGTGCTTGGACATTTCTTTTCTTTCTTCATGGCCATCCCAACTTCCGGCTCGTCCGCCCTGTTTGCCCGGCTCTTGCGCTGCAAGGCCTTGCTTCTGCATTGCATCACAGAAAATGGAATCCAGCAACCAAAGACGCCTTGTGGCTTGTCAGATTAGCTCCTTTAGCTTGCCCTGCCAGGCTTGACAGCAGGGACTACAAGTACGAAAGTACGCAGACCATACGGAGGAGTATCTTTTTCGTATTCATGTCCCCCTCGAATACTGGCTTGAATCTCAATTGCTTTAAATGAGCCATTGAGTCCCAATTGATGGCTCTGCCTTCTCTCGGGCACACATTCTTCTCAATCTGCTTTCCTTCCCCCTCGGGCCTCACTTACTGATCCAGTTGGTGACATTCGGCCCGTCGGATTTGGATGGGGTTGAACCATTCCTTATCGCCCGGTGCAAATTTCATAAGCCCTTTATTTTCTTGTTGCTTCTGATCCAATCCAGCCTAGTCTGACTACGGATACAAGAGTGACCAAACAGGGGGGGAGACATGCCCGATCCAGTCAACAACTCACAACCACGTAGGCCCCCAAGCTAGTAGTGGAAGATCCCGCGCGCACTCGCCGGCGGTGTCGTTACTCATGGGTACTTGGACCGCCAAGGAGTAGATAGCGCTATGAGATGTTCGTTGGGAAATCGCTACAATGTGTGGATGTTCGCCCGGGGTTATGGGTTCCTTGATGCCTGGGTATCTGCAAAGACCTAACCCAAGTGCCTACCACGCAGTAGTACCTAGGAGTCTAGGACACTCTGTAATCGGAGATTTTGGTACAGGGAAGGGGCCTCTCTACGAAAGCTGCAAGGAGGTGGACTGTCCAACCTATGGGGACACAAAATGCCTCCCGAGTTCCCGGGCAGGAGAAAAGGACCAAACGGGGCCACCTCAGTGCACCTACATAGGTAGGGTAGGCATGTACTATCTGCCCGGGTCGGTACGTATTCAACTATCGGATGGGTACCGACTTTTGGTGGGATGCTGTACAGCGTACGCAGTATCTGTACCGCTAGGAGGAGAGGTGAGGCATCTACCCAAAGTACCTACATCTTCATTGGTCTTACTCCAAGAGAGTAAACGTTGGCAAGGGAAAATCAAACATACGGGAAACCATCGGCAATTCTTTCTCCTTCGCGTTTCCCTCGAACTTTCTTCGAGCTATGCATTTGTCGATAGACGCACAGCACAAGCCTGGGACTAGGTACGGGAAACTCATGATCAGATCTGTGACAATGCCGCCATGGCAGCAAGAGATGGAGGCAGACTACGGCGTACTTGTCAGTCCATGGCAGCAGAGATGACAGGCATTGGGATTTGAGAGAGAGAAGTGCCTACTATGCTGCCCCAATCCAATATGCGCCAGGTCCCAGTCAGTTTAGTCCAGTCCAGTCCATCCCAATCGCAACCCACTTTCGATCCGATTGCCATCCCATCCCATTCCATCCGTTCTCCCCGTCTCCAGTTTCTCCCATCCGTCCACGTTTAGAACGGTGAACTGGTGCCTGACCGGGAGTCTGTCTGTGAAGTGACTGCTTGGAGACTGGACCGGTAGAGTGAGGAACTCGCCCATCCCGGCCTGTCCTATTTCTCTTCTCAATCCGCTCTGAGACACACGCCCAGAAATGTCAATATTTTTTGTCGCCATCTCACTCTCCGTGCCCTCTTCCTAGAGTTTGTCCTGCGCTTTTTCTCTCGTTCAGTCTGTTTCTCTCTCCTTCTTTTTGCTAAGATAGCTAGCTGTGTGTATGGATCTGTCTCAGTGAATTTGTCTACGTTTACCGAATTGGACGCCAGTCAATTAGAAGCAAAGTACTTTGGTAAGGTAGTTTGTCAAGCATCTGTGCCTAAGGTACCTACCGTAAGGTAATTAAGACACAATCCTCTCATCGCCGGCGCCTACATCCACGGTCCACGCCCGTCCTCCCTGAACCCCCCTGTCCCTTCCGTCCTTCTCCTGCCTTCCGCAGACGCCGCCCACCTCATCCTCCATCTCCTCCCCAAATTCACCCACGTACTTCCGTACCTAAGATACGTCGTACGCACGGCACGGCCACACTGGAGACTTTTTTTTTTCTTCCTTTCCCTCTGCTCCTGCTGGCACCGCGTGGCTCTCTCCTCATCCCATCATCCCAACTCTGTCACCGTACCTCCCTACAACCCACCCCTACCTCCCTTTTACCTAGTCGTGACTTCCCTGGCTGGCATCCGCAGAGGTGTCTTTGCCCGAAACACACCACGCTTCTTACACACCTCCCGCACAGCCCGAGGTACCTCGCGTGTCCCTTGGTACCTGCCTCTCCTACTTTACTTTTAGACGCCTCTTCCAGCCATTGCCGCTCTCTCCACCACCTCTGGCTCACTCACCCTCCTTCTATCATCCCGTCCCAATTCTCTAAACCTCTCTACCCTCTCTACCTTACCTCTTCCCTCCATATCCTCGTTGTTTTTTCGCACCGAGCGAGAGACCGTGTTTGTCCTACGAAAAGAACGACAGACAGAGCTCAATCCTACCTATCCCGTCTCCTTTTCTTTCTTGTAATCCTAAATCTCGTCATCTCCTTTCGACGATCACGCCCCCCCGTCCGTTCGCTGTCCTCCCCAAAGAACCAAGACCGGCCAGTCTTCGAAACACGACACCACCTCGGGGCAGCCAATCCATTCGTTACATAGACAGAAAGTTGCTTGCACATTCACACCCACACATTCACCTTTGCCGCAAACTGTCGACAAGTATCAATCGACCTCGCATCATCCTCTTGACCGTGCTCCAAGCCAGCTGTTCTTGTTGTTGCATCGTCTCGCCGTTTCCAAGGGCCCATTCAGTTAGCCCACTTCAGCTCGACCAGCCGCCCCCGACTTCGACTAGCCACTACAGGCGACACGTTCGTTAATTCTGCTGCATCGAGAGAAGCCTTGGTTTTCGATCCTGCGCCACTAGGCTACCAGAACCAAGAGAGACTGACGACCCGTCGCCGAATCGCTTCATTTCCACGTCGCTCCAAATCCACGCCCCGATACACTTGCCAGCGTCGAATGGGTCTGACGCCCGACGCACCCACAGACGCGCCCACCTGCCGACCTGCCGTCGTCTACGCCTAGTAGGGGGTTTTGGAACACGGGAATCAGGATAGGAACAATCCACCACTTCCGTTTGTGCGATACACAGGTCGCTACACCTAGTTCGACTCCAATCGACGATTGAACGAAGCCACACGCTGGTTGCTGTTCCATTCGCCGTCGTTGTACAAGGCCCAAAAAGCCGTCTGCGTTGTCGCGAAAAAGAGGTGTACAGAGGGTACAACAGGCGACCACTTGGCCCAGCCCACCAGCTAATCCACAATTGGGCCCATCATGGCACCCATGACGCCCCGGCTCAAGATCCTCTCAGGTGCGTCCCATTTCTTTCCTGGCTTCCAGTCTTCCCGCCCGCTCGCTCCAGTAATTGCTTCTTCTTGCATCAGTGCGACGGTGTGGATCGGAATTTTGTGTTCCTTTATCTCTATCCGTCAGCCCGGCTTTTCTCCTCCATACTACACCTTTCCCATCGCAGACCACACTCGTTTTTCTTCCCCTCTCTTTTTTTTCCTTCTTAATATACACAGTACTCGTCAATACAGGGACCGGTGCTCTTGCATCGTGTCGACCGCAATTCAGCATGGCCGACGACAGCGAGCTAATGAAAACCTGTGTAGTGGGAGGGAATCCAGTTTCTGCCTTTCTATCATGGAGATTACAAGCGACGAATGCTTGCGACGTTACACTGGTGTGGAAGTCGGGATTCGATCACGTTGCGCAATACGGCATTTCCTTCAAGTACGTCGCCTATTCTCTCCTGCGACCTGCGGGCGCGCGTCTAATCAAACATTTGCAGGTCTCCCATATTTGGCAACGAAAGATTTAAACCGCGACACGGTAAGTTCCCAATGCACCATGGTCGGCAGAGGAATGTAAAGATTGCTGACAGTCTGAACCCGCAGTTGTACGCGTTCCCGAAGAAGCCGCACACGGCGGTGGCCCATTTGATTATGTGATCCTTTGCATCAAGGCTCTCCCCGACGTTTACGACCTCGCCGCCGTCATTGACGCCGTCGTCACCCCTCAACACACGTGCATCCTCGTTAACACGACGCATACTCTCGGTGTCGAGGCCGCTATTGAGGAACGATTCCCCACCAACGTTGTGCTTTCGCTAGTTTCCAATGCCGAACTCTCCCAACTGGGCCAGAGTGAATTCGAACACAAGGGCTCAACAGAAGTCTGGGTTGGACCCTCCTGCAAAAATGATAACATTCCCGGCGCAATCCAGAGCGATATGGCCGAGGCATTGGCGATGACGTTGAACACGGCCCAGGTCGACTGCAAAGTTTCCCAGAACATCCGTCAGCAGCAGTATGAGCGGGTCATTGGGTAAGCCTGGATATGAATAGATTCCGTTCGGTAGCCTTGCTGACCTGACGACAGACCTATTGCTTTCCACCCCGCCAGCGTCATCTTCGAGACAGCAAGCCACGCCCAATTGCTTGAGAAGGTTGGTGTGAAGGATATGGTGACAGGCGTAATCGACGAGCTGCTTGCTTTGGCAGACGCACACGGCTGCAAGTTATCTCCCGACTTCAAACAAAAGACCATTGACGAAATGACGAAGCCCACGAACCCCGAGAGCATCATGTGGCAGGACTACATCGCAAAGCGACCGATGGAAGTTGAGACGTATCTGGGCTCACCGATAAAATTGGCCAAAGAGGCTCACGTCCCTGTTCCTCGCATCGAGTCGCTTTACGCTATTCTGCATAACCTTAATATTGTCAACCGCCAGAAACCGCCAAAGCCTATTGATGTAACAATGGCACCTCCCGGCTCACCCACATCTCAGTCACCTCTCCCGAGGATGTCATCAGCAAATGGTGCCCGACCCATGATGAATGGCAATGGTATGCCACCAAACCGGGGACCGCGCCCACGCAACTCCTCAAACCTGGGCCCAGGACCACCGCCCGGTATGCGTCGGCCCCCCATGAACGGGGGCCCTCCCAACGGCTTCCCTCGTGGCCCGCCTCCTCCGGGATCTAGGGCTGCTTCGAGACGCGGGTCCATGGAGGGAAACGATTTGGAGGAGTTCTCACATCTCATGATGTATGATGATATTCCGGAAGGTGGAGAACCTGGTTACAGTCATGGCCCTGAGGGTTCCGAGTTGGCTATTCGCGAGCGTGAGATGGAGTTGCGTCAGAGAGAGCTGGCACTGAGAGAGAGGGAGATGCGAATGAGATCGAGAGGTCCTCCCCCAAGGCGAGGCCCGCACCCCATGCGCAACAGCGCTCAGGTTTTCGACGAGGAGGATGACGACGACGACTACTTCGACCCCAACTCTGGACCACCGGCCCCGATGATCGACCCCGATAACTTTGACATGATGAGCGTTACGTCACGGAAGAACCGGAAGGCGGCAGCTGCAGCACCGCCCACCCGTGCTCAGTACCACAAGAACGAGATTTATGATGCCGGAGGAGCACCGCCCGCCAGATCATCCCGATTCCGCCCCAATTTTGGACGCAATCGTTCCAGCCAGATTGCTAGTATCCCTGCTGCGAATGAGAACATCCTAGACGACCCCCTCTTTTCCTACTCATCGAATCGATACGGTGCCGTTGACAGAGGTACGATGCAGGCAGGCTCGAGAGCAAACTCGCTGACGGCCTCACGTCTGGACGAGATGCAAATGGGCGGAGGCCCCATGGCCATGGGCATGAACGGAGCCTTTCCGCGACGAGCTAGCCAGTCTCCCGGAAACCCCTACAGTCCGTCGATCCGGGGCGGCAGCGGCCGACCGTCGCCGCCCAATGGATATCACGGCCCTCCGATGAACGGTCGTCCGTCTCCTCCTGACGGTATGCGTCAGCCGGTGCCCCGATACCCTCCCGGCCATGGTAACGCAGTCGCGCCACAGCAGGTTGAGCAACATATCGGGGTGAGCGGTCTTGTTCCTCCACCTAAACAGAAGAACATGAGAAGTCTGACTGGTAGTGCGAGCGCCAGCGCGGGCAGTGGTGAATCACAGAATGACACCGAGCCTTCAGCCCACAGCAGCCAAAGCAGTCTCGGGCCGAGACCGGCTATAGGAGTCCGGTAAACATCACTCACGAGGCTGCTTTGATCGCTCTACGGCATTGACGATGTCACGGCCAGCGATATGGAACGACATCAGCTTACTTGGCCCGATTGCGATCCGAAACGAACTCGACGACTACGTCTCTATCCTTCTACATACTCATAGACCCAGGCTTGCTATCGCATTCCGTTGGTCTCAAGAGGTCACTCCGCCGGAGTTCCTCACATATCGATGCGCGGCAACACGATGACGACACGAAACGATTAGACAGGAATCGGTCTTTCATTCGCGGCACAACACATAGTTAATTCGACGACTTTTCTCATTTCTCATCAATCGGACGCAAGTCCAGTACATACGGCATTGTGACGATGGGGGCCAATTCCCTTCGACTTCTGGTAATAGCAGCAGGCATTGGCGTGGACGACATCGATGTTCTCGTTGACCAAAGGGAGACCAGCATTGGAGGTTGGATAGCAGATGACGTCCCGGCAACCCGATGGCTTCGGACTTGTAACTCGCACCAAGGCCCGGATCAAAGACAAAAAGATGGGACGTGAGATCTGACCATCCTCGAGTCATCTTGGGCGAAAGCGAGAAGTTGGATGTGTATAAAACGAAACGCCCCTTCTCAGGCAATTTCCTTTTCTTTTGTGTCTGTCCTTTACGGAAAATATTTCTTTTTGCAGCCAAGGCACAGCCAAGGCTAGGTACGTCGAGGGGATTACAAGTAACGAGCATAGACAGGGGGAGGAGCCGGAGGTGGTTTTTGAACCGGCAATACAAAGATGGGCGATATCATTGCATGGCAGCAAACAACGATTGGGGGACATGCTCAGACTGAAGCCTCTCTTGATAAGGGATTTTGGCTTTCCATAATTTTTAGTTTCCCGATGATGAGAGAAGGGCGATGACGGGCGCAACCCATGGGGATGAGGAGGAAAGGGGTCAGGTGTGTGTATGGATGTAAAAGTTTAGGGGGCGGGCAAGTAGGCAGCCCCTTTAGGGAAGTTCAATTGAACGCAATGGAAGCCAGACAGGTGCGAAACTTGGCATCGTGAAAACAAACGTGATGTCTAGAAAGATTCTCCACCAGGGGTGCGTGCATTATACTTTGGCCCTTGAACATTTTCAGACGAGGTGGATTGAGTATAAGGTAAGCAAAGCAGTAAGCAGTAAGCAGTAAGTTGAGGAGATCTACGTCCAGGAGTTCTGTCGCCCCCGGCCGAGGCTTGTGGCGGGCTTGAGGTTCAGGCGCGACTGATGAGACGCTGGCATGTTGGTTGATTCAGAACTAAGACCGTCGTCGCTGACCTGAGGGGAAGGCCGGGAAGGGGCACTGGTAGGGACAGAACGCGCCAGCCGAAAGCCACCATCTGGCACCGCGTCCCCGAAGCCGAGGGGGGGGAGGAGAAGGAGACCAAAGGAGCGTGGAAAGAAAGAGTGCGTTGCTGACACGTGACGCGTGCCTCTGTGGTGGAGGGTTGCACGCGACATGATCTGATGGTATGATATGATACACGTCAGGTAGTTTTACCTCGTAATAGGTATGATGTGATTGTTTCCACGGCGGGCAGGAGGTCCCCCCTCCCTCACCGCTCACCGAGGGAGCGACGCTTGAATGTTCGGTATGGAGGGGTTCTTTCCCGGGCACCTCAAAGGGGGCGTTTTTTCTCCCCCTCGAGGGATGTGCGGTGCCGAAGATCCGGAACATGGAAAAAAAAAGTCAAAAGTTCTGCCCTGGCGAAGAGATGCATGAAAGCGAACAGCCACCCCGAGACTTTTTTTTTGTCCTCCCGTGTTCGCCCTTGCGGGTGCACTTCAATGAGCGTGAGGTCTCCAATTCGTGGGTGTTGATTCAAGATTGTCTGTCTCCTGCCTTATCTTATCGCGCTGCTGCTGGGGACGCTGTGATGGGAAAAGCCAGCGCGCTGGAGCACGGACCATATTCTCATCTGGCAGCTGGCATTTGGCACCTGCCTGCGACAATGACGAAGAGACCCGCGAATCAGAAGTCGAGGTTTTTGTTTACTTTCTGCCTACTTGGAGGGTCCTGCTTTCCGACCCCACCTCCGTCGTCCGACGACATCCCGTCCCCCCAAACAAAATCAAGCATTTGGGACGTGTGTATGTTTGAACTATGAAGGAGGCATGAATTAACGGCTGTCTGTTAAGATATCCTTCCCCGCCACCCATCACCACCACAGCCAACTTCCCGCCGCGAGACAAGACAAGTGTTTGGACGAAAGAGAGCATAAGGGAGAAATAAGCAGTGGGGTTGCATGAAATCGTCTGAAGAGGAGTTGATTACTACTATCGCTCCTTTGTTTTTTTTCTTGGTGGCTACCTTATTCGTTAAGGTACCTGCCTGACGGGGTTTCTGGGTTGGGGTTGAGGCTCTGCTGGTTGTTTGTTTCGGATTTGACGACGCGTGGTGCAAAAGGTGAGTGGTATTTTGCAATTGATATTCGTGATGAGGAAGTCTGCATGAGAGAGACGATCGCGGACTTTGAGTTTGAGTTCTTTCCCTTCACCTTTTCCCGTGGCAATGAGAATGGGCGGGAACGGGGGTCTCGGTTTGGTGAGGAGGGCAGTTCAAGGACTGTTGGCTGACCCCATGTTTTCTAGGACGAGCAGCCAAAACACAAGCCGAAAGAAAGATGGCGTCACGGAATATCAGCATGGGTCAGACGGCGAGGCCGTCCATGGCGTCTAGCTCCGGCAACGCGATGAAGACGCGGCAGCTGGTGAGTTCTCCTGCCTTATGGGGCTTGTTTCTATCTCTGTGAGATGTGATGGCGCGAAGGGCAGAGGAAGAGGGGCTCGCGAAAGGCGAAGAGATGCTTGGCCGAGAGGACATTGGTTCCGGGATGGAATTTCTTCGTGCTGACTGGACTCGATATCGCAGACACATCTTCATTCGCAGCTGGCGCAGCTGTCTGCTAATCTTTCCGATACGGAGAACCTGGTTCGTATGACGAGCGTGCAGGCTGAGAGTATGCGGGGTTTGGGGGCGTGGCATGGCGGCATGTGAGTTGTTCTCTTCCCTCCGCCTTCGTCACATATGTTTTCCGGTTTCACTGCTTCTGTCTCACCGTCGCAGCATTACCGTACGTATATGATGCCAGGACAGGCATCGCGCATGGCTCGGATTGAGTTCTGGGTGCTTTTGGAGGCGATGAGTTTCGTTTTGCTGACGGAGGTTTGAAAATAGGTTCATGGCTGCGAGTAAGGTCCTTGGGGAAGAGGCTATCAATCGCGATGCGGCGGCACAGGCGAGGGGCGGTCAGAGATGAGAGAGAGCAACTTTCGTATTAGGAAGAGAAACATGGAGCAAAGATGCGAGAGTGCGGCTGAATGCTGCGGGTCGCGAGAGGCTCTTCTATGCGTTGTAGCAAGAAGAGGGAAACGCCATTTAGCTGGTTTCCATAACGATCAATGAAACTTCTATCAAGTCACAGTGTAGTTTCCGTACCACGTAGGGAGGTGTTGGAGATCCGCTGAGATCCTATGGTGATGCGACGGTGCTGGAGGTGAAAGTGTACAACTCGCCTTGCGTGGCACCGCGTCGACATGGGCAGTCACCTCGCATATTGGTGTTATCTAGTTCCTCAGACGCGTCCATCTGTGGCATGCATGTCATTCCTCCTACTCCCCTTATGCTCAGCAACTGCGGAGCATAGACTGCCGCCTCGGCGTGCTCCGGTTTTCAATGCTTGCCAATACTCGTCGCCATGTTACTGGACCCTTGGGGGAGAACGAGAAGACGCCGATATGGCTTTCATTGAACACGACGTTGGGTCAATGCTGGTGAGCTTTGGTATGAATGCAGAGCTTCAGACCTTGTCGCCTGAGAAGAGTTGCTTATTAGGTCACTTGGGACGTCCATGGCCCTCAACACAAAGATCGACGGCGCAAGAAAGTATCCCCTTTCCCCAATGCGTGAGGGACGATGACGCCAGAAAGTCATCGAGACTCGCTAATATAGCCGGGTTATTATCATCGGAGAGAGTATGTCCGCCAGCCGTGAGTAATTCTGGGATCTCGGCATAAGTCGAAACCTCACATTACAACAAGAGGACTAGGATGATGTGTTTGGATATAGCTATGAGCAAGATCCTCTTGGTGCCTCTCAGTCTTTCTATATGTACCTGCAGCTGTCGACTCAAGGTCGCAGTTCCGCCGCCAGCCACCTGCATGGTACGGACTTTGGGACAACCTCAAACGCATATAGACAGGCATACTGCGGTCTGACTGAGAAGATCCAAGGGGCCGAGTAAGCCTGCCTTGGATATGGTCACGGTGATAGTCATAAAGGTGGACACCCTGTTGCTTCGCGGCAGAGTGGCAGCTTGTTGATGAGACCCTGGGTCTGACGTTGACGTGAAAGAACTCGCGGGATATCATACCAATACGACAATGGTTGTAGACTCACTTTGGTATTCCACGTGTGTCCGAGCCTTTATATACTGCCCGAAGTGCCGCGTAGTGCCACGAAGGGTGTAGAGCGGAGCGGCAAGCAAGCTATGGAATAGTCAGAGCTGGCCTTGGCTACCACCGGTGTCGAGAACATGCCTCTAGACAGAATCAATCAGTCTTTCGTTTCTCTGACACTTGCATGCTCGTGGACCATGTTTGGGCATATTTGGATTCTTGATCCTCTAACAATTCATTTGGTTGCTTTTATAAGAATGAGTCGCTACGCGACAACTTGTCACTTACCCCGATACTGCGATCTTACGCACCAAGTGGCCTCGGCTACATGAGCTGTTCAAGTACGCCATTCACGAAGACCGCTAGGGCTACGTGACTGGTTGATCCGACGGCGGTCTCGCGCAACTGGTCGATTGTTGGGCTTCTCCTTTCTGTGTATAATCCAGCTTTTTTCTCTAGGATCGTGGGGTATAGGACTCAGGGGCACCTTGTATGGATGATGCCGCTGAGGCAATCACCTTCTCTTCCGGCAGACTGTCGAGAGATCCAATCTTGCAAAAAGGCGAGAACGCATCCATATATTTAAGAATCCTCTCCGGCGCACGGAAGGACCAGCCTGCTAAGCCAGCCCACTTGGCACCTAAGTGACTTCTTGGGCGGGCGCACTCATCTATCCATTTTCACGCCGTCCCACGGTCCGTCATCTCGGGGTCGTAAGCGATGTTGGTGAAGATCTCCTGCTGCATAATGGCACTCCCAGAGAGTTTCAATGCTCCTCCAAGTCTTTGAATGCTGCTTTCTTCCATTGATTGTGTTCGTCGTAGCTCAAAGCTGATTACCTTGGCACTGGCGCCAGTCCTGATGGCACCAGGAGCCCAGGCGTGGAAGTGCAAAGCCTATAGTAGAAACGGGTAGGATCCAGGGCGGCCCGTGGTTTTAAAAGGCATGGCAGATCTAAAATAGGCTCAAAACACCAGGGACCTTTCGAGGAGAATGCCAAGGACTGCCGTCGCTTGTGCCTTCGCTCGTGCCTTCGGCTGTTCGGTTTGAGCTCGCCCTGACGTGGTTTTGATATCAGCGCAGGCAGTCAAATAATTCTCAATGGGGCCGGTGTGAAGGGGGACAATACGACTTAGCTCTGAGTATCGTCCTGGGCATATTCCGAAAAGACTACCTTGCGGGCTGTGATAGAGGAAGGCGAGTGCTACCTTACTAAAAAGAATATTTCTGAGCATCGTCGCTGCCTCATAACCAGGGCTTACAAGGACTTTCGCAGCCGCGGGAATTCCGCTGCCCACACACACACACAAGATAGGCTATAAACGCGGTTCCTCGAGTGGCCTCTCATTTCAGCCAGCCGTGCGATGCGTCCTTCTTATCCACTCGGCCAATTAGGTAGATGAAACCACCAGCCTCCATGTTCGTCATCTTTGAATTCGTTATCTAAGGGCGATAGTATGCTGTCTCCTACCATTTAACCCAGCCAAAGATCACGATCTCAAGGCTCCCATGAGCCTTGAGACACGCATTGGCCATATTCCGCCGACTTTAGCCCAGGGAATCAAGGATCTTCTCATCAGCTACAACGACTGGATGGTTTCGAAGTGCCACCCGTGCGACTGGACTTGCGAATAAACGTCATTGAGGGGCATTACTCGAGCGACCGTGGCTCTACCAGACTAGAAATATACTATTGAGTTTTTGAAGTGAGGTGTCTATTTTGACCAAAAACATGCTCCTGAGTATAAATCATTCCTTTCATAGCTTACATGACAAACTTAGCAAACCCATGGTTGTACGGTAGGCCAGAAGATAAAGTAAATCAACGCCAAAACCAGTCCGACAGACAAGACAGCAACTTCCTCGGATCCGAAGTGGAATCCGTACCGTACGTTATCCAGCTTCTTGTTCCCTGGTGACAGGCTCTGGGGCTTCAAAATACCGTCGAAGCCCCGGGCCCAGGGTACTTCCAATCCCCGATCATCGAGAATCTGCTCAGCCGTGATCTTGGCGCCAGCCATGACAATAGGCACGCCGGTACCAGGGTGAGTGCTTGCGCCGACGAAGTATGCGTTTTCCAAACCCTCTGCGCGCGTACGCGGGCGGAAAGCAAGAACGTTGAAGATGCCATGCGTCAAACCCAAGATAGCACCCTTGTCGAGGTTGAACTTCTCTTCCCACGTCAAGGGTGTGTTGACAATCTCATGTGTAATGGAATCAGTCAGGGGCGCGCAGCCCGTCCTTGCGCTCACAATCTCCACGACGGCGGCGCGGGCGCGAGCGACGATGTCGTCCCAGTGCTTCGGGTCGGACGTCAGCCCCGGCCCGTCGCCCTTTGACTCCTGGAGGTGGCCGACGGGCACGAGGACGATGACAGTGTCCTTTCCCTCGGGCGCCGCGGAGGGGTCGATCCTGCTAGGCACGTTGACGTAGAAGCTGGGCTGGTTAGGGAGGGAGTGGCGCTTGAAGATGGCGTCAAAGGACTCCTGGTACTCCTCGGCGAGGAAGATGTTGTGGACGGACAGCTCGGGGATCTTGCGGTCCATGCACCAGTAAAATGATATGGAGCTGCAGCTGGCCTCCCTTTTGCGGAGAGACTTTGTGTAGTCGGTGATGGTCGGGGTCTTGGGGAGGAGGTTGCCGTAGGCGTAGACGAGGTCGGCGTTGATGATGACGACGTCTGCCGTAAGGGACTCGCCGGACTCGAGCTCCACGCCCGTCGCCTTCTGGCCGTCTGTCAGGACGCGGGATACGGGCGTGTTGAGGCGGTAGTCGACGCCCAGCCGCTCGCCGATGCGCACCAGCGCCGCCACGACCTGGTGGAAGCCGCCGCGGGGGTACCAGATGCCCTCGGCGAACTCGGTGTACTGGAGCAGAGAATACGTCGCGGGCGCGTCGAAGGGCGACATACCCATGTACATGACGGCGAAGGTAAACACCCTCCGCAGCCTCTCGGTCCAGAAATACCTGCTCGCGCGGCTCCAGATGCTCTCCAGCGGGTGCAGGTTCACGACGTGCCTGACGAACCCGGGCCTCGCGAGATCCAGAAACTTGCCGAAATTCCGGTGCAGCACGTCCTTGACAGAGATCTCGTAGTGCGTGTGGGCCTCGCGGAGCCACTTGAGATACCGCTCGAAGCCGTCTTTGCCCTCCCAGCGCTCGATCTGCGTCTTCATGGCGGCGAGGTCGGACGAGTGCTTGAAGAGTTCGCCGTCGTGGAACCAAATGTTGTAGTTCGTCTCGCAGCGCAGCAGGTCGACGCCGGCGTCGGCCATGGTGGTGTCCAGGTCCCGGAAGGTCTCGTGGAAAAGCTGGGGGAGGAGGAAGAGGGACGGACCTTGGTCGAAGCGGTGGCCTTCGTGGTGCATGAGGGAGCAGCGGCCGCCGGTGAAGGAGTTCTTTTCAAGGACGGTGACAGAGAAGCCTGCCTTTGCGAGGCGGGCGGCGAGGGCTACGCCGCCGGCGCCTGCGCCGACGATGATTGCCTTCTTGGGCTTTTCCCCGAGTTGAGGCATTGCTATATTATATGACGGGTTCTCTACTAGATATGTGAGATGAGATGGATGGCTGCACTGGATGTAAGGCGATAAGTAATGCTTGTGAGATTGTCGTGAGGTTGTATAGCTGGGATTATCAAGTGCCCCCAGGAGATTATCACCAGCTCACAAGACAATGAGAGAGCGTGAACAGCAAATGGAAGATTGACGCAAGGGAAGTTGATTAACATTCATACTAGACTAATTATCCTACCATTCCAGTAAGCATGTGAAGAGAGACGGCGGCTGCCAATTGTCCCTCGCATGCCATGGGATCCACAAAAGCAACGGAGCGGCAGGTGCAGGGGGTGGGAATGAAATCGCACGAGGATGAGCTCCGCACCGGCCGGTTCGGGGTTGAGAATTGAGAGAGTGATGACACCTCGACTTCGGAGGAAGCTCCTGGCTTACGAACGTTGAAGAGACAGGACGGGCGGGATGGCGCACAAACTTCACCCCAATCTTTGTGTTCCTTGCTGAGGTGAGCTGCCACTGGCTTGGGGTAGCATAAGGCGTGCGAAAGCAAGGGGCGTGCCGCATGAGAGAGCTCATGCACAAACAGGGTGACAGGCTGATACGGTGCTTTAGCTACAGGTACAACCAAACAAAACGGTTGTTGAGACATTTGATATCGTATTCGCAGATCGCGATCGTTGTTATCCCGCTTCATCGGCTACTGCTTTAGATGGAGCAGAGTATAGAGCCAAGCTCGCGGACTCGGACATTTGTAGCATTTTAGTCTTCCAACTTGCCATTTGCCGTGAAGTATAAGTCGAAGTGGGCATTTTTCATCAATCAGACGTTGGTGATGAATCACCTTGGATCTCATTCATCTGTCCGGCCCCCAAACAATTCATGTGTTCCAAAATTCAGCCTCCAACAGGCTCTGTGAAATTGTTCTCGTCTGAAAGGCAAAACGGCACCTAGCATCCATCCCGCCTTGTCTTACTCACCCATTCTCAGCACGTTTGACACATGGCCGCATCTCTTTCTACGGATACATCTCTTAGGCAGTATTGTCAGGAAAGCATTTAGTGTCTCCTCTCCCACCTGGCTAAAAATCCACTAGATCCGCGCCCGCTTACTATCCGTCCATTAACCCCTGGTCCGATCAGAACCTGAAAGTGGGCTGGTTGTATGCAAAATCCCATGTTGGGACGCGCATATGGTCGTCATAGACTTTCCAAATTCCCTTCGGACTCGGCCAACTAACCACGCCGGCCCGGACCAGCCACCTTGAAAGTTGGAGCTTCCATTCCGAATTAATTACTGTTAGAGTCAGACTGTGTAGCTTACACTGAGACCAAGACGCCAAAGGGAGTTGTAGCTGCACGTTGGATCCTCAACAATCTCATCCCACTTCAAGCTCCATCCCTAGCTCCTCCCCCACCTGGTTCAGCGCATTGTCTTACCGGATCTGGAAAGAAGCTCTGTCTACAGGATCCTCGCAAGCGCCACCACGTCCATCTTACACCACATTGCACCACAGTCCGGCCGCACCCTTAGCATCTTCGTTGCCTTCGTCTGGAATCTCTGAACTTCAGAAAAGTCCGAGCCCCGAGCAAGAAAACAGCGCCTGGAAACACCAGCCGGAGCAACGTGCCCGCAAGACAACGACTAACCCGGATTTCTATCCTACTCCACTCGGGACAATTCACCATTCCTCCCACCGGGAACTAGCCGACCGGCTTCCGTTATTCTCTTGGAATTACGGATACAAAGTCCAGCCAGCAACGGTGAATAGTCCGTCTTCAACAGAACAACAAAAAGGGACGCGATAAAGTAAACAGCAGGGCAGGTTCGGGTGCAAGTTGTAACGCTGCAACGCCGACGTGGGGTCTCACCTCACCTTCTCTTCACCTTACTTGCCTACCACGCTTACCTACCTACTTACTTGACGCTAACCTCTCCGTCATAATTGCGCTGACACCCGCCCGATCTAATCCCACCTCACCTTTTGTTTCTCACACACGCCCCAAGGTGCCGTCTTTTCTTTTGTGCAACCTAGCCGCAGGAACAGCTTGCAATCTGGCCTGCTTCGGAGTCGGACGGACTCTAGACAGGGCGAGCGCCGCTGGCAGGAGCCGCCCCAAGACAAGCCTCAATTCTTATCAACCCTCACCGTCGCCGAGCCCGTGTCCTTAATTTTTCAATACCCTATGAGAATCTGCTCATTCTCGTGATTCTTTCACGGCTTCCAGAAACTGCAGCCCTCTCAAGATGGGTTACGACTATGCGCTGGTGTAAGTGATCCCACCGTTGAGCTCTTCTTCAGCAACATTTTGCTCATCACTTGCTAGGCACGTCAAGTACACCATCCCTTTGGCGGGATTACTCACTTTCATCTCATACCCTCTGTTTACGCGCCTCGATGTCGTGAGGACTCTCTTCATCGTCACAATCGCTTTTACCGCCACGATTCCCTGGGATTCGTATCTGATCAGAACCGGCATCTGGACATATCCCCCAAACGCAGTGTTGGGACCGACCCTCTATGACATCCCAATCGAGGAGCTATTCTTCTTCGTCATACAAACGTACATCACCGCTCAGCTCTACATCATCCTCAACAAGCCTGTGCTTCATGCTCAGTACCTGAACTCCCCCGCCACGCTCCCGCAATGGATAAAAACGGCGAAGCCTCTCGGCCAGCTAGCCCTCTTCAGCAGCGTCGTCTTGGGCGCATGGCTGATCGCCAAGGAGGGTGAAGGCACCTACCTGGGCCTGATTTTGGTTTGGGCGTGCTCCTTTGCGCTTCTCACCTGGACTATCACGGCGCAATTCATTTTGGCTCTGCCATTGGCTTGCACCGCTCTACCCATCCTACTGCCCACCATCTATCTATGGGTCGTCGATGAGATGGCCTTGGGCCGCGGCACCTGGGCCATTGAGAGTGGCACAAAGCTTGAACTAAAGCTTTTCGGCAGCCTCGAAATCGAAGAAGCGACCTTCTTCCTTGTCACCAACATGCTCATTGTCTTTGGCGTGGCAGCCTTTGACAAGGCCGTCGCGGTCTGCGATGCATTCTCAGACAAGTTCGACAAGCCAGCCGACGCCCTGTCCATGTCATTGCTTCGAGCTCGTGTTTTCCCCTCATCTCAGTACGACATGGAGCGCATCTTGGGCATCCGCCAGGCGGTCACCAGACTGGCCAGAAAGAGTCGTAGCTTCCATCTCGCCAGCTCCGTCTTCCCAGGCCGCCTACGGATCGACCTGACGCTGCTGTAAGTAGAGTTCCAGCGCCCCAAACCTAAATGTAACCCTATATCGCTGACCAGCTGCTCCTCTCCGCAGCTACTCCTACTGCCGTCTAGCCGACGATCTTGTCGACGATGCCGAGACCCCTGACGAGGCCGCATCCTGGATCTCCAAACTCGACCGCCATCTAAGCCTGCTCTACAAGGACCCCGACGCGACTTCGGCGCCGCTCGCCGCAAAGTACGCTGCCGAAAACTTTCCAGAATCAGCTCTGTCGGCTCTGGACCTCCTCCCCTCATCGCTCATACCCCGCGAACCCCTCGCCGAGCTCCTCAAGGGCTTCGAGATGGATCTCTCCTTCAGCAAGGACACCTTCCCGATCACGGATCCCGAGGATCTCGAGCTCTACGCTGCCCGCGTTGCCAGCACCGTCGGACAGGCGTGTCTCGAGCTGGTCTTCCGTCACTGCCAGCACAATCTGCCCGATTACATGCAAGCCTACCTCCGCAACACAGCGCGCCAGATGGGCCTTGCGCTGCAATTCGTCAACATTGCGCGCGACATTGCAGTAGATGCCAAGATTGGCCGCGTCTATTTACCCACATCCTGGCTCAAGGAGGAGGGCCTGACGCCCAAGGATGTTCTCGCGAACCCCAACAGCGAAGGCGCCGGCAATGTGCGCCGTCGCATCCTCGCAAAGGCCTTTGACCACTACGGGGAGGCGAGGGACTCCATGAAGTGGATTCCCTCGGAAGCGCGCGGCCCCATGGTCGTCGCCGTGGAGAGCTATATGGAAATTGGCCGGGTTCTTATGCGCAACGGCGGCGCTGCAGCGGACGGGAGTGGGCGAGCTACGGTGCCCAAGTCGCGTCGCATCTGGGTTGCTTGGAGCACACTCATGAGCGCTTAGAATTGATTCCGCACCCAGAACTGGACTTTGGGGGGTTTGCATTCTCGTCTTAGATCTGTTTGGCCTTTTGTTTGGTTTCTCCTCTCCTTCTCCTCTTTCCCTCTACCCACTCAGGCCCTTTTGATGGCGTTGATAAAGGCATTACGAATAGACAGCATAGCGTCCATAGGAGTGGTAGCAGTATGACATAGACGTGACCCAGGATGCAAAAGGCGCGTTTCCACGCCGCTTTCTTCGATACTAGGTCCACGATGAGATGCAATTGTTTCGTGTTCCCCACAGAGATCGATCCGTCCGATCGAAGCGTCGTAGCAGTGACATCACGTCAAGCTCCGTGGTCCATCCAGATTGCTCGAGCCTCCAGGGAGCTATGTAAGCGAGGATCCGTGCGTGGCCTGTAGTGGGGACATCTGGCCCAAGCTCCTTCACCGAACTTCGGCTGGCTCACCGGGTCGCTGTGAAGACTTACCGAGAAACCAGGGACCCAAACGAAGATAGCTAGGTCTCCACCAAAAATAGAGCCTCCATCGACAACTGCTCAAATCGCCAAGTTTCCCTCTTCACCCACCTCGACCCATCCAGGGGGACAAGAGCCAGCACGTTTCCAACCCAATTGAGCCGGTCGCTCGAAGAGCTCACTTCCACTACATCAAACCACATGCGCCTTTCGTAGAACTTCGACAGATAAGCCTCTCAAAATGATACCCAGAGCGCCCGCCCGCCGTCTCCTCCGGGACATCGTCCCCGCGCACCGCATCGCGCCGCGACCCTTCCTCCGACCCTTCACATCCACGCCCTCCTCCCGCCTCCAAGCCCAGCGCCCGCCGCCGCCGCCTCCCATCGCGCAATCCCCTCTCCAAACCCAACAACAGCAAGCCGCCGCCAACGCCGCCCTCTCGAACCTGTCCCACCTCACCCCGGCACAAATCACAGCCCTCCTCTCGACGACACCACCGTCAACACTACCGGGAGGAGTAGGAGGCATGCCCGGCGGCCCTCCTGGCTCACCTGCCGTCGGAGCAGTCCCCTCCGCCGCCGGCCCTTCCCGCCGCTCGATCCTCCTCCGCCGCGCCCTCTGGGCCCTCTTCTTCTTCGCCCTAGGCTACAAGCTCACCGACGACCAAATCGCAACCATCCGCTTCACGGCCCCCTTCCTCTACCCGCCCGTCGAGGCAGACGAGCACCAGATCCCCCTCTTCCGCGCCCACGCCACCTTCCAAGCCATCGAAGACTACCCCATCCTCCAGTCCCTCGTCCCCCGCATGCCGCCCAACACCGACCCCGGCGCCGCGGGGAACCCGATCCCCCAGCTCCCGACCTCGGACTGGGAAAACTGGGAACCCTACCGCGACTTCTCCCCCGAGCGAACGGCGCACCACCTCTGCGCTGGCCCGGCACTGAATAACCCCAACGGCCTGGGCCTGGTCAACATTGTGTTTCGGCACAAGTACACGGGCGAACTCATCCTCGCCATCATGTTCGGACAGGGGACGTCCGGGTGGCCGTCCGTCGTCCACGGCGGGATGTTGTCTACCATCATGGACGAGGCCATGGGTCGGCTCGCGGCGCTCAATTTCACGGCCAACACGGCCGTCACGGCCAAGCTGGCAATGGACTTCAAGGTGCCTGTGACGCCCGGGATGCTGTATATCGTTCGCGTGGGTAAGGCGCTGCCGGAGTGGCAGAAGGAGAGACCCGACGAGGAGGATAAGACGGATCGAAAGTTGTGGATTATTGGGCGGATGGAGGATCCGGATGGGGCTACTGTCGTTGAGGCCAAGGGGCTTTTTGTGGTGCCCAAGGGGATTGAGGTGCAGCCTCTTGGTGGGAGGTTCTAAGCTGGGGGGGGAAGGGAAGGTTTTGTCAAATGTAGAGTTTGCTGTTTGAAGAGGAGGAGGATATGAAAAGGGGGTAAAAGGATGTCAACGTGCATTCAGTGGCGTTGCAAAAGGGATACATGCCATCTCAGTTGCTTCTGGCCTTGAAGCTGAGGCGAGTCAAAGGGGGGAGCCGGAAGTTACTGAAAAGTAATATGTATCGATAGATGTGGAACTCAAGAAAAGAAGCAAAATAGACAAAACTCGTGATACCTCAAAATCAGTTCAACGTACCAGACCCATCATTCCAACGTCCTCTATCACCCACCACCTGACACTTTCACAAAGATCAACGTCGCGAGGCTTTGATTCGCCTACGCAGTGTCCCGTTCACTGAGGACATCACGTAGGTACTTGATATATGGTCGGATTCTTTTGGCCCTGATCTTCCAGGGAATTAGTCGAGTTGACCTCAAATAGACAAGGCCGCGTCAACTTCCGTATTGTGATCAAACGTAGTAACACTTGGCCAGGTATAAATCTTGGAATCCAACAAGCCTTAATCACCTTACAAGTAGTAAGTGCACGTAGTGCGTTTGTTAATTAGGTGACAACCCCAACCCGCGAGATTGCACTGGAATGTAGTGGTTCAACATACTAGTTTATACATAAGTAAGAAAGCGCTATGCACGATTCGTACGTGCGTACTATACACTACCTGTAAAGGTCCGCCATTGCGAGTGTTGGTAAGGCTTTCCACTGCGCAATCAAACTGCTTCACACTCTACTACAACACTCCGGTCTCATCCGTCATTGAAGAATGCCATAAAGTTCTCTGGAAACACCGCTACCAAGACGTATTGCACCCCGCACCGCGCTATACCAAAGCATGCACCATCTCTGCGTCGTTCGTGCTCCACACCCAGCGTGTATCAACGTGGTCGGTTGTTATTTCATAACCGTAACACACCTGCCAGAGATACTAGCATGTTGGTGAATATAAGGTCAGTGTCTGTTTCTAGGCAATGGTGAGCGGCGACGGGCAATGATGGGCAACGATCGGCAGCGATGAGGGTCAAGTTGCCAATACCGCTCCCCATCTCTGCCGCGAACCCTCCTCCTGCACCTACAGAGGACCTACGACTGTTGTAAAGACGCCGCTGTTGTCCACTGTGGCCGCGGCTGATTGTTTGCCAAGGGGTACATGTTGGCAATGTGGTAGGTGTTGAAACCTCCTCCCCTGCCACCTCCAAACGATCCACGACCCCCTCGGTAACCTCCTCCATTTCCGCCGCTGCTGCCGTCACCTCCACCTCGGCCACCCCGTCCGCCACGATAACCACCGCGGGAATCGCCACGGAACCCGCCATTTCCTCTGTTGGTACGGTATCCCTGGGGGCCATTGGGTGGCGACCTAGATGAAGAGTGGCTTGTCGAACCTTGGTCTGAAGCACCATTCGAGTGACCGTAGCCTCCGTTAGAGCTTCCTGATCCTGGTGGAGGTCCTCGTGATGGCCCACCGTTAGACCCGTTACTCTGATGGGAATTGCCTCGACCCCTTCGGCGATTGTTATACTGCCTCCTGCCAGTCTTTGGTTTCCCTTCCACCGAGAAATCAATCTTCTTAATGGGGTCTGTGACCATGACATTCTTATTCAAACCGAGACATTCGAGCTCATCTGCCGGTGTAGTCCAGAGTTGGAACACATTCTCCAGCTTTCCAACCTTTCGAGTTTCAACAACCCAAGCCTTGACGTACTCTCCGTCTTTGTCATAGTCGAAAGCTTGCTTAACAGGATTGAAGATCCTGTTGTCACCACGAGGGTCATTGCCGACGCCAGCAACATACTGCCAGTTGGACCAGTTCGAGCTAACGTCGTAGTCGACAAGAAGATACTCGTACCATTCGGCTCCGTACCGCCAGTCGATACCGAGATGCTTGGTTAAGAAGGAAGCCACGTTTTGACGAGCTCTGTTGGATGTGTAGCCAGTGTGGTACAGCTCGCGTTGCGAAGCATCAATCAACCCCATGCCGGTGTTTCCCTCAAGGAACCTGTTCAGGGTCTTTTGGATCTCGTCCGGCGAAGCACCGAGGTTGTCGTCCGAAACCACGTGCTTAGGGTCCGCAGACTTCCACTTAGGTGTCTTGTCGGCCTTGAAGCCAGTGACGCGGAAAAGCTGTCCTCGAAACTTCTTCGTGCAAAGACGCATGTAGTCACGCCATAGAAGTTCGAATCGCACAGCCTTGGTTCCGTCATTTTCCCCCTTCCCGTAACCGGGCGTATCTTTGAACTTGGCATCCTGTCCGTCTTCAAACTTGACCAGAGCCTCATGGATCTGGCGTCCCGTCAAGCATCCCAGTGATAGGTAAGCTGAAAGTTTGGTGCTGAAGTCGACTCCGAGCAGGCCGTTACGAGTGTCCTTGTAGCTAGACATGGCGCCTGACTTGACAAGGTGATCCAAACGCTCAATTCCGACATCCTCGCCACCGCTGAACGGATGAACTGAAGTCGCCTTCTCTGGAAACTTTGGCTCTTGATCGAAGGGACACTTCAAGGGCGTAAGAAGACCAGACTCCAGGGCATCGTAGGTGGATGGGATCTGGAACGGTGCTTGCTGGGGAGGGATAGCGGAGTGCTCAGGAAAAGGTGGAAGGGAACCCTTTGCAGGGCGAGCCAGCGTGGGTCTCGGTTTCTCGCGGAGCGGCTCTTGGGTCTTTCTGAAGGCTGTGAAAACGTCTGCGAGGTCGCTGGGGGTTTTGAAGCCGAGGTCGCGGCTGTTGAAGAGAGAATCGTTAGGATCGTAATTTCTTGTCAAGCGGAATACACTTACTCGTCAATAAAGTATTTCTCGTCCAGCCAGGTTTTGAATTCAACACCGTGCTTCTCGCAGGCTTTGGCCACTGCCTTCTCATCCTTCTTCTCTTCAATAGCTTCTTCCTCGACCATCCAGACCGCTCCAACCTTTTGGCGTTTGTCTGCGAATCCTTGAAGAAGGTCGCCAACGACATCACCGAACCTGCCTGCGCGTAAAGCCAGACCACTTCCTACGCCTTCGAGGGATTCCTTGACATTCCAAACAGACTGAGCAATGAACTTTGTTCGATGAGGTCCACACCGCCAGAACTTGCCAATCTCGCTGCGAGCTTCTGGGTAAGGGGACTTGCTTCCTTCGCGTAAGAGGCCGGAAATCTCGATCTGGTGTGCTGGGAATACGTAGACAGGGAGAACATGTGTGAATCCGTGGTCAGACGCGGTTACGAGATGGTGAAGAATAGGATTATCCGCAATGCGAAGATCGTGCCGGAGCAGGTAAATGAGGATATTGGACGCCGCCATCGTAGATAGATGCTCGTCGGGTATTGCTTTCTAGTAAAAGCCGGGATAGGAAAGTCGAGTTCTTTCGTTGCAGTGTCAGATAGACACTGGTGTTGTTTTTGTAATTTGATGGAGTGTTCGTTTGTGTTGAGACCAAGGTTCGTTGGCAAGATAGAGATCAGAAGACAGTGCCTCAGATGGAAGTTCTTGAGAGGGAGGGAGTGGGTTAAGACAAGTTTGCGTTGTTAGGAGTCTAAACCAAAGTCATGGCGTAAGAGAAGCCGTTAGATCTGCTTTAGCTCCCGACCAGCTGGGAAAGAGACTAGTCTTGGAGTCGCCACAGAAAGTGCAAAGATGATTTGCGGGCGAGTTGCAAAGAGGTAGTAGGTAGAAGGGGGAGGTTGACTGGAAGGGAAGGGTAGGCGAGGAGCGGGAGACAGGGTTCCCCTTAGGGCAAGGAACAAGCTAGGAGAAACCTTGGAGTCTGGGTCTCTCGAGAGAAGGGGGGGGGGGGGCCTGGGAGTGGAAGGGAAGATGAGGTTAGGTCGGGGCCGAAGAGAGAATGACGCAGCAGCCGCTAGTCCAGGGGTCCTGCCGCGATGCGATGGTAGGGTGGTCGGATGATGAGGCTGCAAGAGAGCTACGGCATCGACTTTTAGGTTAGACGATCGGGAGTGAAATGGGAAAGTAAAGTAAGAGTATGGAGTGGCCAGAAAGAGAGAAGGGGGAAGGACGATCTGTCTCTTTGTAATAACAAAGGAGGAACAGGAACGGAGCCGCCTCTGGTTCGGGTAAGAAGGGCAGAGTTTTTTGTCCAGTTGCGCAACAAAATCCCGGGGCGTTTTACTTGGAAGTTCAAGCTGGCCGAAGCACTGCAGAGAGTCGTTTACGCAGTTCTTGATGAACACTGGGACACAATGCAGGGTCGAGCCACCGTCCCAACTGAGCTGAACCCGGAAGGTTCACGACGCAAGCTCGCTAAAGGGGTGGAGTACTATGCAGTGAGATAGGCACCGCGTGCTAGAAGGAAGAAAGTTGATGATAGACTTGACCGTAGGATAGTTACTGTTATCCCGAGATTTGATCCAGCGAGATAGATGAAGTAATATCGAACAGACTGAAGGACGACAGGTTGTACGCAGTCAGGTACGTAAAGAAGACATGGATGGAATGGACGTCGTCGGAAAAAGAGAATGGTAAAAGGTCCAATCAGTTTGCACGGACAAACCGCCGATGGCTTAGAGTAGTCATGACGCCTCCTCTCAATGTTCTCCTCCTCGACTGGCAAGCAGACAGACTAAGTCACATTGGACCCTGAAATTTCATGATCCCTCCGAGTCTGGGCCCCCCCGGCCACCCCCCTTCCCAGTCTGTTCGGGTGGCCGCCAGATTTGGATTTGCCATGCATATCCAAGAGACAGGAGAGCCTCGACAGGAATTGGTACATTTTTCTGCGAACTGGAAGGGTGTTCTTGCCTGTCGGCCGATTCTGAATGAGGCAAGGAGGACGGCCTTGGTGGTTGCCGGGGTCAACTCCGCGACTCCCCGACCATAGACAGAAGTGATAAGATACCTAGAATCTGACAGTTCACACATATTGCGTAAGGATGGGAGGCAATTTCCATGGTTGAAAAGGCTGAGACGGGGCACGGGGAATGCGCTGGTGCCGGCACATAGCAAGGAGCGAGGAGAAAGGGCCGCAGGATTGCATGGCGATGGTGAGGACATGGGAAAGATGGATAGCAGTGCACCGAGATCGAGAGGTACTTCTGATGCAGAGATAAAGTCCGGGGTTCCAGAGATCGAGTCCACCCGGACGGATCCATGGGACTAGTTTTAGTGGAGATCACCTCTACGTACCTTACTGTGTCGGTACGTATATGCTGCCCTACCAGGGGACCACACAACCCTCAGGCCACCGACAAGCCCAGCACTCCCAGCACTCCCAGTCACCTCACACCTCACACCTCACTTGCTTACCTCGCGTTCCTACGGATATTCCTGCTGCTCGCCTTTGTCACATCTCTGATTCATCGAATTCTGCTTTGCCTTGGACAGCAATGGGATACGAATACTCCCGAGTCCCAGAACTCCCAGCTGCATCGCCCCTGGCATGGCACCGCATGGGAATGCACCGTCAAGGCTGCCGAAAGAGCTTACCAAATTCAACACCCTTGACCATCTCGCTGTGTTCGCCGACGCAGATTCCCAACCACGATGTTCCCTGATCCATCGGACTCCATCAGCAAAAAGAAGAACCACCCGATCGATGCCATCGTCGTGTGTCAAGCTGTAGCAACCGAGCATCGCGGGCAGAGCGCAAACCCATCTGCAATCCACCTCCCTGCCTGTCAATGCAGGTCGCAATGATCTTGGAGCTCGGTGCGGATTGCGGCTTCTACCTGGGAATATGATGAATCATCGGACACCACTAAACGTTCCCGCTTTGTTCCCAGACTCTGTCTTTGGCTTTGGTGCCGTCCGCCATCGCCGTCGCCGCCCCCTACTACGGACACACGCCCATTACACGCCACAGCTACTCGGCCGATCCATTGATGGATTGGGAATGACAGCTCGGTACGAGAGCAGTGCCTCCAGGCTCCAGACTCCCGACTCTTCGCAAGCTTCAGCGCCTTCATGAACGCTATCGAGTCAGTCTCCGCTTTAACTCACGGTATCAACACTGCAGTCTGCGCGGCACTTATTTCGCGCACAACTTATTTGGAAGCTTTGGTATTTGCCTACCCTACGCCCCTCCCTTCCTCCCTCCAGAGAGCCAAAATCAACAGAGACGGATTGTTGGTTGATACTTTCAATCCTACTTTGAGTCGCTCAGCTGAATGAATATGCAGCTGGGCACCCTGTTTCGACAAGCTTCAAGACCTCGAAGATGGACTGTTATTCGTCAACATCACACCAACCTCCAGCTGAACCAGGGTGCCAGCTCCAGTATTTTCTGAGCTAAAACTCGCTGGCGTATCATGCGTTCTGACAAGACTCTTCGCTTGTTCGTCAAGGTGCACATCGTTCCCAACCCGCTACTTGTATCATTGAGCGTATAGATACGCCATTCGGGTTGCATAACGCTGGCCGTGGTCAAGTCGAGTCATAAGAGGAAAAAGAAAGTTGACCATTTTCCGAGGGAGATTCCAAAACTCATCTACTAGAAAGCCGCACTTCGCGATAGATCTCAAGCGGCGGTAACCGGCCTCTGCTCCCGCGTGCGCCAAAGGCTAAAATTGCCTTGACTTGTTCACATATTTGTTCCAATGAAATGGTCCGGGGCTGATACACAACTAGGTGCCGGAACTTGAACCCCTGGCCAGGGCGACGACTCCCTTTAACTCGATCTGCGTTCAGAGCTTGGCCGCCCGGCATCACAGCTCCAGGAAGTTGCAAGTTTGTTCAAGTTCTGGCAAACGGAGAGTAATTGTGATGGACAGTGACAAGCCAACCGCGCTTCCTCAGCCTGGCAGTCAGTGCTGCGCCGAAACCCCCCAGATTACTTAGCCAATGACGGCCGTCCGCGCCAACCCTCGATCTGCGGGCTCGATGCTCAGAGAGCCATACTGATGGATCGGACCGGGTATCTGCGTTGGTGGCCCTGTGGTAGAAATGCCACGCTCTGCTTGGTTACGGCTTTTCCGACGGCACCGATTTGTGCTCCCATTCTAGGCCCTTGATCCTGAACTGGCAATCGTGTCGGAGATTCCTCCACCACAAAACGTTGCGTTGGCTTAGTGCTTGGCTCTTAAGCAAACGGCGCCCCGCCGTCACCTGCGAACACCTGCTGTTGCACTGCAGTCGCGGGTTTCACTTTTTGACAACGTGGATGTCGTTTCTTCTTCCAGAACTTTGAATACGACAAGGGGCGCGCTACAGCATGCCTCGCGATGCAAATGAGTAGCGGCAAGGCTGGTATCGGAAACCCACACTCAACACCAAATGCTACACGAGGGGCCTAGACTCTGGGGAAGGAATTGCCTTTGCGAAGGAAGCCGATCTTGAATCGGCTCTGTGCATCGTATCTCGCTGCTTGCTCACAAAATATGACACCTATGCCATGCCGTCGATGCAGATGCCGTAGGGCAGTCTTAACCATCGATCCGACCGATAGTACTCTGCCGGGCCGCAGCTTGTCGAACGAGGTCTCATTCCCGCGCCGAAATTCTAGGCCCGCCTATCCCCGGTGACACCCGGGCGAGGTACCGGACTCGGACTTCCCGTCCCACATTTCATCGACATCCGGATCGGGGTTGCGAAGCCGACCTAGGAAATATCGTTGTCTCACATTTCCCAACGACAACGACTTTCATTCCAGACTTCAAGTTCTCCATGCCACGCACGTCACTGCGTGCTCGCCACGCTACAGCGTTTTCGAGGGCCTGAATGTTTTCACCTATCGCGTGCTTACTTACCTATCCCTGTCTGCAGGTCTTAGACTTAACGCCGCTGCAAGGACTCGCCCGTGCCTGGCATGCGAACAGGTTGGCAGAAGAAGTCTCGACCGTGACCGACTCTCCTACGCGTCATTAGCTCAGATTCTAGCCTCCGTTCACCCGCACATTGCCTGGTAGACTTCAATCTTCAATTTTCTGTCGACACTGAATGCGTTCACGGTGCCTCGCCAGCTTGGTAAGATTAGCTATAGAACATTTTCCAAGCTAAAGAACATATCCCAAGCTCAGACACTGGTTTATCATCATGTCTGGGGTGCGGCGGCTAGAATTGCGGTAATCCTCACCTACCCCTCTCCACCTCTTCGAATCGATAAATGCATGCGCATTCGCTATTCGCGGTTTTCCCTCAGAGATTGCTCTCTGCCTTCTGCCTCCCATCCATTCTAGGTAATCTAATTAACCAGCCTGATACGACTGAAAGTTCGATGATGGGCCTGGGCCCCAGATGTGCATGTCCGGAAAAAGAAAAGAAAATAAGGAGAAGGATCGTCCCCGACGATCATCGCCCAACCGTCCTATGGCATCATCAGTTTCAATTACCTCCGAACCAGGTCTCTGGAGCCTAGGCAATGCATCCGTCATGTTTATAGCCGATGCCAATCAAATGCGGTATCATGAATACCCATAGCATTTGCCTGCTATTTCCGGATCGCCATGTGGCTGCTCTATGTTTGAAAAGTCTAGGCAATCTCGATGAGCTAGTGTGCCATCATCCAGACGTCTTTTCTGACTACTGGCAGGCAGTTATAGTCGAGCGATCTTTTCTTTGCGCAGTTGTTGATATCACCGTGCCAGCTTGACTAGGCCACGGGGCGTATGTACTAGGCCGATGCTGAAGAATACCCATCGATTCCGTGGAAGAGCTCTGATGGCACGATGGATTACAGTCGGGGGTCACGCTGCAACATAGGAATTCTCCGCGTAGTCGAGTCGAGTGACGTCTTAGTTGAAGTGGCGATTTCTCGCGTATGTGTGCTTCTCGGCTGCCAAAAAAAAAAGACGCTAAAACTCCACTTCTTCTGGGCCAACCTTTTTTCCACCGGTGATCAGTGGCGGCTCTCCCCGGAGCCGAGATGACCAGCCCGGGACTCTGATGGCACGCATGGCTTAGGTAGGTGCCTAGTGACGACATGGGCAAGGGAACCGCATTACAATCAAGGTGGGAAGGTCCTCGTGGCCTTGCGCTCCACGAAACGGCAGCAAGGGCCGGCCCGGTGCTTTTCTCGATAGCTTAAACATTTAGAGATCTCGTTCGGAAGGAGTGGGATATGAATCGGCTGGGTTCCGATGGATCGCTTAGCAGCGGCTACCCTGGCGAATTTCCCAGATATGATGTGATGGTCCTGTGGTACCGGCCTGTCGTGGCTGTCACAGGTCTCACGTAAAATCCGCCAGTGTAGACGGGAAGCTAATTCGCGATTCCTCGCGTATGTTGGGTATCTAGTCCATGATTGCTTGGACCGCGATCACGGGGGTTATTGCTCTAGCCCGACGACGGCATTCGTGCTACATGAGAGCGTAATCTTTTCGAGTGGTAGGATGATCGCTCAACATATCAAACCTTTCCCTAGATACAGGTGCTCCAAGCAAAGGTCTTCGCCGTTATGCCATACTACATCAATGGCTCATCCTTTTATCAACGCACAGTTGATAGACCCGTAAGAAGTGGTGCCTCAACCGGAAGGTGACTTGACCAGCAGCCCCTGGCTTGGCCACGATCTATGTCTCTGCTGACTGGGAGACATTTCAAATTCATAGCATATCTCGAAGCAGTATGGTGTTTGAACAGTTGCGCATTGAGAAGGTGGAACCGTAGTTGTCGAGGAAGTAGGTTTGACGGAGATATGAAAATCCCAAGGCCGATTATGGCAGTCATTCTACTTTATGCACTCTATCCCTTCAACTTCGAGACGGCGGCAATATATTTTTACGTCCTTTCCTAAAGGAGAACACTGAGTTGTGTAGCATTGAGCTGACCCTATTTTCCTTGAATCTGTCTATAAATGACATCGAATAAGGTAGAATTAGAGAAAGACTGGAGACAGAAATTCCGACGCCATCTAGTAGTTGATGCAATAATAGCAAAAATGTGAAAACCCGGGGTATAGACGTGTAAAGGGGAAAACAGAATGCAAGAACCAACAGCTAACACGAACACTTCCACCCCTAAGCAGCCACTACGACGACTGTTGACTCGAAGACACCTCAGGACGCAACCAATCAAACGTATCAAGCAAATCAAAGTTGAAATCAAGCTGCGTAGAGAAATCCCAGTCCATGGGGACATCGAGCATTACCCCGGCGGGCAACCCGCCGTCGACGGCGGACGAGGCCGACGCCGCGGGGCTGTTGAGCGCCTGGTCGAGGACGCGCTGGATGATGACCTTGCAGTCGGCGCAGAGGTCGCCGTTGGGCGCCGTGGGGCTGACCCAGTCGAGGAAGCCGACGAGGAGGCTCAGCTTCTGGATAATGCTCGAGCGGGAGACTTGGGGGTTCTGCGGGTGGTGGCCGCCTTGGAGGGTGGGTTTAAGGAGTTCCATGCAGAGGATGCCGCCTCCGGGAGCCGCGTAGGCCATTACCTAGTTGAATGTGTAAGTTTTCGTCGTGTTTGTTCCCAAGTGCAAGAGGTGCTGGAAGAGGAAGGGTGTTCCGGGGGGTTCGACACGTACGAGCCATTCAAAGTCACCGTTCATGCAAGATAGACGATCCATGTTTGTCCAGAACATGAGGGTCTTGGAAACCATTTCAAAGCTGACAGACAGCAATGCGCCGTCATCGTGGCCTCTTTTCGCGAGTAGCCGCTCGATGAAGAACATGTTTTGGAGGTGTTCCAGCTTCATGATGAGTCGGGTGTACAGTAACGAGATGTCGAGTTTCCTATTCTGCACGTCTTCTTCTCTCAGGGTCATGATATCGGGGAACCCAGCAACAGTCCGAAGTTGTCTTTCTTTGATTTCTCTGGAGGATGAGTATTAGCAACGTAATCATGTATTTCACGTAGATAGGTGTAAGTGACAACTGCCACAATCATCACTCACAACAACGTCTCGACCAGCGTCACGGAACCCTGTCCGAGCGCGATCTCGAATATTTCGTCCCGGATATGTGCCAGCATCACGCGGGCCCGGACGATGGTGGCAGAGTAGAGCTCGCCCTTGGTGTTCCATCCGTTTTCATCGAGTGCGGCGACATGGCGCGCCAGCGAGGCCTCGTCGGAGAGGAGGTGGTCGTCCTTTAGGTCCAGAGGCGGTGGTGTGCGCGCGTATCGGCGGCTGATGAGGGGTGGTCGGCCGGCGAATGAGGCCAGGACCTTGTCTACATAGAAGACGTAGGAGAAGAGTTTGCGCTTGATCTCGGAGCAGACGGTTGGTTTGTAGCCTGCCCCCGGCGCCGCTGCGACTTCGTCGTGGAAGCCGAGGAATGTTGATAGGGCTACTGTCTCTGCGTGGAGTTGCCAGCAAGCGAAGCCTGCGACGAAGCTTTAGTAGGCATTCCTGCAGAGATTAAGATCACTGTTTACACCATTGGTAGGGATTCAAACAGCCTTCGAGCGTTAAAGTAAAGACGTGAAAGACGCGACTTACTAGCATCGCCCGAGAAGAGCGACTCGATGATGGTGCGTTTCGAACACATGAAGAGGAGCAATGTGTTTCCCCCACTACCGGCAGCCTTGGTCAACTCTATACAAGCACCAAGACAGTACCGATACTGCATGACCACCTTCGTCCCCTCATCCACGCACTGAAACCGGGAGCCGACGTCCGGCCGGTACGGTCCGAGATAACGAGCCGCCAGCTCCAAGTACACAAACATCACGCCCAGTGACTCCCATCGCAAATTGGTGCCGGTGAACTGCGCCATCCACCTGGCCGGGTCGGACTCTTCGTCAGATAAGCACTTTGCGGTATTTCCGCAGATAGTACGTGCAAGCGCAGTGAGCTGGGCATCATCTGGCCGTCGGCCGTGTTCGCCGGCGGGAAAGTACTGCGGAAACGTGTTGTACAGCGATATCATCATGTGTTTTGCCGCTAGGCGGATCCACCCGTCGCTCGGGCTCAAGTGGCTGTCGAACAGCTTGAGCCCCGTCTCGCGGTCCGGGACGTGGCGTAGGATAGTCAGACATGTTTCGAGCGCCTGAGCCGTCAGGGGCGGAGAACACTCGAGCCCGCAGTAGGCGGTAGTCCCGATCTCTCCTATGGGCGCCGCGCTGGACGGCTGGAGCTGCTTTAGACTTGAGCGAGTCTCTTCGTAGATGCCGCAAAAGGAGGTGAAGCCGAGGTAGCCGATGCCGAGGACGGCCGGCGTGACGGCCGGAGTGGCTGCCGTGCCGGCCGAGTCCGGGCTGGTGGGTAGACTTGCAGGGATCGAGGGGCGGTGCTGGGTCGTGGATCTCGCGGGCGAGGTTGTCGCTGTTGCCGTTGATGCCGTCCGCGATACCGCCGTTGGTCTTGGACTTAATTGCGATATCGGTATGACGGTGGGCTGAAAGTTCGAAGTCAGGGGAATAGACGGCGCTCTGGAAGCACGACGTTGCTCTCTCGGCCGGGTCTGCCTTGGAGTTTCGTTTGATGTTGCTGGACTGTCACCGAGGATGTACTCGCACACCTCCCCGGGACGCTTCGACTTTCTGCATCTGTTGCATATTGGTTGCGAGTGATCGCAGGCTACTTTGCGTTTTCGGCACGGCTCACAAGCCTGCGGCCGCCCGTTCTTTCGGAGTAAGAGCCGGGGTGGTGTTTGCGTTGAATCCATCTGGGGAAAGACAAGAATTCTTTTCCTTTACTCAAGCGATCCGATCGAAAGCCCGCAATGTACCCGTATTACAAGGTTGAATGTTTCGTAAGAGAAACTTCGGGAAGTGGATTGGAAATTCTCATCAACAACACGGCATCGGCTCGACTGTTGACCGCATGAAGTTGGTGATGTGAAGTCTCGGCTTCGGCTTCGGGGGCACGGGCGGTTGAACTCGGCTTCGGAAGTGGAACCTCTCAGCCCGTTCGTCCCCACCTCCTCAAGCCGTCGCACGATGACTAAAATCTCATCTTTTGACTCCTTCAAGACCTCCACCCTCTAGCCCGACTTGACTGACCGAACAACGAACAAAACCTGAAGTTGAAAGTGACTGGTCGTGCAGGTCTAGCCCAAAACGACTGGCCGTGCAAGCCTCTCCGCCAAGGGCCTCACCAACCGAACGATGCAACTTTCAGCCCCGAGGATTGGGAACGAGGCGTGATTGGTTTTAGGAATCTCCCTCCTAGGTCGGAAAGCCGGCGGGCACCTCCACTTCGGCAACGATCCCCCCGTCTGACCCCCCGTCGAAAACAGACACTAGCACTGACAAGACTTGTACCAATGTGAACATTTTTGACCTACGACTCACAAACCGCGCCCTTTGACATGATGCCATGTACATTGGACGTGCATTCGTGCCATTGAGTGAGTCAAATGGGGACTGGCCTTGCCGAAGCCGCGTTTGCATTGGAAATCAACATCAGGCTCGTGATGTATAAAAGACGCGGCCCACGACCTCCTTCCCGGGGTCTTAGATCTAAACCGTATATTAGCAAGCAAATCAAGCACGACATTGAGTACATTACAAATCCATTGACGATACCTCAAAGAACCACCAAGTCAACGACCTCGCCGTTCTACTACTACTACTACTCCCCTTCCTCCACATGAGTTCCATCGAATCTCAGCAATACCTCAAGGCCATCCTCCGGGACAAGACAGACAACAGCAAGAACAACAGCAGCACGATGTCTGGCTCCTTCTACGAATCAGCTTTTGTGATCCCTCACATGCAGGCTTCTGCCATGCCTCGTAGGCCTCGCCAGCCTGCACCGGCACCGCGAGCAACTGTCGGCGCCATGTCCTCAGAGTCAACGCTCGTCGACAAGGACGGCGTTCCTGTGATGTCTAAGGAGAAGAACGAAGCCAACGGTGACATCTCTGGTAAGTTGTCTCACTTATTGCAGTCTACTCTTCTTCGAGTCTCCTATCTCATTACCTTCGGCCTCATATGGCCTACCGGTTACTCTGATCAGGAATGTCTGGCTTCGATAACTCTAGGACCTAGTTCTCTAACGTAGACTTCTACAGGTTCATCATCGTCGAGCAAGAATCTACTCAAGCGTCTTTTGAAGAAAGCTTGAGTTATTTTTGCAGATACAAAAGACTCAATTGGTCAGACAATTCGCACTCTACCGCGTCACATGGAACTTTGGAGCTCCGGGCTAGCGTCAGCCTCCTGCTGATCCTTCTACCCTATTACCACGACTACTGCAAATCACTCGAGCGCTCATACCCGTAACGGGCGCATGGCTGCAGTCTTACATCGGACCATATGCATACACGCTCTTGCCAAGCCTGGTGGTTTCCATCAGATGACCAGCCGCACTTGCGCTGTTACCAGGTTCATTTGGCCAATAGTACGACCATGCATTGATCCTGCACCGCGACTTAGTGCTCCTTCAAACACATACACTCTTTAATTATAATTCGACATCCAACTCGATGCAGCTGGGAGAGTACACGTTGGCTTGGGGGCGAGTCGGCTTGATATTGCCTCATTCTGTCTCTTACACTTTCGAAGCCGCGGAGGACGGGGTTGAGCTGAGTGTAACCAAACATTGCGGCTCTTGATGAACAATATGACCCTGGGAGATGAAAGTCAGCCTGGAATAAAGTTTTTGAGTCGGAAAGACCACAAGGGTTGGTTTGGCCTGAGCCTCCAAGGCCAGAGTTTTCACGCAACGCCTCGTAACCTTTGCGACTGCAACTTGTTTTCCATGGTAGTTTAGACTTCTACAAAATCAGAAAACAGATTCCGTTTATTCATTCAAACCCTATGAGGGTCACGAAATGTGAAAGTTTTGAGTTGCAGCACACAGTCCTGGTTGTCATTTACTCAGTGCCTTTGGCAAAACGCAGGTCAATCCCTTCAACAATCGCTTGAATGTCTGATCAGTCGTCCTAAACTTTCAGTCACGCCCATCATGATCTGCCGGACCATTCTTTTCACTATGTTGTGCATGGCATCGCTTTTCAGCGTCGCACTTGCCCAAGCATCTCAACGTCCTTCTCTGGATAATGCAAGGGACCCCCTCAACTGGTGCGGCCAGGATGAGAAGGTTCATGCGATAGGAAGAGAGGACGACTTGGCCGCTCTTGAGGCATTCTCTAAGCGCTCCTTGAACACTGAACAAGCCTCGATTCACATACCTATCAATGTCTTCCTGGTCGGAACGGAAGAACAGCGAAGTTCGGTCAAATATGTGACTATCCCACCACCCACGACTTCAAGTCTTCCTGCGAACGAATATACTGACTTGGATTATTTATCTAGAAAATCGAAATCCGTCATATTGGGACCACTCTCAACGAAGGCTACGCTAAGCACGGCATCACCTTCGGCCCGATCGAGACATACGAGGTCGCCAACGACACATACGCCAACATGAACCACATGGAGCACCGGCATGACAAGACCCGGGAAATGCAGAGAGCGCTTCGCATCGGTGGGCCTGAAACGTTGAACCTGTACATTGTGCCGAAATTGGATACAGGACTCCTTGGATACGCCGCCTTTCCCGACTTATTGACAAATCCTTTCGGTATCGTGGGAGCAACAGGGACGTGGTTCGATGGAGACGCCGTCGTCATCGGCCACAGCGCTCTTGACGGCACTCTGTTTGCAAAGGCCGTGATTCACGAAACGGGACACTGGCTGGGGCTCTACCACCCGTTCCAGGGCTCCTGCAAGATCCCCAACGGCGACTACATCCCGGACACCCCGCAGTCGCGGCACGAGAACTACGCGTGTAAGGCCAAGGACACGTGCCCTGAGTTCCCGGGCGAGGATCTGGTTTGGAATTATATGGCTTACTCGTCGTGGTGAGTTGAATCTTCCTGCGCACGTGATGAAACGGTGATGCTGATGGTGAATGCAGTGACAAGAACCTATCTTTCACCCCAGGCCAGGCGTAAGTGACAATCTACGTCTCTATACCCCCAATCTTTGACTGAAACATCGTGTCGTAGCCTTTTCATGCGTCAGTCTTGGTACAGTTTCCGCGACCCCAAAACCAGAGACCTTCCCGCCGAATCGCGAGTCCCTTATCGAACGACACCTAACAAGGATATGATTGTCCGTTCAAGATTTGGAAATGCGTAGTTGTTCTGCGCGTCTCAACTTTGTGTGACAGGATGAACAGCGTTTGAAGCCTGGAGGACCAGTCCCGACAAAATGGTGCGAAAAGGAAGTGTGCGGAACGGGCTGTAGTGTTGATGGATTGAAGGTTTCTTTAGCGAGCTTGGCTGTAAGTACATCAAGCAGAATTCAAACCTGAGAACGAGGCGTGGTCTGGTGTGAGGCTAGTCAAATTCAACTTCTGCTACTTGCTGCGCTTCTTTCCGTTCTTCACTTGGAACCTTATAGTCACGGATACATCTGAGTTCGGTTACATGAGCCTTAGTCCGCGATGCCGTGCAGCCCCACTCCGGCTCCGGCCCAGATCCGCGGGCCGGAGCGACATCGGAGGTGGCCTCAAATTCACAATCGCTAGAGCCATGCATGCCTTTTTTCTTCTTCCTTTTGTCAAGTGATAAGTTCCTGTTTGAGACCATTCCCGTTGCCTTTGGGTACGAATGAACTGTTGGCGGCATTCACTCAAACAATACAAACGTCGAACCGAGCCTGTATCTGGCCAGCGGGCCTATGCCTCCAAGTGGTAGACTTTGAGAGCTTACCACTTGGAGAGATGAAACCGCCTAATTGTACAAGACAATTCTCACGGTGCTATATGCCTAGTCGGAGGGGCAATATTTCGCTGAGAGATGAGAGCTCAACTGAGCAGGCCTTACAGAAAATCGGCTTCAGTTGTAATCACCTGGAGGCTTTCGGTGTCAAACAGTTTCTTCACATGCCTTCGATACACTTTGAACTTCCCTTTCCGAGGTTACACTGAGGCTATCGTTGTACTTGAGCCAGGTCATCATTCAACATAAATGAACGAGAGGTAAACCAGCCAAACTGACATGTACGCCTTTTGGCTGGTTGTGGCCGTTGTGACTAGGATTTCCCGCAGTGGTAGGGCGTGGCTCTAACCAGACCTGGGTACTTGTTAACCCCGCTGTGGGATGTCCCACTCAGCCCCGCGAATCTGCTATGAGGCCCCCCACGTCAAGTCGAGTCTTTTTCAGCTTCACTTGCTTCTATTACTTCAGATAGCCATTTGTCACACTTCTCATAAGGACTCAGAAGTCCAGTTCTCGGCCGTGCTCAGAAAGTTTGGGTGTTGGTGTCCTAGCTGAAAAGCAAGTCACCGAGCCACTCACTACTGCCATCTCATCTCACCACCCGAGAAACAGCCTTAATTTCATCTACAAACTTATCCTTCATTGTCACTCAATCACTTTCACCTGCGCAGCCTAACATGGCCGACCTCATTGTAACCCAACACGGGTCCGAAAAGGAAATCAAGTTCGCCTCCTCAACACCCGCCCAGCGTGAGGCCGCATGGCGCCTCAACGGCGTTTCATGGGCCCCTCCAATGTCCCTTGAGAACTACATGGCCCGCGAAGTCGCGCTCTCTAAGACAGCCCTTTCATCTCAGTGCAACTATTACGTCCTCTTCAACCCGGCCGACCCCGAACACATCATCTCATCCTGCGAAGCAACCGCGAAGACCCTCCTTGTCCGCGATGCCTCCTCTTCGACCCCCCGCGAGGAAAAGGCCTACGCTATCGCCTCCGTTTACACTAACCCGACCTACCGCAGCCACGGCATGGCAACGCGGCTACTGAACAGCCTAAAGGAAGCCATGGACGCCGACTCCAAAGCCAGCGCGCTCTACAGCGACATTGGTCTCACGTACTACGCCCGCCTCGGCTGGGCCGTCTACCCGTCACTCCAAGTCTCCCTCATCCCGGACGATGCTTCAGTCCTACGCAAGCCCGACGGTGTGCGATACCTCGAGGAAAGCGATGTCCCCGCCTACTGCGAAAAGGACGTCGAGCTCCTAAAGAAGAAGCTTGCGAACCTTCCGGAGGACGGAAAGACGCACGTCGCCTTCGCGCCCTCGGCCCACCAGATGCTCTGGCACTTTACGCGAGACGGCTTCATGGCCAAGCAGCTCGCCGGTCGCGAGATTACGCACCGCGGGGCGGCTACCGTTGACGGTAAGGCGTGGGTGTACTGGGACCACGACTTCCGCGAGAAGAAACTCAAGGTCCTCCGCGTGGCTGGTGACCCGGAGGCCGACGTGACCGCGCTGCTGCAGGCTGCGGTGATTGAGGCCGCCGAATGGGGGCTCGCCAAGGTGCTGGTCTGGAACCCTGATGAGGGCGTCTCGGCTTCAGCCAAGAGGGTTAGTGACAGGACTGAGGGTGCCGTACGGGTCGTCTTTGACGAGAGACTCGATGGCAGCATTCCCAGTCTGCGGTGGAAGGGCGAGGGTGAGGTCGTGTGGGAGGATAATGAGTATTATGCGTGGTGCTAGATGGCTATGGGAAAGCATATCATTGATGATCTCATTAAGTTGCGGTTTCTCCATAGATACTCAAGAGTTTTGGATGTCAACACAAAGATCATTCTACTCTTCCGTCTCTTGCAACGCCAGCGCTTTGATCAAACCGACAAATCCGATTTCAATGGCATTCGTCATCCCATCAGCGACCAACTCCTGGTTTCCAGAAAACGAATCCTTCCACCGCCCGCCCTTACCAAAGTATACATCGACGAGAGGGAAAGACAAGCCTTTCGCGCTTTCCTTTCCTCCCGAGCCTTCATTGCGATAGTCTTCAAGCATCGCAGCCATCAGTTTCTCTACATTCTCACAAAACATCTCAGCCGTCCCTGGCTTTATGGCTTCTTGCACATCGACCCATATTGCCTCCCGCTGCGCAAACGTCAGTTGCGAGCCAAGCTCCTCGTCTTGCTCAAATACCAGCAAAGACAACTTGCCCTCAAGCCGCTGTTTCCTTTCGGGAGGGAGATGAATGTCGACAATGTCGATGTGCCGCTGGATCTGCTCTCGCATGCAGTTCATCGACCAGGTGGCCGCTGTCCACTTTCCGACCACAGTGACCCATCGTTCGATTTCAGTCTTTGAAAAGAACGACTGACTTCTGACCGGCGCTTCTCGGGCGGCTCTTTTCGCCGCGTCGTGTATCTTTTCTATGACTTGCGTGAGAGCAATACCAATGACGGCGTATCGTACTTCCCGCCAGACGGTCTCCCACAGAAGGCTCCGGATAGTGTCCGAAATCTTCCGCTCAGGATTTATTTCCAGTAGCAGCACGTGGTGCATCGCGTCCGTTGTCGTGAGTCGCGGGTGAACATCGTACTTGTCATCGAGATTTACGACATCATCCGTTCTTGCAAAGTTGTCATTGAAAGGATGGATGAGCGTCACATTGACAGGCGGCCCCTTCCAAATCTTCGCCATCCGTACAAATTTACCGACAATGGCAAACTCCTGCTTCCCGACGGATCCGATGGTGATGTAAATCATGCAACCTTCGAGGACCCTTGTAAGGTAAGAAAAGAAGTTCCAGAGGGACGCCACACTGTTGTTAGCCTCCTTGAACTGGTCCAAGTCGATCCCGGCGTCAATCATGACCTCTGTCTTCTGGACGAGGATCTGGTCCACGAGTGACGCTATCGCTGACTGTGCTGTCATCCCGCGCGTCCAGATCAAATACGCCGAAGGGACGTGCGACGCAAACTTGCGCTGCTGCTTCTTCCAAACCAATGCGTGCTGCGGATCCGGGGCGTCGCACTCTGCCTGTATAACTTTTGTCTCATGGGAATATCCCGACGGAACATATTTCTGCTCCATGCTGAACCATTCGATCCACGCTTTTGACGTGGTGACCTCGTATGTGGCTTGCAGCTCCTGGTGGAATCCGGCTTGGACTTCGAAATTCTTGAACAGATTCTTCCGTATCGCTTGGAAGAGGTCTGCTGTAGGGTTTTCGGCGACGGCTAGGACAAGTTAGCAGGATATCTCCGTTCCCACAACGTCACCTTGCGTACATTTGAAAGCCTGGCGCATCGTATGCCTTTGAAGCGGCAATACAGTCCGGTATCTATCTATGGCGTGGTTTACCATTGCCTGCCTGATATGGAAACATAGCTCTGCGTCCTCGCGGATGTCTCGTTGTGTCTTCTTCATCTTCGCCGCCAGTTCTCCATATCTGACCTCAAAGGGTTGTAAAAAGGTCGTCATCGCGCGCTCTGTACCTTGGTAAGTAGTTGAAAAGTCATATAAAGTACTTAGCTTGACAACTAACTGAGAATACTTTTCTCTGCATTCTTCGCATCTCTTATGACCTTGTCCAGAAACTCAACGATCGCCGCATATAGTTCGGACGAGAACTCAAGCATTCTCGGAGTCGGGTACAGCGCAATGTACCCTCGTATCCTTTCCAGGTCCCGCCCAATGTCAATCATCACATCGATGACTTTGGAGAGAACGTTTGAGTTGTTCTTCGTCACCTATTTTTCCGGTGAACAGATGTCATCTGCAGAGAGTCGTGATTTCCTACCAGTAGCACAAACTTCAGACCGCCCCAGATCAACGGTAGACCTGAGAACTCTGCTTGTGACAGAATATCAAAGACTCCCTGGTAATGATCCAAGCACTCGATAAGTTTCTTCGTCTTTCCCTCCCCTAGCTTCGCCTCTCTAGTCCGTTGTATGTCCCAAGCAATCCGATGAAGATCTGCTTTGGGGTCACTCTGCTTGCCAACGGTACTCCGGGATAGAACTGTGGCAACTTCATCCTTATTGAGATAAGAGTGAAGTGAATTTACGGCGTTTCTGTATGCTATCTCGGCTTTTCTGTGATGTCTTTCAGCCAGTACTCCTTGCGAAACCGCTGACAACAATGCAGTTCTTCCAACGGAAGAGCCCGAGTTTCCAACACATAGCCGCCTCCTCGGAGCAAACTTACTCGAATGTCATGCGATCAGCTCCTCTCTCGTCTTCTGTCGCATCCTCAGAGAAGCGCCGAAAGACCTCGTTATGGGGTTCCCAGCGGATGATTGGGCTCGATGCACTCTTCGGGCTCCCGCCATCACGGCTCCAAGATGGCGTCCGAAAAACGACGCTGGTGTTCAAGGAGGGAAATCGATACATGTCGCCGGAACATGTCGGCGAAGCTTGAGAACCAGTTCACAAAGGTAACGAAAGTTCTCCAAGAGGTTGATAGGCTAGCGGCGTATTGTGTATCTAGAACCTTAATTGGCTGACCGCCTAGGATGAAATAGCTGAAATTCCATTGAGACTTTTGATCCTTTTGAAGATCACCAGTAAGAGACTCGATACGATGAACCCCTAGACCTCCTTTACACCGGAGTCAATAGTAGAGTACCACCACGACTATTCAGGGGGAACCTCGGAGACCTTGACAGGGCCCTCCGACTACATCTGTTTCCCTCTGATTCACGTCTGCAGAACCTGGGGGATCACGAGACGAGGGTGATGAGACAGAAAGGAGAGGGTAAGCTTATAAAAATTGCTTGTTTTCTCAAGGCCGCCAATCAGTGTGAGCGCAGCTTCCGCGTTTTCCATGGTGGCGCCGGCTTGTGTCACAAACAGCAACCATGCCTTTTCGTGCTGAGGCCTCTGACCATGGACTATCGGCGGTCTGGACGCAACAGGAGACACAATCTGAGGTTGTATTTCCAGCTGAGGGCTGATTGTGTTACCAACTACCATCATTCACGATAGGCTTTCCGAGGAAGACCTTGGAGACGAGCTCCAACGCCTACACTGAGACGTGTTTCTGACCTCGATTCTTTTCCCGACACGATACTAGTAAGAGGAATGTGACGCCATCTGCCACTATTCACGCAGCGCGCAAGGATGCCGATATTGTCGAGTATGGGATGGCTAAGTAAGCGGTTGACAAACTAGAATGCTGGTTAATGCGCCTCTTGGCTGTCAGCTTGCTCAAAACTAATACGATAGTTACGATCATCGTACTACGCTTTTCAAAGCGTAGTTCTCAATGAGTATGGAGACAACATGAACTTAAAATAGTAGTAATAGCAGTAGCAGTGATAGGAACGCTAAAAAGAGAGGTAAGGTATTGAGCAACAACCTAGTACCTATTGTGTAGGTATCCCACTTGCTCAGCTCTCCAGCCACACGACTTCGAGCTACCGCCCGATGCGAATGGGGGGCACGTCCCAGCTGTGCCGACCCCAAGAGGTGGTAGATGCCCTCTGCGGTTTTAACCTGGGGATCACAGAGCTGGTTTATTGAATGCAGAGAATAGACTAGCGCATATTCCAGCCGTGACAGACTTGACGAAGCAGCGGCTTCTGCAGTCGAACTAGTATTGGCTTTCCTATGCTAGCAGAGAGGCCCGAAGGCGAGGAACGAAGTCAACAGTGAGAACCAAGTGCTCTGGGTACAAAGTTACGCCAGTGATGCTATAAGGTATGTAGAGATCGTGCCTAGTAGGCGATGCTCACTACGTCAAAAGGCACGCTCAGGTAAGAGAGGCAGATGGACAGAAGTCATAGACTAAGGTGACCCCAATATTGGCCGCGAGTTCGAGGAGAACCCCGGGAATAGAGCTCATTTTAGCCTGTACACCAAGTGGGTCGTGCGGACCGGAGCCACGCCGTGCTCGGCCCCGTTTCCAGACTGACGGGCCAGTGACAGGCCGAGTGATGGACCCTGAAAACGGGGGATGCAGCAAAGCGGAGCGCCACGTGACTCTATCGCTGCGATAAGCTAATGTTGCCATCAAGGTGGTCCGTCACAGGGGTTCGAGTCCCGGTTGCGATTTTGGGATCCAAAGAAATTAAGTGGAAGAATTGTTCGGCTCGGCGTTTACTTCAAGCAAGAAGAGGTTACGTCTCACAAACATCACGGGTCCATGACCTAGGAACGATCTATACTTCGCCTTTTGCCCTCCGGCACCTCCCGTCAAACCATGTCGATACGCCGTCCCAGCGCAAGGTCCCGAGCGGACCGCGACAACACGAGTCTCCTTGCCCCCGATACGTATGACGACGACGCCTCATCCATCCACAGCACGCGAAGCGACCAGGACAGCGACAGTGACGATGACCAATTGCAATTGCGTGCGCGGAACAGCCGCGAGCTGCGTGCCGCCGACAGTCTAGTCTTTATGGAAGAAGAGGAGATCGAGAATCTCGTAGAGGAAACACGCAAGAAAAAGGAGCTGCAACGCCGAGGATCTGGCCTCGCTGTCCCGAACCCCCTGAAGCTATTTGGTCGAGGCCCAGACGGCCAACGGCCCGGATCCAGAGATGGCTCATCCGAAAATCTCCTTGACGAAAAGGACAGACGCCAACAGCGACGTATGAGGAGGAAACAGAAGAAGGACCGGCTGCTGGAGAAGGCGACCCACGGCGAGGACGGCGAGCTGATGTACGAGATGGAAGAAGGGGCCATGAAGGAGGGGAGCTCGACCGGGGAAAGCAGCGAAAGGGACGATAGCGACGAACTCGATCGACAGAGACTCAAGATTGTGACCAATGCGAAGACCGATAAGAGGAGGACTTGGCGCCGTTGGCTGCTCATACACAGCATGATTGCCGTCGGTTTCGCGATCCTGTTTCTGGTGGCGTGGAAGTTGTCAATCGGCAGTAGGCCAGCACACAAGGCCGAGTTCGTCAGCAATGGCACGGCGCTCTTCGCGCCGACGACGATCATTATCAGTCTTGACGGCTTCCGCGCAGATTTTCTGCAGCGCGGGATCACACCGAGATTGAACGCTTTTGTAAAGGAGGGTGTTTCGCCAAAGTACATGCTCCCGGCTTTCCCGTCCGTCACATTCCCGAATCACTACACGCTGGCGACTGGCCTTCACCCCGAGAGTCACGGTATCGTTGGAAACACTTTCTGGGATCCGGACATGCAGGCCGAGTTCTACTATACCGACCCAGCACGCAGTCTCGATGCGAAGTGGTGGAGTGGCGAGCCGTTTTGGGTGACAGCCGAGAGGCAGGGTATTCGTTCCGCGATCCACATGTGGCCGGGCAGTGAAGCGCACATCCTCGGTGTTGAGCCAACATTCCTCGACAAGTTCAATGGCAAAGAAGTACTAGACAACAAGGTCAGCAGGATCCTCGAGTTTCTTGACAAGCCGGGCATGGAAGACAAGACTGCCAAGGTCGAAGACATGCGCCCACAGCTCATCGCTGCCTATGTGCCCAACGTCGACGCGGACGGCCATAGATACGGACCGAACAGCACGGAGATCCGGGTTTCCATCGAGTCGGCCGATGCTATGATGGATCAGCTCTTCCTGGCTCTCGAGCAGCGCAACCTTACCAACATTGTCAACGTCATTGTCGTATCCGATCACGGCATGGCCACAACAGATACGGCGCGCCTGCTTCAGCTTGAGGACCTCGTTGACACCTCCAAGATTGAGCATACCGACGGCTGGCCGCTTTACGGTCTTCGACCGAAGAACCCAGATGACCTTCAGGGGCTATATGATGGCTTGGTCGAGAAGTCCAAGACGAATCCCAACTTTGAGGTCTACCTCCGCGACGTCAACATGCCCGAGCGCTACCACTTTTCCAAGAACAAGCGTATTGCACCCCTGTGGATCGTTCCCAAGGCTGGATGGGCTATTGTCACAAAAGAAGAGATGGATGTGGAGAAGGCGCTGAAGGATGGTACGGTCTACAACCCCCGCGGATTGCATGGATACGATCACGAGCATCCCCTCATGCGCGCCATCTTCATCGCCCGCGGACCGGCTTTCCCGCATCCGCCAAACAGCCAGATCGACAACTTTCGTAAGTGGGACCCGCAAGTGTCGTGTCATACTATGAGCTCGGACTAACGTCAGTAGAAAACATCAACGTGTACAACATCCTTTGCGATTCCGTCGGTCTTATTCCAGAGCCCAACAACGGCACTCTGCGCCTGCCGCTCACCACTATGGGTACTCACAAGTCCGAGGACACGCCCCCAGAGCCCGAGGACCCTGTGCCCCCGTACACCACTACCCAGGTCCCCGCTTCTGCCAGCACACCACCAGCGGCACAGTCGGCTACCCCTGATAAGTCCATTCAGGTGGACCCCGTTTCCCAGCCAACGCCTTCCGCGCCGGCGTCAAACGATGACGAGAAAGGAGATGATGAAGAGAGCGACGGAGCCGATGAAGACGCCATGCAGAAGGGCAAGGAAGCCATGATTGGAGTTTGGGATTGGCTCAAGGATAAGTTTGGAAAGGTTTGGGACAAGATCAAGGGATCAAAGGGAGATAAGGAATCGAAAGAGAAGGATGGATCGGAATGATTTCCTGTGTAGAATTGGGTACATGATTTGGCGTTCACGGGTGGGAGGCATATTGTGGGTTTTCTTTGATACTCCCGGCGATTTTCTGTATTTTCTATAGACTGAAATCCCCAAGGTTGCTTTTTCTTGATCGCTAGAACTGACCTTTGTTCCTTCTCAACTGACCTGCTTCGCCTGTTGGTAGCTACCGCAGGGAAAGCCTCGGTGCTCACTCAACTCTCTAGCCACCAATGTCAATCCCAGGCGCAAGAGCCGGAGCCTCCAGTATGCAGTCACGTGAACCAGCCCGAAAATTGAATCCATCAGTAGCATAGGTCTCCACGAGAGAGTCCATGCTCAGGGTGCATCATGTAGCAGACTCTAGTTCATCTGACTCGAACTTCGCTTTCCCAACTGACGGTTGTTGACGCAGTTATCGGCCTTCTCATAGCCGTAGTCCACATAGCTGCTATGGATAGTGTAAAGTGGCGGTGCTGCTTTGAAGCCATGTTGAGCACTGAGGGTGGCTACTTTGACCTTGATCGAACCCAGCAGGGTGGTGCTAAGTTCGTCGCATACGAGCATGTCGTTCTTTCTAAAGACCTTTGTGGGATTCACCTGTCTTGCCAGGTCGGATTCGCCATTGCTGAGTCCCCAATCTTTGATGACGCGGAGTCCGACTCGAAGAAATTTGTACGGAATCTCGACTTTGGAATGATCGCCAGGAAACATCTCGACGAGTCCTTCCGATGTCGATTTGAGGGGTGTGATGATGGCCCACTCATTGCCATCATGCCCATCGATCTTCTTACTAATATGAAGCCAAGCCCTGGTGTCCTTCTTGAGTTCTCGAAAGGGCTGAGTGCTCGGATGGAACAGAAAGGCGAGAGATGATTTTTCCAGTGTCCAGTCCTCCGTCAGCTGGACGGCGACGGCTCTTTCGGTAGCCATGGTGACAGTCGATTTTCAGCTTCGATTTGAGGCGGCTATAGGCTGGTTAGGCTGTGGTTACGAAATAAAGACACTGCAAATTTACCTGTTCGAAAGTATTGGGAAAGCAGACTGATTCTTTCGCAGTTGCTGTTCTTGGCGAGTGAAGTGGGTGGGAGAACCAGAAAGTTGACAGTTTAGAAAAGAGATTTCCTTTCTGCTACCCGGCAAGATGGATGCGGAGGAAGGAGCTTGAAATTTTTTGAAGCACTGATAATACTGAGGTGTTTCTCAAAAGACCGCGCGGGCAAGGTTCGAAGTGAAGGACAAGGTAAAGATGATAGAATTACGAAGCTGACGGAGACCACATCACGATGTATATTCCAGACATTCGTCGGTGTAGTATTCAGTAAGGAATCTTTAGTGAAGGACATCTATCTTACTCCCCATCCGTATCCTCCACGTGTACGCTGTTTGATCACTCCGAAAGGCTTCTGGTTACCCCCAATCCAGTGCAGCTTCCTCTCTCGGTTTTGGCTCTAGTTGAGTTTCGGAATGCAGACCAGGCAATGGTACAAATCTAGCAGTATATGCCAGAACTAAACTCTACCCATGTCCAAGAATCAATATCACTTACCGAGAATGTCAACACTGACGCACAATCAAGCATTGAACTAGTTCTTGACAGCAACAGAACCGGTCATCTGCAAGCCATACTCGACAAAGTCGCGAGGAATAGCTTGCTCGATACCAAAAGCCCTATAGCCCGAATGTTTACCGGCGCTAGGGTAAAGCTTCTTGATCACGTTGATATCGGGCACGTCGATGGTGGCAAAGTGGTCGCAAACAGCTATATCGCCGGCCTTGGAAGACTCCTTCTCAGCCTGAGTGGTATTGGTGCTAGTCTTTGTGCTAGTCTTAAACATGATGGGCGTCATGCTGTCAAACTTCGGAACACCTGGTCCATAATCCTTGACAATTCGAATGCCGATGCGGAGGAATGAGGTGGTGACGTCGATCCTCGCGTCGACCCTGGGTAGTATGTAGGCGAGGCCAGTCTCGGGCTACTGAACAGGCCGAATGGTGATGAGGGGGCTGTCAGATAGACCTCGCGGCTTCTGACTTAAGGCGACAGGGGCCTTGGTGCCTGCGGCAAGGCTACGAAAGGGCCTTGTGGTCGGGTGGACGAGGAAGGCGAAACTAGCACTGTATTCGGTTCATTCTCCCTTGGGCCGAACTGTTACTCGAGGAGCGATGTTCGAGGGGCTTCCTGGGTGCTTCGCGATAGGAGTTTGTTCAGGAGGAGGCTCGGAGGAGGAGGTCGACATCCTCAATGTGTTGTTGGCATTGGTGAACGCATCCAGGGGAAGTTCTGTCGGCGGGGGACCATTTCTTCAGCGTATTGGAGTAAATATGAGACGAGAGCGCTCGCGAATGACTGTAGTGACTATGACCGAAAGAAGCGTGGGAGATTAGAACCAGATCTAGCTTTGGAAATTTCAGATCTAGTACTTATGGGAGGAGCTCTACGGTTGCCTTACAGGCAGTCTCGTACGGAGGAGAAGCAGTATCTCTTACGTTGCCTTGAGTGTCTTGGCAGATGAAAGAAAGCCTATTTATCAAAGACCACAAAAAAAGAGTTCACCACTAGTGTGGCTACATCTCTTGGTGCTAATGCTGGGATTCGAACTCCGGTACTCGCTAAGCCTGTCGTCGAGTAGGCTGGTTGGCGTATAATTGATTGTCGACCTTAGTGACCTGGACCGTCAGCCTAGACGGGCGCCTACTGGCTGGTGACAGGAATGGGTTTGAGAGGGGTCATAAAGGCTTCTTCCTATGTGTACTCCATTGAAGGTGGTGGAGGTAGGGTGTCACGTGTGGAAAGTCCAGCGGTGCCTTGAGGTCAGAGGTCAGTCGAAGCCTGGATGTAAGGTCACAAGGGCCCTGAGTGAGGCTCGACTGACTTCGATGTGAGTGTAGTCGAAGCTGCTCCCGGCTGTCGCCTTTGACCGCCACTCGCAGAAGAGTAGAGAAAGCAGCAGAGTCCTACGAAACAGAGACACTATGGCCAGGCCTTGGACACATTGCAAACGCCCTTGATATTGAAATCTGAGAATTATACAACGTGGCTCAATCATGTCTTGCAGGGAAGTGCAGTTTCACTGGTCATAAGTTCCTGGGAATTGCAACTATACCTCAAACTGGTACTACAGAATGAGGGACTCTCGAAGCCTGGGATTCTGTTGATACATCCTGCTCCGGAAGCCATAAGAGAAATTTTCTGCCTGGCCTGCGAATGTTTTGTTACAACTTCGCTTCTCCTGCCCCTTGAACATCCCATAGAACATGCAGTCATTACCGACTATATCGCCGTTAGCTTGCTGATCTGATTCATCAGCCCGAGAGCGCAGCTAACCAAAACAGACGCAAACTGATGCCATCCCCAGTTCCAAACATTCCGGGGTGAGATCAAAGCTTTGGGCCAAAGGTTCGGTTTTTGGGGCCGGGTGGCAGCCCATACCTCACAAGGCTATAAGGAATAAGACAGTGTCTTCTCTGTCCATTGACAGTCCAGCCTGCGCCATGGACCCTGAGAATCATGGGAGGGTGTATGGAGAAGTCCTCGTGCGTGGCTATATCGCCCTTTAAGAAGATGCCTACTTCTCCAGGAGGATATCGGGCAGCTAGAGCATCGTATTCAGGCACTCTAGGCACGAAATCTCGAAGAATAAAGACTTCAGCGCTGAGATGGGAGACAGGAATCTCGACCAGGCGCTCATCATACGGGTGTTCGTAGTCCTCCAAGGAATCCCAATGAATACTCCCGCTTCCATTTGCATCCAAGAGAACCGGTAGAGACGGGTAATAGAGTGCGATGTAGACCCATTCGCGATAGTCACCGGCTTTCCGGAAGGACTCTTGTCTTGGAAGCCAGGCAATGGTGTCTTTCTGCAGAACAATGAGTTCTGGAAAGAAAAGGCGACCTGAGCCGTCAAATTCGTATCTTTTGCGAATCCGACTGATGGGAGTCCAGTCGCGCTTCAGGACCACAACGATACCCCAGGGGAACCCCATGGCGTTGTGAGAGATAAAGTGTCGATGTGTGCGTTTCGGGAGGAATTGTTCAAAGCCTCAAGTATCGAGTGATCATACGCAAGCTGCTTGAATGTAAAGCCGTTCAGGAATTAGAAGATGCGGGTAGGCAGAGGTAATGTTGTTTACAGGTAGAATACGTGTCGTCGTTGGATTTGTTGTTGTTTCGTGAACATGGATTTACTGGGGAGAGGATACGCAGCAAGTCTTTCCAGAGCGTTTCAAGCTCAGCACTGGAAGTGACGTTAAGAAAAGAGGCGCTTTCCCATCAATACTCTTGATATGTGACTAGTCAGGAACGACGAAGCATCTGCGTCGACCTCCTGCCTCTTGCTTCTGCTAGAACACCAGAGGCAGCAGCCACCAAAGCATTCTTTCCGAAGCACTTTCCTTAAAGGACCCTGTTGGTTTTGACGAATTTACCAAACTGCAACATTGTATTATCTATTAGAGGATGCTTCACGATGTTACTCTTAAAGGTAGACCAAGATCCTATAGTCGTCCATGACTATGGAGACTGGACTAGCGAGCTGATAATAATGTACAGGACCCTTGAAGCATCGTACTTGCCCACACGACATGTACACCGTCAATGGTTCAAGTACGGCTTCAGATAGCCTAGAGCCGTCACCTCAGACTGCCTCTTCCGTGAGCAGGTTCAAATACCGGCTGCGGAAGTTTCTTTCTGATGAAGCTGTGATGAGGTGTATTACCATGTACTTATGGAACAGTCTGATTAGCCTGGATAACACAATACAATCGATTGATAGTGCTCGATGCCAAGACCTTAGGCAGCTGGTACCGGTTTGACTGGGAAAGAGACTATTTAGAGCAATAGAATGAAAACGGTGTGGCTGGGCTCATGAATTGGACCTCAGGTAGAATCCGTAAACAAGTGCTCTGGCTGTTATATGTCAGAGCAGTTGTGCCGGCTAATTGATCCCCAATGGCTACTCTCAGCACGCCTGATTGCGTTGTAGGTAATCACCGGATGCTGGAAACCGCAGGAGAAATCCGTTTGATGCCTGAATAGGCCAATAATTTTGCTGAAATCCTCGCGGCATTATCTAGCTTCTGAGGTGTGGTAGAAGATGGAAGAAGTGGTCACTTGCTAACTCGTAGGAATCCCTGTCCTGACAAGATGGTGGACAGGCCAAACAGGAGCTGTGCGAGAGGCTCTGGGTAGAGAAAAAAGCCTGGTTGGGAGATCTCATAAGTATTCCGGTTGGCTGTGCTGAGGGGGAAGATAAAGTCCAAAAAATGTAACACGTCGTTTCATCGTTCATCTGCCATCCTATGAACTGGAAACCTCCGTCTCTCGCATCCACACTCCATCCCCTGATCTTCCGACGTCAAATCTCTCCACTTATGTCTTCCACTTAATTTGACCTCATCCCAAGGTAATCCTGCTACGCAAGCGTGGCGGAAATTGGAGAGAATAAAAGTATAGCCCACGGCAGCATTTGCGCGTGTCAGTGAGGGGTAGATGTCCTCAAATGGAATACCGACTCTATCTGCTTCCGACATAACTTCATGCCTGGAAAGCTTTCTCGCAACGAAAGCAGAAGGTGCAGCCACTCGGGGGTCTAAACACCCCAAAGAGGCGAACCCCGTGATAATGTTATGTATCATCTCGTGAGTTCTTGAGATCGGTCGACGTGGTACGTTCGTGTTTCAACTTGCCCTCGATGAAGTAGACATACGAGTGACAGAGGCAAACCGTCGTATTCGGAGAACCGAAGAAAGCCGGTGGTAGTTAGAATCTTCCATGTCCAGCAAAGCTCTGTAGGGAGTTATCGATAGGATCAGGGCTTAATGGTATCGCTTGGGGTAGACTGCGTCGAAATCGTCGTTCCTCGATTGGTCCCAAACTTGCCAAGTCAATTCCTGTCATGTTAGTCCAATGGAAATGGGATAGAAATGATCTTCGCAGTAGAGCAATTTTCAAACCTGCGAAACACCTTGCGACTCGCTGGCGAAGTGTCGTCGCCTGCCCCGCGGGTCTTCGTCGGATGACGTTGAAGGTGGTCATGTGACTTGCTCATCGGCCTGGTGGGGCCGGCGGTTTCCGACGCCGTCCGTCGCCACCGCCGTCTTTTCTGTTCCCAATTAGGAATTGTTGGAAAATGGCCAGCAGGGGCCGTGACAAAGATGCTCATCAACTTAGCCAAACTGCCGTGGGATATGGGCTGGTTTAAACATCATTCATGAAGGATGGAAGAGCTTTGTCACGTGACGCTAGATTTTTTTGTGTCTCGGAGTTCAGCCCCTCTTATCCCAAGCGCAAAAAAGCATGGAGGGGCATGGCATGGAATACCCCTCATTCTGCTCTCGTTTTTTTTTTCTTTCTCTTTGTGGCTCGGCGGCGCTTCGTGTGAGAGAGGGGTCTTGCGCATGGGCTGGGGCGGGCGATCGCACTCGTCTTGGTCTTGTTTGGTCCTGGCGCCCCCCCTCCTACGTGTCACTGCACCGCGTTGTCCGTTTATGCTGCTGCTGCTGCGAAATCTGGTCGGATGCCCGATAGATTCTCACTTTATTTCGGGAGAGAGACGCCAACGCGATGGCAAATATGCATGCAGCCGCGATACCACCTAGCTGTCCTGGAAATCTCGCTCTGGGAGAACGCGAGAGGATGAGGATAATTGTCCCTTGACGGGCGGCGCAGGCGCTTAGAACGGGTTGTTTAGGTACCTTTCACCTGCACGTCACCCTTGAGGCCAGGATCTGTCGGACACCCATGTCTGTACACATTTTTTTTTTTTTTTTTGCCTCTTGTCTTTCTGAGATCAGATTTTTTCCAACCCCGCACCCCGTCAGAAAGCCGCATCAGCCACATTTCTTTTCGGAGTTAATGCACCGACCATTTGTGTGTGAGAGAGAAGAAGATATGGATGGGCCCGCTTGGGTTGGCATTCCCTTGACCGATGAAAGAATAAGCAGCACAAGGAGGATTTACAATGCCCCTCGATGGTCGATAATTCCTACGGAAACCAAAGGCAGACAAGGACCAGCCCCACGGAGGAGCCTTGGTTTTGAGGTGGGATGGACCATGGCGACGGCGACGGCGACCACGGCCCCAAACCAAAATGCTACGAGGAGGGGCCCCAAGCACCTGTGTCACCAAAAAGGTATGCAGGAGAAGGCTGTACCTAGCTGTGCCAGAGGGAAAACTGCCAGATACGTGACTCATACCGAACGATTGGGTTGGGCACACACTCTGACGGTCTGACGGTCCAAGAGAGAGAAAAAAAAAACCTGGGCTTCGTCGAGGGGCAAGGAGGGGCCCAGGTTGGGCTGCGCGGCAACCTACCTTGTGTGTCTGACAGGGATTGGGCGGGGTGGAGGGGCAGACCGCAGAGTTCGAAGCTGTGGATGTCTTATCGTTGGCAAAGTAGATCGAGGTCACTCGGAACAAAGCGCTCCCTCTGGTGAAAATTTTTGTGTGTGTGCCAAACGGCGCTGTGTGTCTGTCTGTGTCTGGCCGGTGAGGTATGCGTGTGGATGGGACGAAAAGAGAGAGGCACCTCTCACTTGAGACGCGGCCGATGGTCTGCCTCAAGGTGGACTCCGACGATGAAAAAAAAGATGAAGTGGCCCGACAACGAGGGGAAAGACTCAGGCAGGTCCATATTGCCCCTCCTTGCCTTCCCAAAGAGAAGGCGGCTAGCTAGTGCCCGAGGGAAAATTTGATCGTGATGAATGCGTTTGTTATTGTTCATTACTTTAGCTGGGCTGGCGATTCGACGAATTGACATCACTGGGATCTGCAGCAATGAGGCCTGGAGCTCCCACGGTGGGGTCGATAGGCCAGGATCGTTTGCAGCGCCCCCCGCGACACAGAGAGCGCGGTGAGAGCTGCAGAGTGCCCCTCCATGCCCCCTTACCTGTGACATCAACATGCCATCCATCCTGTTGCCTCAATTCCTGGGACATTCTGGGACAGCAACAAGAGCTGGATAAACGTAGATTGGGCTCTTATGAAGTCTTAAGACAATGAATCAAAGTCGAGAATAGCGATTCTGTTGATAGGAATGAACATCAGAAATCGTCTAGGCAGCTGGAACGGTATAATCATGGTTAGCGACGATGAGCTTTACCGCCCGTCGCATGCCTTAGGGGCAGGAAGGAGAGGCTAAAGGAGGGGTGACACGATACGTACCTGCCTGGAGCGGCCCCGCTTAGTTCGTGCCGTGGCGAGACTGAACCAAGGTACAATGCGCTACTTGTCCGTGAGCCACGATCTGCTAAGAAGCCATCTACACTTGGAATAAACAACAACCACCCAACCAACCACAAAAAAACTGAGCCTGTGAGTGAAAAATTCTACCTTAGGGCAATTCGTTCAGGCAAGAGCCTTTGACCCCACCTTCCTGCCTTTCCATCCCTGCAGACTTTGGCGGACTAGCCCACTCCCCCTCCCACCTCTACTCAACCCACTTCGACCCTCTCACACTCCCACTCCACCACCCAACTTTTCCACTCACAAACATACAAAAGCCTCGCTCGCCCACCAAAGCAAAGCTTTTCCCTCCTTCTTCTGCTCTTCGTCGTACATACCGAATCCAAATTTACGGATCACCTGTGCAGTAAGTATTCACCTTACCTCACTCAGCCACTTCTCTCACACATCAACCACATCATCGCGAGAATCATCACTGACTCGACGCCTTTGCAGCTTTTACCTTTCAAACACACAACTCGATCACATCCCACCGCCAAAATGGGTAAGGAAGAGAAGAACCACATCAACGTCGTCGTTATCGGCCACGTCGATTCCGGCAAGTCGACCACCACTGGTCACTTGATCTACCAGTGCGGTGGTATCGACAAGCGTACCATCGAGAAGTTCGAGAAGGAGGCTGCCGAACTCGTTAGTAACACCTTGTCCAATGGTGTCATTATTTGGTTTGCTAACTCCCTCACAGGGCAAGGGTTCCTTCAAGTACGCGTGGGTTCTTGACAAGCTCAAGGCCGAGCGTGAGCGTGGTATCACCATCGACATTGCCCTCTGGAAGTTCGAGACTCCCAAGTACTATGTCACCGTCATTGGTAAGTTCAACTCTGACATGATATCTCTCATTTTGAGGAGCGCCTGCCGTTCTTCGATGAGCGAGATCAAGTTTTATTTTCGCCTTCAGTCGCTAACCTCGACTAAACAGACGCTCCCGGTCACCGTGATTTCATCAAGAACATGATTACCGGTACCTCCCAGGCCGACTGCGCTATTCTCATTATCGCTGCCGGTGTTGGTGAGTTCGAGGCTGGTATCTCCAAGGATGGCCAGACCCGTGAGCACGCTCTGCTCGCCTACACCCTCGGTGTTAAGCAGCTCATCGTCGCCATCAACAAGATGGACACCACCAAGTGGTCCGAGGCCCGTTACGAGGAGATCATCAAGGAGACCTCCGGTTTCATCAAGAAGGTCGGCTACAACCCCAAGACCGTTGCCTTCGTCCCCATCTCCGGCTTCCACGGCGACAACATGCTTGCCCCCACCACCAACGCTCCCTGGTACAAGGGCTGGGAGAAGGAGACCAAGGCTGGCAAGTCCACCGGCAAGACCCTTCTTGAGGCCATTGACGCCATCGACACCCCCAAGCGTCCCACCGACAAGCCCCTCCGTCTTCCCCTCCAGGATGTCTACAAGATCGGTGGTATTGGAACAGTGCCCGTCGGCCGTATCGAGACTGGTGTCCTCAAGCCCGGCATGGTCGTCACCTTCGCCCCTGCCAACGTCACCACTGAAGTCAAGTCCGTCGAGATGCACCACGAGCAGCTTACCGAGGGTCTCCCCGGTGACAACGTTGGTTTCAACGTGAAGAACGTTTCCGTCAAGGATATCCGCCGTGGCAACGTCGCCGGTGACTCCAAGAACGACCCCCCTCTGGGTGCCGCTTCCTTCAACGCCCAGGTCATCGTCCTTAACCACCCCGGTCAGGTCGGTGCTGGATACGCCCCGGTTCTCGACTGCCACACTGCCCACATTGCCTGCAAGTTCTCCGAGATCCTCGAGAAGATTGACAGACGTACCGGCAAGTCTGTTGAGAACAACCCCAAGTTCATCAAGTCTGGTGACGCCGCCATCGTCAAGATGGTTCCCTCCAAGCCCATGTGCGTTGAGGCCTTCACCGACTACCCCCCTCTGGGACGTTTCGCCGTCCGTGACATGCGCCAGACCGTCGCCGTCGGTGTCATCAAGTCCGTCGAGAAGTCCGCTGGCAACGCTGGCAAGGTACGTTCATCCAACTCATCTTACTCTCATGTCTCTCCATCAACTAACATCATCATCACCAGGTCACCAAGTCCGCTGCCAAGGCTGGCAAGAAATAAGCGATCTGACTCACCAGGGTTGGTTGCTGAGTTCGCCCACGGCCTCACCGTTGTGGCTCACTCACTTCTACGGCTTTACGAATTCCCTTTGCGTGGCATGAGGACATTATGATATGGCGGAAAGCACGAATATCGAGAGGAAGGTTGGACCGGATGATTCTACGTCAAAAAAGCTTCTCATGATACGTGCCTAGTAGCACAAAAATAGAGTCCTAGAAGTGATTCCCAAGTTAAAAAACAACGTTCCAAAATGCTGTGACATGAGGCTCTCGTGATGTAATCTTCATAGCTCTAAGTAACCTCTAATCGGAGACGGGTCCCCTGCTGTTAAAGTGCCTGACTGATCATGGCAAGCCTATTCTCCTGTCGTGGTGCCAGTGAGGCTTTCCACCGTGTACTTGTCCCAAGTATGGCAGTCCGGTCCCGAGGCTTTCATTTGCTTCTCCGCATGCCACCGTGACACTGTGGACCTGAATATGGGCCTTGCCTGTCCCACGATAAATGCTGAACGATGCTCCCTTCAATCATTGTCTTTATCTGTTCTGAGTCGCAACTCTCTCGAGTCACTGATGCCTTCACTGGGCAATACTAAGTAGTTAGGCTGACAGAAAAGTTTCAAGGCGAGCTTCTGCCTCCCAAAGCTAATTACTGATACTCAGAAAGGAAGGCATTCGCGCCTTCACCTTCACCAAAGACCGCCCTCACCGCGTTTTTAGTAAACTGTGCCTAACTCTCGGTCATACAAGCTTCAAGTAATTAGGCTTTTTATACATCAGCGATAGTACAGTTGATCTACAATTATTTGGTACATGATTTTACAAGTCATCCTTTTTCGGCGTCTCAGCCTCGCCGCCCACAGAAGTCTCAGTCTCAACGTCCTCGTTGGCCGATGCTTCAACATTGTTGTCCACAGGAGTCTCAGCTTTCCCATCCTCTGCCGCTGTCCCCTCTGCAGCTTCTAGCTGCTCCGCAGGAATATCAAGCTCACTCTCACCAACAGTCTGCTCCTCTCCAGCCTCCGCGACCTCAATCTCCTCGACTGCCGCCGCCGTCGTGCCTTCAACTTCCTTGAATTCTCTCGCAAGATCCCTCTCTCCGATCCACTTCACAACACCGCCTCTCACAAAGTCCTCCGCGATGTCGAGGTACTTCCTCGCGTAGGCCTTCTGTTCGTATTTTGACAAGCTCGCGTCGGCAGGTGGTGGCACAGCCTCAAAGTTCATCTGAGAGCGGCGACCGCCGTGCAGACCGGCCTCGATACTCGCCAACTGGATCTTGTGACCCTCGTAGCCCACCTCGAGAGTCCTGCGCATCTCGAGACCGGCAAACATGTACTTTACAAGCCCGGAAACGCTGCCGTCATCCTTGGCGAAGGGAAGACCCGACAGCTCGACCTCGGGCGGCGGGCGCAGGCGTCCTTCGAGGAGATCCAGCTTCGCGGCCTCAATGTACTCGCGGAACGCAGACGTATCGAGGGCCTCTGGTGACATGGTGGACACCAACGGCTGCGAGAGCCGCAGGTCGACGGGTTCGGAGGGGTACGCGACGTCGGTAAAGGTCTGGCTAAGGGTAGCGACGAGGCGCTTAGGAGTGGCGTCCCACGCCAGGGGGCCTTCGGGTAGGTCGTCCGGAACGGTCAGGTGGAGTTCAAGGAGGTCGGGAAGGTCGTGGGCCGTTTCCTTGGCCATAGAGGGGTGAGGCCGGAAATGGAGGAGGAGGGTAGTTATGATGGGGGTTTCCGGATTCGCAGAGGTGACTGACTCCACGATGGGTGTGAGACCTGCGGGAGGCGGAGAGCTAGGTGAGAAGATGTGGTTCTTGGTTTTGGCTGCCTTGGTGATTGAAAAACTTCCTTCGTCATACTTGTGGAGTATTTGGCCAAAGGAAGCGGTTGTCGAGACGTACGGCTTGCTCCAAGGAGCATCTGAATCCAGAGCCGGGGCCTCGGTGGTCAGAGGCAAAGGCAAAACGTCGCCCTCCGTGATGGTGAACGCCTTGTCGGTTAGATTTTCTCGGCCGGCTTGCTTCACCCATCGAGACCACTGTGTAAGCCTCTCCTTCCACGAGAGCTTCTCGTTGCCGCGAGGCTCGGCGACAAGTCTTGCCTTCTTCACATTGGACTCATGTTTCAGGGCGATGGACTGTTCTCTCGGGAAGAGGGCGGAATGTAGCAGACGCTGAACAATATGGCCCAGTTGTTCACCCGTTTCGTCTTGGTCTACCTGTTCACCAAAGGCGACTTCAGTGTTCCCGTGTTTGATCCACGACACCTCAATCTGCTCGGCTGTTAGTTGTAGTCATAACTGCAATACGACGAGTTAGACGCACCTCTTTACGCTTTTTACGGTCGATGAAAGTATTGGTGAGCTGACCCAAGTTCCAGAGTAACTTCCCGTCGACCTCGCTATTAGCAAGCCAATCGGCTTTGAAGTTCTTCACAATGATGGATTTGGTAGCTTCGTCCAGCCTCTGAAGAACTGCCTGTGTCTTGGCCTTGGTGGCGTTAATCTTTAATATCGAATCCGAGATGTCAATGGTTTCGCCTGGATCGAGATAAGCCTCCCTGATGGCATCCAGTCGCTGTTCTCGGTCTATTTGCATGTTAGACAGCACTGCCGTAGCTGGGTCGCATTACTCACTCGTAAGTAGCGCAAAGAACCGCTCATCAATCCGCCCACTCAAATAACCTTGGCCGTCGACAATCTCTCTCATGGTCAAGCGCCAGGCCTCCAGCATGAGAGTCAATCCCAGCCTCTCCTTGGCCGAGCCGTCGATTTCGACGCTTGCCACAGGGGTCCAGGGCGTCAACACTTCTACAGAATCGTAGAGCTGCTTCGTCTTCTCCTTGGGCGTAGTAGCAGCTCTCGCGTTCGCACGGCTTACATATGCCCTGAGTTGGGCAACTGTGAAGCCATTGATAAGCACATCAAGCAGCGTATAAAAGTCATCGTACGAGACAATGGGATCGGAGGGCCGGATCTCTTCAAGGTTCGACAGTGCCTCCTCCATCGTCAAATCCTTATCTTCAGATGCTAGGCTCTGGCTGATGTCGAATGCCTCGGGAATGAGCTCTTCAACGGGCAATTGCTTAATATTCCGGTGGCTGCGTCTCATGTCGCGCATGACAATCGCTTGTGCCTTTTCTCCCAGCATATCAACGTCCAGTGCCTCAGATTGGAGGTACACACTACGATTGCCAACGCGACGCCTTGAGACTCGGTCGAGGGGGTCTTCGCCGATGTAGTATCTTGTCAAGAGAGGGCCGCTTCGCTTCGTCGGCCCACGGGACAAGGTGGGAGCTTCCGGTTCGGTTTCGATCGATGCGCCATCTCCTTCTACTATTTTGGGTGACGTCTGAGAAGGCTGGTCTTTCTTAGATGAGACGTCCTTCTCAGGCACCTGCCTGCTTGGCGGTTCTTCATCCCTCCCTTCTGAGATTCTGGTAAGGCGCTCCCATGCTGATTCGGAACTATACGTCCGTCGCTCGAGAAGCTGGGTTCGAAAAGGGGCGATTCGGAGTGAGCTATGAGCTCTCGGTCGGTCGAGGATTCGTAATTGGCATCGCAGGCATACACCACGAGCAAACACTACTCGCGAAATCATTTGAAAGAAAGAAATGCAGAATAACGCTGTATGAGCATTCACATGCCTTTGCGAACATACAACCATGTCACTCAGACCAGAGCTCCCAAATTTTTGCGACAGGAGCTGGATGCGATAAGATAAGAGATAAGATAACGTGGCGCGAACCTGCAGGTGCGAAGGGTCTGAAGTGGCACCGCGAAGACCGCGTCCAGTCGCGTCAGATTGCAAGTTCACCGAATTTTACCTACCAGTACAGTCGAATGGCCTACGCTTTGGGTTTCTTCTAAAACTGAATTGAGAATCCGCATTGTTAAGATTCCGTTGTCAGAGTTGGAGCACCTTCGTTCCATTCAGAGCCAACATGCCTCCCTCACAAAGGAGGAGACGACCCGTATGCCCCGCGCTAAATCCTCAAGGCTCGCACCAGAGACTAACAGCACCCAGGTCGACGACGAAGACTCAGACGAGGAACCAAGACACCCGAGACAAAGGCGCAATAATGACGAATCTGCTGAAGAAGAAGGATCTGAAAATGGTGCTGTGGACGCCGAAGCGAGCGCAGAAGACCAACTCTCGAAGAAACTGGTGCGATATGCGCTGGCCTGCGAATTTTCGCGAACGCCTATCCGTCGAGACGGTATCAAGGAGCGAGGTACGAAGATACGATGGGCTCGTAGCACTGTGAGCATTACTGACGGTCGCTTCAGTACTCGGAGATCAGGGTAGAGCATTTAGGAAAGTATTCGACCTAGCGCAACAACAGCTCCGCCTCGTCTGGGGCATGGAGCTGCGAGAACTCGCAGTGAGGGAAAAGTTCACAATGGCGGAGAAGCGACAAGGCAAGTGTCATCTACGACACGACGTCACTTGGCATCCCCCGCTAACACCGCGCAGCATTAAAGTCCGGCTCCCAAGCAAAAAGCAGCTCAGGCGTCTACGTCCTATCCTCGACCCTCCCCTCCCAATACCGCTCCCCGACCATCCTCGCCCCCTCAAAAGCACCGAGCACCGACGCCGAAGCATCGTATGTGGGCTTCTACACCATGATTGTGACCATCATCTTCCTCAGCGGCGGCGAGCTGTCTGAGCAGAAGCTACGGCGGCATCTGAACCGCCTCAACGCCGAGGCGAACGTGGCGGTGGAGAAGACGGAGGACGTGCTGAAGCGTATGCAGACGCAGGGCTACGTCGTGCGCAAAGTGCAGAAGAACGCGGGGACGCAGGCGCAGGACGGCAGTGAGGACATTACGTGGCTCATTGGCCCGCGCGGGCTCGAGGAGATTGGTGCCGAGGGAGCGGCGGGTATGGTGCGTTCTGTCTGGGCCGACCAGGCTGATGCGGACCTGGAGAAGAAGATTGGGGCGAGTTTTGGGATTCGCCCGGCTGAGGATGGGGATGGGGATGTAGATATGTCACAGGCTGAAGCTGGGCCCTCGCATTGAGGTGGTGTAGCGGCGTAAAGACGGAGAGGATGTCCATGATTAGTGAGGCAAATTTCGGTGGAACGGGATACCCAAGAAGTAGCAAGCATTCCGAGCGTATGCGTTATGAACGGCCAAAATTGGCAAATGGATTTTTGAGGGTGTTTAACCCTCCATTACTGGTTCCTAAACACAATGACCCCAACGCCAGTGCCCTTGTAATCCTATATCTTTTTCAAGAGCCATGCCTCGATAGTCGTCGCTGGTCGTTAATCTTCGCGTTGTGGTGGTGGACCGGCAGGTTGCATCATTTTCTATGAGCAGTTAGAAAGCACGTCTCGAACCATCTAGAATTAGGCTTCAACATACCCTGATTAACCTCGCGCGCAGAAGCTGTGTAGGCTCGTTCTCAGCCAAGGCCATGTACGACAGCATAGGGGGGTGGCCGGCGATGGATGAGTAGGTGTCGCGGTAGATATTGGTCTTCCACTCCCAACTCGTCGTATCGGGGTGTCCGGTGCCAACGTACTTGGCCTGGAGGCGCTCGAGTTCTTGCTGGTTGCGGAGTTTGTCGGCCTATACATGAATCCTGTTAGATGGTTCTCGAGTTTCAACGGGGATGTCAATATACCATGTTGTCTTGTGTTGCTGAAGAAGAATGTGGATGGTGTTTACAAGATTGTAAAGCCTCAACGCACTGGACTGTCTTCCATGGATGCGCCGGCTGAAGCTCGGCAGACGTTCACCGAATGAAGCTGGCTGGAAGGGACGTGCGCGCTTGAGCTGCCTTCGCCTTGAGGACCCACTCCTTTCCAACTCAACCACGGACTTCCCAGTCTCCTTCAACTACTTTACATCTCAACATAAGCAAAGGGTTCATCAAACGAAGGATATTGCATCTCATTGGTATTATCTCCTACTCTCATTGAAGAATCACTCTTGAGAGGACGAAATCCTCAGATACTCTTTTCTCCGCCAACATCTTTCGTTGCCTACGACAACCACAGGAACAAAGCCAGTATGAGCAAGAGCCAGATCCAGCAGAGGGTCTTGCAGACCAAGCGGAAACAGCAGAGAAATGAGGCCGAATCCATCGAAAAGTTGAAGGCCAAGTGCGCGGAGGAGCACAGCAAGGCCCACGTTGCGCACTGCAAAGACTGTTACAGGGAGGTTGTGGAGACGATGAGAAGTAGATATGCCGATTCCAAGGATGAGTGGTTCTCCGACAACAAGGCCTTCTTGAGTGATCTCGACGGCTTATTCGCCAAGCTGAAAGACTTTACGGAAGATCTCAAGTCCATCGAGGCTCGGATCGATAAGGAAAAGCAGAGGCACTACCGCGAGACTCTACCTAAATCGGTTGCAGGACAGATCGCCGAGGCGTCGATTGGCAAGGAGGAATTCCAGGCTGCATTGGACGACGAGCAAAAACCCACTACTGCTCTCATCGAGGATGTCCGAAAAGTCGTCGGCAAAGGGGGCAGCAATTCTCCGGGTTTGGAGGAATTAGCACCGAAATTCGACGACCTTCCACCAGAGAAGGCAACTGATGTCCTCATTGACGTCTTCTTCCGCGACCCGAGCACGGGTGAGATCCCGGCATCATGCAGCAAGTACGTTGAGAAGCTGCGGTCCGGATCATCCATTGACGAAGTGATGGGGGCCATGCAGGCCGACAAGTCGGCGAGATCCAACGCTGCTGGGAATATGGACCGGCACAAGCGGACGCTGAACGAGCTTAAGAGGGCGCAAGCGGCACATGAGCAGGATAAGCTCCTGAAAGCTCAGAAGCGGCAGCAGCCTCCGCCTCAGGGACCGCAAGTCAACAAGGAACTGTACGATCTCCCGCCTTGCCTCGCTTGCTCCGGCAAGGTGTCGTCAGAGGTCATCGCGTGCCCTTTGTGTTTGATCTTTGCCGAGCTGAGCCTCACTAAGAGGACAGTCTTCGACTCGGAGAAGTGTTACGACGAGGCATATGTAAGTCAATCCCTATCACTGCAGCGACTACGTTGGTAGGCTAACAGATGATACAGGATGAGCACGTGAACACGGCGCACAGCTGTGCGGCAGGCAAGGGATGCATCCAGCTCAAGGAGGAAGACGAGGAGATGGGCGGTAGTGGCGAGGGGCCTGTGATCTGTGAAGAATGCGCGGAACAGCTTGGACAGAGTATAGTGTACTGTTCGTCCCGCTGCGCAAGCTCGGATTTCCAAGCCCATCGAGAGGGAGTTCACATCCCGAATTGGAAGGGACTCGGTATCGACCTTGGCACTCAGGGGGAGCACTTGGTCTATGACAATGATGAGAAGACCAAGTATCACGTCAACGATATCTCCAAATTCGTGTGGCGCCTTGACGATGCATTTGATCGCGTCTTCAAGGGGAACAACCCTGATATCAAGGATTTACAGCGATAAGGAGACGCTCGTCAGCATGTCTCCTTTGAAAGCTCTCAATGGACAGCACGACAGCTGACGAGGCGAATCTTGTCCGTGAGGTCGACTTGCTCAATTTATCACATTCAAAAAACAATGACCTATTCCACCAAACCTCCCAATCCAGATGAGTGTATCAGAGCGTGGTTTAACGAGGCTCATGGTGACGTTTCAGAAAGCCACACTGCCACTCCAAGACTCCGAAGTGGTTCGGAACTTATCGTCAGCACCAAGGCCAAAGCCACAGCCACCGCCATTGAAGCACCTAGAGCTAGTTAGGTTCGGTAAAGACTCCAAAAGACCCCTGGAATCCGCCCTAAGAGCGGAGCCGCCTAAGCCTGACGCATGCAACTTCCCCCAAGGCACCGGCCAATCAACAACATCCGAACGTCGCCGGAGGACTCGCTCAACTCATTCGCCGCCCTTTTCCTCAACCCATGTCTCTCTGCCCCGCGAAATTCCCAATGTGCCGAATATTATGGTTCTTGTGGAATTACACCCAACTCACTTCCAACCCCCATTCGCTCAGCTGCAAGACATCCAAGGCGTAAGCTGAGCTCTGAGCTGCTCAGATAACGCTCTCATTCATCTCAGCTCCACCATCATTCCCTTTGCTTGGTGTAGCTTCGCGGGCAGTGGATCTCAACTATACTCTCCCAGCTCGTCCAGATACGGGAAGGCATCAGTCGCTTTGTCTTCATCTCTCTCACTCCCCGCCAAGCTTCTCTTCAAACATCTTCGGCACTTGTTTGCCTATTTAGTCACTTCACTTATTCCGGGCCGAATATCCGAGCACCCCCATACACCCCGATCCGTCACTCCGTGTCGCCAACACATCATGGAGCCCGGTACCGATCCTGACGCCGGTGCCAACCCGCGGCAGAGAGTGACCAATGCCTGTGAAGCGTGCAGGGCAGCCAAGGTCAAGTGCCAAACCAGCGTGCAGCTGGGAATATGTCGAAGGTTTGTTGTGTGTGGCCACCCTAGTTCCGGGCGGTACTCCCCCGAGCTGCCCCGGCGTATAAGTCCATTCATCCGTATGCTCACCAGCCGCCCGAATAATCCAGATGTCTCGACTTCAAGAGAGAATGTATCTTCCGCACCGGTCCAAGGACCCGTCGTCCACGGCAATCTAAGCAGTAAGCTCTCGTCACCTTCTTTGTATCCATTACCTGCTATTGTGTGATTTCTCAGCTTCAGATGAGTCTACCGCCTCACCAACCATACTCATATGCTACAGAAACCAAGACGCACCCAGGCCGCCTCCTCCACCGGGACCCTCAAAGACGTTCAGCATCGACTTTGAGATGCCCCAAGTGGAAGAGCCCGACGACCTCGAAAGCCTTGCCGCCCGGCACGACAAGTACGTGGACGAGTTTCTACCACCAGAGTCCGACCTAGAGTCCATAGAGATGATGTTCGGCCTCGACGCCGGCTCCGGTAGCGGTCCCCACTCGTCCATCTCGTCTCCACCGTCCTCGGGCCCGTCCGTCTCGGTCTCGAGCTTCGGTCTCAAACCGCAGTTCAACCTAGATTCAGCAGAAAAGCTGCTATCAACTTTCCGCGTCATGCTCAAGCATTTTCCCTGTGTGGCACTCCCGCCCGATGCCACAGTTACTTCGCTTTCAAAGACGAAACCGTTCATGCTTCTCGCCATCCTCTCGACGGCGTCTGCTACCAGTGCATTGCAGGGTCACACTCTCTACGACGAAGAGTTTCGCAAGATTCTGGGTCTCAAGTTCGTGGCCGGTGGCGAGCGGACGCTAGAGCTCCTCCAAGGGTTGCTCATCTATACGGCATGGTGAGCTTGCTATAACTGACTGACCCCCCTTTGAGGCAAACACCCCCTTACACAATTCAGGTACCCCTTCCACCTCCGCCCAAAGAACAAACAAGCCTTCCAATACGTCCGCATGGCAGCCGAGATCCTCCACGATCTCGAGCTGAACCATCCACCTAGCCAAGGCGCAGGCTCACCTGCCGGCGGCGGCGGGACGGCCTCGTCATCGTCCTCTGCGCCAGATCAAATGGACGGTATTCGTGCCTACGTGTCCTGCTACTACCTGGTGTCAGCGCACGTACTGCCCTTCCTGCAGTATTTTCGCCGCACGACTCTGACCGATGCTAGGTTCGCAATGGCCTGGGCCAAGATGGCGATCCTGGCCCTCGACTACACATCATGGACGGCCACCTGCTGCGATCTGCTCGAGCACAATTCTGCGCTCAAGGGCGATCACACGCTCGCGTGGCTGGCTAGGCTGGTTCACATTACCGAGGAATCGGCTGCCATCGCAAAGAGTATACCGCAAGGGGATCAGGCGAAGCAGCAGGTTCACTTCATGTTTCTCGGGCTCGAGAGCCAGCTGAGGGAGTGGCAAGGCAGGATACCAACCAGCCTCGGCGACATCAGTCAGTCTCCATTCTCCCATCCAACAACGCACAACCCTCCTTCCTCATACTAACTCAACCCGTCCCCAGACTCCCTTACACTAGCCAACCTATTCACCGAAATGTTCCTCCTCGCCGGCCCAGTCTACACCCTCCGCTCGACAGCAAAAATAGGCGACAGCGACCTCGGGCCCCCGATCCCAGCCCACCGCCTCGACAAGTGTCTCACCCTCCTCCGCACCCTCCTCGACTTCATGACCAACCTCCCAGCCGCCGCCTTCGTCGAGCTCAGCTCCATCGACTGGGGCCGCTTTATCCAGGCCGTCATCCTCGCCATCCGCCTCTCCTTCCCCATGCCGCTCTGCCCGGAGTGGGACCACGCCCGCGCCCGCGAGCAGCTGCAGTTCGACTCGTACCTCGCGCGCCTGTGCGCCAACAGCGAGGCGCCGACGCTGACGCCCGCGACCAAGAGCACCATGGACGTCCTGTCTGCGGGGAAAGTTGTCTTTTCCGTCGTCAAGCGCAAGTACGAGGCTCGCGTCGCGAATATCGAGACGCCGGTGAATAAGCTGCCGCGGACGATTCGCGGGTGTCCGATGTTTGATGGGAGTCTGGATCAGTATTTCCCGATTTGGGATCAGGATCTGAATAGGGACGGGACGCATGGGTTGGTCTCTCCCGTGACGAACGGTACGCCTGCGATGGTGAATGGGCAGCCTGTCTATCATGATCTGTGGGCGACGATGACGATGAACTGGCCTGATGGTATGGCTGGTGCTGCTACACCCGGGTTTGATCTGGGCCAGGCCCAAGATCCGACCATAGGCCTCGATCCTTCATTTCAGGGGGCCATGGACCTTGGCCCTTCTCCTAGTGGTAGCGGGTGAGGTTGGTTTGGTCTGCGACATTTGGCGTTTTTTGTCGTCCGGGTCATTTTGAGTAGCGGCAGCGAACCTACTGCTCTTGAATGGCGTTTAGATTTGGGTCTCTTCTCATTATTTGGCGAGCGAGATTTCCGCTTCATCACATAATCCGCATTAGGGCGTGGACGAATTCGGCATCATGTGTTCCAGTCTGATCGAAGAATATCATATCTCTTGTTTTCTGAAATTCCGTCATCATCCTACCCCTTTTTCCTCATTGACATGTCCACAATGGGCTACATCTCGAGATCGAAACAGCGACAAGATAGCTGCTGCCTGCTCATCGTGGAGTATAAAAAGAGCGCCACGGCCATGGTGAAAGGCAAGCGACCAGTGCCCACATAACAAGGGCAGTATGCTCCGATGTCGTTGATGAGCGAGGGAAGACGCAGCTGCAGTAGTGGTCGGGGTGAAGAAAGGAAAGAGAGAAGACTCCTGACTAGAGAGATAAAGGCTCGTTGTTCGTTCATTTCCCTTGATCCCGCCCGTATTCGTCTCATACTAATAACAGGGTTGTGCATAACGGCCAATAATAGGACTGTCGATAGCGGGGATAGTAATAGGACTTTAGGAAAAGGGGAGTATAATAGGACTCTAAGAAATAGGGATACTAATAGGACTATTAGTAGCGTAGGGAACAATAGGACTTTAAGTAACTAAATAAAGAAAATAATAAATAGGACTATAGATAACGGGGAGAATAATTAGACTATAAGTAATAGGGCGCTATTATAGCTTCTCTTAGGAACTCGCTTCTTTAGTCTATATATAATAAGATAATAACCTTTCTTATATCTTAAGTAGTAGAGCGTAAAGGGAGAATATCTAACGGCTAGACGTTAAGCTCCGTATTACTTAAAAGAGGCACTGAGCTAATATATTATTACCGTATCTAGGTATAATAAGTCTTGACCTTGTTTATTAAATATATAATATTATAACGCACCTAGCTTATAGTAGGTCTATTCTTAATAATATTACGTGTCCGTATATAAATAATATCGAGTTAAAAAAAAATTCGAAGGACAAAGCTCTCTATTATAAAAGCAAAGACTTAGCGTTCGTTCACTATCTGTGATCCCGTCCGTATTCGACTCACGCTTATAACGAATATCACGACGCCAACGAAGCGGGATGCTGCGAACGGACGTTTACCTTGTATGACAAATCCACATGAGAAGACTAGGAGCACATACACACACATAGACACCTCACCGCGACTCACTCGGCAACAACGGCTTGGAGATTGGACAAGGAGCACATTCCTTCCATTACAAGATTGGCGATGATGAAACTAGGTTGGCTCGGCGTTGAATACTTGTATAGCTGTTCAGGAGATGGGCAGGGGGGACATTTTGGCCTTGCCGTTTAGGGCAGCGGTGACAACGACCTTGGGCTTGGAGCAAGCCAGGCAAGAACGCCAAGGGTAAACTCGTGGTTGAGAATGGTATCGTCGAAGCTCATACCTTAAGCCAGATTGTTGGAAACCAATCTATCCTATTCAGTGGAATCTCACATCTCTCTGGTGCTTATAATTAGATGGACAAGAACGTCGAGGCTTGACTCGTCATTTCGAATTTCATCACCACGTTGAAATCATGGGAGAGTGGACATTGAGCGCTTTGGATGTCCCAGAGGATGATAGACGCAGTATCGATTCGATTGTCTAGTTTGAGAGATATAGAGACTCCCTTTTCGAAATGGAGACTCTTTTCTCCAAATGTATTCATGGCAAACACAAGTTTGCCTCCAGATCGATTGCTGACTGGCAATGATGTCTCTGCTTTGACTGTCAACCTTTATGAAGCATCACGTAACATGAAGCCTCGTATATGCTAGCCTTTCTCCATCTCCATCTCTCACATGGCTACCATTGTTCAAGGTAGGCTCTCCAAGCAGGCGTGGTTGCATTCATCTACGACGAAGTGTGTCGCCAACGTCTTGATACCTCAGATTATATTAAACGAGTCCTGGGCTTACACCTTCGCCTACCGTGAATCTCTTCCTCTCAGTCACTTCAACTACTTTTATCCAGTTGATCTAATCTAGACCTCACCCGAACCAGACACAAGACTATCACACAGGATAGCCACTTACCTCCTCCCTCGAACCGGCCTCGTGAGAATCGAAAACACATCCCCAATCCACCCAGTCCACCCCCGAACATACTCAACCGTATTCATCACCCGAATCCACCTCCACACAAAAGCCTCGCAATCCTTATAATCCTCCGCATACACATCCCACACCGCAACCTTCCCCCCCTTCTTACCAACCATCATCACCTCCCCGTCCTCGTCCTCCTCCACCAACCCCAAAGCATCAACCTCCGGCCCAACAAGCAAAGCCCTTCCCACGACCCCCTCATCAGCAACAAGCCTCGTCGCGGCATCGACAACATCCCTCCCCTGCGCCCCGCCCGCCCCGCCACCGAGTAACGCCGCCTCCGCCGCACCGGGGAACATCTGGCTCCCGCTCACAAAGTACGGACACACCATGTTCATCCGCACTCGGTGCCGCAAATACGCCGTCCCGCGCATCGCACGGAACAGACCCGTGACGGCGTGCTTGGACATGGTATACGGCGCCTGGCCCGGGAAATGCCCCACGCCCGCAACAGAACCCACCAACAACAAGCATCTGTCGCGGGGCGTGCCACCGACACCTGCACCGGTACTGTTCCCGTTCCGCGGAAGCCAGAAGAGGGCGAGGTGCGTAGTGTACGATAACCCCGTGATGTTAACGTCAATAATCTTCGTCGACGGCTCCCGCGGCGCGTCCGGGTCCGAACTCGAGGCCAGAGGCATCTCAAAGCGCCCATTGGCGCCAGGCTCGTTGACGCCCGCGTTGGCTACCACGACGTCGATGGCGCCGTTCGGCGAGAGGCGTGCGCCTTCCTTGAAGAAAGAGACCTGTGATTCCCAGGACGTGACGTCGCAGGTGACAAAGTGGTGTGATCCTCCTTTTCCCCCTTCTTGTCCTGCTCCTCCTCCCCGCTTTGGATACTCGGCGCGGAGTTCGGCCACTAAGGCCTCGCCCGCGGACGGGTTAATGTCCCCGACGATAACATTCGCTCCGTGCGAGGCCCACTCCCTCGCAAACGCCGCGCCGAGGCCGAGGGCGCCGCCGGTGATGAGGACGGTTTTGCCGGCGAGGGTGGAGGGATCGTAGGGCTGCGTCGTGTCGACGGGTGGCGAGAGGTTCGTCACGGGGATGAGGTTGTGGTAACCCTGTGCGACTGTCATGATGGATGGATGGAGGAGGGGGACGGGACGCGCAGGCGCAGGCCGCAGGGCGTAACAGGCGCGTGTGAGAGCGGTTGAGCGGTGAGTGAAGGGCGGGAGGAAGCCAAGTGACACGCTGTTGTGAGACGTTTGATTTTTTTATTTAATTTTTTTTGTTGAGATGCGGGAGGTTGCAGTAGTTGATGAGTAAACGTCCCAGGTGACTTGGTGGTGGTGAGTTGAAAAGGATCACATCAAAAAAGAGTAAATGCCTTTTACGTATGAACTTATCTTTTCATGCATTTAGTAGGGAGAAGAGATTCATGACTACTACAACTTCTTTAAAATCAGAATTCAGCCAGGTGTTCAGATTAGGTATCAAATTATCCCTAACAAGCCACGCGATGCGAGGGCGGAAACGACACAGGAAGAAGTGGACTGTAGCGAGTGGACTGACGCGGCCAAAGTGCCCATCCGTTGGGTAAGAATCTGACAGCGTCACTAGGTACGGATACTCTGTAAGTGTCAGGTAAGCACCGTATACCGTAGCGCGCTGCGGCTGAGAATTACGAGACCCGAGCCATGTATGTCGCCTCTCTCGGCTGGCAGGATTCCCGTCCCTGCATCAGTTTGTGTGCGCGAGAAAAGGTGGGCAAAAAAAATAAAGGGGCGGGGAGGAGAGGGGGAGCACAGTTGGTCGTTGCAAAAGATGACGACGGCGGATCTTTTCATCAAGAGGTCGTCTCCGCCCCGGTGGCCGGCACGAATGTCCCAGACCATTCGGTCGGGCAGAGAAAAGAAAAACACGGAGCGGGGCGCCGGAGCCTTCAACTTACTGTGGTAGAGAGAGGGTCCCGCCATCCCGTGGGAGGAGACGTTTGAAGAAACTCTTTTGATAAAGATCAACTTTCGAGTCAGGGAAGGCAAAATAGCATGCAACTCTCGCCGGAGCCGCTTGACCTAGACGGGCAGATAGGTACGCGTCGGCGGGGGCCCAGCGGGCGTCGAACCCGTGTTCGAAGCCTGTAATCGGGCTGAGGATCCTTACTCTCTGTACGGAGAATCTGTATGTCCATACTTCGTACTCCCGTAGTTAGCCCGTCTTCGTAGTCAGCCACATGCTTAAAGATTGAAGCCGCAGGTGCACGTCGACAAGCAGGACGAGGTTAAAAAAGTTGACCCTGGAGATAAAACCCCAGACGGAGTGTGGCATGGGGCTCTGTGGGCTCCGTGCCAGGCTGATCGCGCACCCCCCCCCCCCCCCCTTGACACCGAACCTGCCCCTCCCCCCTCCTCGCCAAATGTTTCGGTTGTCTCGGGGCCTGCATATAGTTGCTGCTGCCCGTGAAGTCTCTCTCAAAAGTGTGTGGCCCAAATTTAGACTCGATGGGAAGGAGACCGAGGAGGGTGTTATGGTTGCGGCGGTTTTCGGATGAGTGCTGTTTGGTATGCTGCAGCTCGCACGCTTGTTGATGACAGAAAGAAGGAACTTGGGAAAACAACCTTGGGAAGAGGCATATCTTGCCTCTCGCAGGCACGGATTCCTGTCGCTGGAGAAGGACCCTTGCTTTGACATTCCTCGAGATACCCAGCCTGCCCGAGCCAAAAAAGCAAGACTTGCTGACGGCCAGGCAACCCTGTCTGCCCAAGACCGCGGAAGCCCCCCGAGTGGTTGACTGGAAAGGGGACAGAGATTCAGAGGTCAGATGACCTTGACTTTGAGCAGACAGAGTTGGCCACGCCTCTAGGTACCGGTATCCGTACCATGGCTTCCGCTTCCTGGGCATTCGGTAATGATATCCACGCCCGGCAGTGGATCGTGGTTCGAACCAGCCCCTTGGGCTTTCGCGAGCGCGAGAGCCCAGAATCACGGAACAGACGCGCTCCGGTTGTCTTGCGCATGCCACCATCCGGAACCTGAACTGTTCATGTGGGTTTGGCCTGTGATCGGTGCAGGATCTGTAATGATATTAGGTATGGGCTCTCTGCTCTGCACAAACAGATATCGCACAGCCCGGGCCTGGCGGCGGCTCGGCGCATCGGCCACCCGAACGCCTGTCTTGTCCAAAGTCGAGAGATGATGGTGGGTTGTTCGCTTCAGTTCCCAAATGCTCCAGACTCTTTCCAAGATGCTTGAGAGTTAGCTCTTCTGACCCACATGGCAATGCAGGAAATAGCATTGGCTTCTAAACGCAACTGCCAAACTTCAGCCAGCCACTTCCTCCTGTTGGCTTGTCCGCTCGTCTATCTCTCGCGATTTGAGTGGGTCTCGCCTCGAATCTGATGTTTCAATGAAAGCCCGGCCGAGATCAGTGGCATGGGAGGGCTATGGAACCGAGAAAAGGGGAGGACAACTCCCGTGCAGGATACAGTCGGGTTTCCGTAAGCCTTCCAACGTCGGTAGTCATCTGGGCAAGTTCGTGAGAATCGACAGCGCCAAGCTTTCCCAAGAACCCCGCAGACCCCTCCCTCTTGTGAACGGTGGGACAGGCGACTCCATCGTATCGGAAGTCTTCCTGGCGGACACCCTCCCCGTTGGGTGGTTCTGACTCTCCATTTCTTCGTCTTGGGCCGCTTTCAGTCCAGTCGACCCCGCTATCATTCAATCCTAGCGCTTCTTCTTGATCGGACCCCCTCATGAGCGTGCTCATAGTTCGTCATTGTTTGCAGTAGGTAGGTATCTCGCACCATCAGCATCTGGAGTTGAAGGCCGGAGAAAGAGTCGCTGTTGTGACAACCAGAGCTGATATTCGTAATCTATCGCATCTTGATATCTCCCCAGCAAAGTGAGCTCGACCTGATACGACGGCCACAGACATTCACTGTCACCTCAGTCAGTACAGATTTGACAACGGGATGGTCGACTACGTCCTTTGAGAGAACCGAGGCTGCTTCAGCTAGATCTCAGGAGACACAAGATTAATGAGTCTATCTCAGCGATGTAGAGGCAGTAGCCAGCCTTCGGCATCACTTTGTGAGCACACCTACGCGGATAGAGATGCGCCGTTGCGGATCATTCACAAGTGACAGATGTCAGACCGAGCCTCAAAGGCCCAGGCCCGACGTTGTGTAGGTCATAGTAGCTGGTTTAGCCGGAGCTGGACACATACCGACAGCTCATCGCTGTTAGGCTCGGTACCTGAAGAGTCATCATGATTGGCAGGCCTACCCACCCTCAAGCAGCCGTGAGAGCCTGGTGTCTGTTCATGAGTCTACGAATTACCGAGTCAAGCTGGGGCTTGCTTACGGACGTTTCCCATCCTTCCCAAGCTCTCCTCGATAGCCCCTATGCCGCTAATACAACCCGGAAGAGGGTTACTCTGAAGACATAAGATTGTAGCCAGTGGCAGGGCCTTCTGCCCAGTGTCATGCGAGAAGCAAAGTTTGGGCCAATCTCTCCAAACGCTGAGCGCTTGAATTCGTCCCAACAGTGCATCTTCCTTGCTAGTTTCAGGATTCTGCATCCGGAAGTGACTGGCCATGGCATCCGTACAGTAGTCCCATGCACGACAAGTGGTACTTTCCAGGGTTGCCGGCCAATGAGACTCTACTTCCAGGAAGTCGTCTCTCCCGTGCGTGATCTAACTTTCTAACGGTTGGCTGACGAACAAAGAACACACACGGTCGTTCAGGAAACGTCAAGATACCAGAATGGCTGCTACTGTATATGGGGCAGTGGCTTGTCCTGAGTATTCGTTCGGACTTGGTGCTTTTGCGGAGATTCGATATCGAAAGTTACCTGTAAAAGGCCAGGGCGTCTCACGCTTCGGTCGAACGTGTCCAGCAGAACGTCGATTTCACTATAATTAAGAATGCCAAATACCCTCTGTCGAAGCGACGAATGCAACAGCCAGGGAGACAGTTCAAAACTCGCGGCGCTTGAACTCTAAGTTGAGAGGGAAAGCAAAAAAGGCGAACTTATGCAAGGCTGGAGTTCCTCGAACGTTCCCTACGCTTGGTCAATAGTGAAGTCTGTTCACTTGTGTTACCACAGCCTGATGAATTGGTGTTCAAGATGAGCCTCAAGGAGGGGAATTCTTCCAGAGTGAGTCCCCTCCAGGCCACTTCGAAGATAAGAGGTAAGTCGACAGTCTCGAGGATGCCGTGATTCAGGAGAGCAAGTCCGCCCCTGATATGCTTTTGATCGTCGCTTGCGTCCGTATCTGCAATCGCACCAAGCCGGAGAGGAGAATGATTCTCTTGCGAGCTCGTGCTCGCTACGTGACTTCGGCCAGCCACTACTCAAAGTGATGAGTGCCTCACTAACCAAAGAAAGCATGGGTGCCCTTTGTTGTTTCGTTACAATGTCGGAACTGCTGGTCTGCATTTTGAGGCCCTCCAGGAGTCGGTATGTACAGCGGCACATGCTGGAGGGCGGAGGAGGAGGCTCGGTAAAGATGACATGAATCTATTTCCGAGGATGAGTTCACTTCTTGAGCGTTTGGTATGGCGATCGTTTCCAACACACACAGTGCCGAGTTCTCTCTTCAGCCTCGTGTCTCCAGCTTGATGATCATTCCAGTATTCCTGGACTTAGGTTGTTTTCTGAGCTCGTGAAAGGGCGAAAGCGAGGTGGCTCTCGGCTTTGTTTTGGGTAACAATTGACATTCCACGCAGCTTCGTTGTCCCCTTTATCGGGGGGTGGGCTGGTCTTTCAAGCTGTTGATGGGATGGCGAGCGGATGACGGGACAAACCAGAAGCCAGCGTCAGAGAGCATTGGGTCGCAGACGTCGACTAGGCTGCGGTACGGAAACGACTCAAACACTAAACGCGTGACTGTGTAAAGTATTATAGACACACCACGGAATATTACTAAGGAAGATGGCGAGAAAGTAAGGCTCTGCATTGTGATCAGGTCCTTGTACATTACCGGTAGATGCCTGTGCTGCAAGCTTCCGGAGGAAGCCCAGAGAAACATGTTGTTATTAGGAAGCTGTGGCTTTGGATGCTTCTGAGAGGAAGGTCTAACAATCAAGCTAGGGAGTACCTCTAGCACATCGTCTACCTCTCATTGCAGTTGTAACGACTTGTATCCGTGAGTTTGATGACTTATGTCTGTGGAAGAATTCAAGTTGCGCCGCATGCTAATGGGTTGCTCGCTTCTGATGGTGGTGAGAATGTGTGGTGAAGTCGATCGAGTATGTTGGTAGTACACCAGGCAGACTTACACTGACGAGCTGGTCATACTCGCCAATCTGCGAGCAGGCAGCTGCCAGAGGAGGCTAAAGAGTGTTGTAGAAAGTCGATATCTCGAGATGATGGTAGCAGCCACCGCTCTCAGTCTAGCCATCCTTATGAGAGTGGAACGACAAACAATGATGAAAGTCATTGGATCGGCCTCCAGTGTTGGTCGGAGAATTTCTCTTCACGCAAGGATCTCATTAGGGTAGGTTGTCGCGATGCATTCTTCGTACTACAGCTCGCCCAATTCCTGTTCCCCCGTGCTGACCCTACGGATAAGCGCGGTCCAGAGAATAGCTTCGTTCATAAACGAGCTGGCAAGCGAGAGGCTAGGTCTGCATTGGGTAAGAAAGGTCCTGTCGTACAAACTGTATTTGACTACCCAGGCGTGTCAGGTTTGCCAGGCCAGAGGGGATTAACCGGTTGAAAATATCGTATAACAAGAATGGGAACGTGGGAGTCCACCAACTTGATCCAGAGTAGTGAGCGGAATCCGACTTTACGTGCGTGCACCTTGCGACTTGCACCCGAATTAAGTCTCTCTATCTTCAGATGCACGATGCGCCTGTACCAGCCTGCAGGTAATCGGCTAGTTGAGAGCATGTGCTTGCGACACGATGGGCTCTCTTTGAATATCTTTGGACTTTGAGTGTATCAGCGGCAAGCAGAGACGCAGGACAACAAGGATTCCGAGGTGCCCTATGATAGGCGCACTGCCACAGGGAGGAGCAATGTTTGAATAGTTGGTGGAGTCGAGACTGGACGAGTTGCTTCGGGGCGAAGACCGATCCACTGCATTCATCCGCCCGGCCTATCCAGAGGCAACCACCGGGCCGGAGAGTTTTAGAAAAGAGTGGCATCGTGTTGACAGCCGGAAAATCGGAGCTTGCTCGGCAATCCAATGGGCAGCCGTAGTCTCACTTTAGCGTCATCGTGGGAGACCGGCCATGGTCGGTGTGGGTGACTACTTGAACCGGTCAGCCAGCAGTACCGGGACATTCTGTCAAAACTCAACGCAGCAATCTAAAGCGAAAGAGATGTCCAAGGAAGAGGGAATGACGCCACAATTCCCAGGCCCCATCTGCAGGCTGAGAAAAATAGAGGGTGCTCAACGCAGCGCTTGAAGGAAATCATGGTCAGGGGGGTTCTACATCGCTGTCATACCTTATCGAAACCACACTACCTATAGCTTGTCAATTACCTTGTAGATAAACTCTTTCACGTTGCTTTGCGTTTCAGACCAATTTCTCCATCTTGAAGTTTGATGGATAGAGAAATGCTTTCCATAGCCTCCTTCAACTTGGATTGGCTTCGAATCCATCTCCTGGCGGACGCTTAAAAGACAACCTGGCAGTCTCGACGGCATGACGGCCAGCATCGCGATTGGCAGTTGACATTCACACGTTCAAACTCCTGGCTGGACTGCATTCACGTATACTCTGACCGTAGCGATATGTTGAGGCGCAAAAGTTTTGACTGCATATCGGACCTGTAACCAAAGGGTGCGTCCATATAGCTTGCCTGCAGATATATGTGTGGTCTGCTAATAAGGCGTTTCGGGGGGTCTCACCACAGAAGTTTGATTATCTGCATTTGACGGCACCAGCAGGCTTGCGCCTCGGCGCATGCAGGATGTGTGAGGCGGGAACGGGTGAGGGATGTTTTGAGTACCGGCAGGAGGGCTGACGATGTCTGGAGTCTAAGGCGCGGCACAGACTCGAATCCCCAGAACTCAAATTATACAACGTTGACGGGTCGGGGCAGAAAGAATGACCAGATGTGAGGGCAATTCGAATATCACCGGCGGTTCCAAGGATCTTGGCAGTCGGGCGCCGAGGACCATGAGCGAGAAAGTGCACGTACCCTCCAACCTTGGCCAGACATGGCCTACGGGTACCTAGCTGGCAGCTCCCCCCACAAATGTACCAATGTGGAGGGTATTTTGAGTGCCTCACGGCGAACGCACAATGACGGCCCATGATGCAGCGATGCAGTTGACAGTACCAAGGGGTTTCATCGAAAAGAAGTGTAGGTGACAGGGCTGGCGTCGACACCATCTTTTGTCTGCGTCGCAAAAAGCTGTTGACCTTATGCGCAGGTTGACACTTGGAGGGGGGAGTAGAGAGCCCTACAGATACAGAAACGAAGTGAATACCCCGTGTGGACAGCTGCCCATGTCCAGGTCCTGGTCCACGCTATCACAGTTCCGCACGGGCTTGAGGGTCTGGTCGGGTCCCTTGCTTCGCGGATGCGGATGCGGTGTTCCTTGCCCCATGCTGCTGGGCTGGTGGATAAGCACACGAAGTATCGGTAGGTGCTTTAGGACGGAACTGTTGTCGACAATGGTGGGTATCAATACGTATGAGTACCGGGTTCGGACTGGTAAGGCAAGGTGAGTGGGTTAGTAGGCTAATGTTCTATGCAGCTTGGTTTGGTTTCCGCCAACTGACCGGCGTGATGGGCACATGGCCTCATCTGGTCTGTGGTCTCGCGTGGTAGATCAGGGCCGACAGATTTGTTGGAGTCATGGTGGCTGTCTAGGACTCTGTTCAACCCTCGACGTGCAAAGAGGCACAACAGAGGCAGATGTATGATGTAGCGGTATCCGTGGTGCCGTACAAGTCCATGTCAGAGGCAAGAGGCGCGAGGCGCGAGGGGCAGAGTGCGCGCAGCAGAAAATACTGCGTAGGTATTTCACCCGACATTTGAGTCCGTCCTCCCGAGCGGTTGCAAAGGCGCATCAAGGGCGAGGCACACACTTGTCTAGCCCCATGCAATGACCCCGTTCTCGATCCTCCTAGGTTTCAGCGGCGGCAGCTTACGATGCAGCTGGCCATGCTGGCCTGGTGCGGCGGACTCGAGAGGTTTCTTCATCATTTGATTTGGTTCTTCAGGGACAATTCTGGTGATGCGTGCGCCGGCATCTGCATCGAGAATCGAGCATCGAGTACCTTCAAAGTATCAGTCGTGCAATTAGAACGTGGTGTTATAAGGGAGGGGGGGGGGATGCCGTTGATCGAATTTTATCTTATCTTCCACACGTGCATCCACAACCCTTCCTTCTCTGACTATTGCTTGACGCAAACAGCAAAAAGCATAATACCAAAAGAAAAGAAAAAAAAAATGACAAAACAAAAGATTCACAAGAAACAGACGAAGTACGTAGGTAGGTAGTCGAGGTATCCGTAAAGTAAGGCACATCACGCAAAGCTTGAATTCCACCTAGGTATGTAATCGCAGTACGGATAGAGACGTGAAGGGAGGCAGATGGAGTTGCAACGTGCAAGAGAGACACTTCCATGTGAACAGTGTTGCAGATATGACTCTCGTACAGTGCAATGTTGGCCGGCTCGTTCTTTCCTTTCTATTCCCATTCCCATCCCCCTTCCCATTCAGGTATCGGCCAAGGTACGGGCATTTTGCTCCCTGGTGACAGGTGCTTCCCGTCACCAGGGCAGGTAGGTCTTCAACCTCCCAGTGTTCTGCACGTTGAGCAGGGAGGGAGGGAAAGGTGAATCTGCAATCTGCGTTGTTCCTTCTTTTCCTGTTTCGAAAAGGCCGACCCCACCCTGTCGTTGCTGCCTCCCACGTTCAACTCAGATTGGCGAGGGAAGGAAGGTACCATGCGGTTATGTGGTGCTGGCAGGTACGAATGCTCCCAGGGCAGGAGCACACGGTATCCGTAGCTACCTTACCTAGGTAGTGACGGTGTTCAGAGGCAGGAAGGAAGGTATTCGTGAGTGCGGAGGCAGGAAGGAGTCGAGGGAAAGAAACATTGAAGGAAAGTGCGACAGTGCGACAGTGCGACCGTCCAACAGTGGCCGATTCATTCCCAATTCCGTTTCCTAACGTAAGGAAGGTACCTCACGTCTTCCGCATTATTGCTCACCGTGCCTAAACCCTCATACCTCCCCTACATTGCCTTGGACATTCCCGTCCCAGTCGTTTCTTCACCTTACTTTTGTCTCTCTCCTCGCTCAACCGAACCACTTGACCGAACCGCTTTACCGGGAAAAAAAAATCCGGGTACGGGTAGATTCAGATACTGTTGAAATCACCAGCAAATCCACAGTAGTATCTCGAGTCTCTTCCTTTCCTTTCTCTTCGCCCGATTTACACCATCACTACTCCTCCTGTCCCTCGACGTTACCTCTGGCAGACGTCGACATATGTCGCGCTCGTACTCCCGGCTCGCACAGTTACAGATACACACCTCGCACAAAGACAAAGAACCAGACACCTTCGGCCCGCACGGTTGTTACACACGCACTTCCAGTTTACGCGCACTTTACACGCACACACGCACAGACGATAGCACACACGCGCAGCCCTTCTACTCCGTACCGTTCTGCCCCCCAAAGACACAGACGGACAGACTGGCAAGACAAGAGACAGACGGCAGCCCATGCCGATATCTGAAAAGAGAGACACTACCATCCACCACACGCGCCTCCTGGCAAGCACCAGCCCTCAAACGGTGCCAACGATCGCCGAAAGTCTACAAGACCCCTGAGCCCGGTCGCACCGCTACTACCACCTTGGACCAATCCGCACACTCTCCTGACGCCGTTATCCCCTCTAAAGGCTGTGCCACCAAGAAAACCGGCCTAACAGGAAGACGTACCGGCAGGGGCCTCCCTTCTCTTGTCTCTCTCGCTCGTTCGCCCGCCCGCTAGCCTCCAGGTTAATTCCGTCTCCCACATCCACCGAGTCCAGAAGCTGCGTCTCCTCGACCTCGACCCAGAGTCCTTGACCTACATCACCATCGCTTCCCAACCCTACCATACCATTACCTCGACCTCGACCTGCCTCTGCTGCTACGGCAATCAAAGACACACCTCCACGAGCACGCAACCTCCACAACACTTACCACCAACCTAGCTGCCAAAGGACAGCCTACACGTACCTCCTCCTCCTCAGCATTTCTCCTATTCCCGCTTCTCATCTGCGGCTTGCTCCCACGGCTCCCAGTCCCTCTGGAAAGCAGACACTGGCGCCCTCCATCCCACCAGACAAGCTTCACTCGCTGCGCACACACCCAACGAGCGCCACAGCAAAAGCACAGGCGCAGAAGCCGTCGACGCAATTCGCCAACTACTCTTGATATCAAACGTTTCCTTTAAAGAATCAGTCGAGTCGGCGACTGCCACTCACAGGTGTCTCTGGGCGAGGCAGACATAACGCAATCGCTGCCTGTCTGTACGAATACCGCACTCTCAACGACGACAACATCTACGACTGCGACAGGCTAGTCACTTACACTGAACCTTCGTCAGGGTGGTTGCACCTCCCCACCAGGCAAAGTAGACAGAAAGTACACTTCCAGGTCGTGCCTTAGCATTGCCTTAGCCCACACCAAACGCTTTCCCACCTTACGCGATCGGCTTCTGATTGGTACGATACGTCCCTCCCGAGTGCTCCAGCGGCGGCGCAATTAGACCTCCACAGCACGAGCATCCCTTGTCCATCCCTTCCACTCCCACTTTCTGAGGAGTAAAGTCCAGAAAGTCCAAACGCGACTGGAGTGGTGGACTGGACTGGACCACAATCCAAAAGAGTTCGAACAAGAACCACCACCTTGAGAGGAACCACCGTCGACGCCCCTAGGCCCAACAGCCACCGCGACCGACCCAGTTTGCTTTCACACACCCTCCCAGCGCCCCAGCTGCAGCCTTTCCGCTTCACTGGCTTTTCGATACTAGCCGGGTACTTCACGTCTGTACCCAAACACTACGGAGTACTTCGCATCTCCCTCCACATCGCCAGATTCCCATCATCAAGCGAATTCCCTGGGTTCCCCTAGGTACAGGCCCAACAGACTTTGGCTACAAGCCACCTTTTCTCGATACTTTGCGCCGCCAAACCCCACGATAAACCGACGACCTTGACGCCGTCCTGCAACATCTTTCCGCACTTCCGCCCGCTTTTTCTTTTACGACCCCTCTTCTCTCACCTTCGCGCAGGCAGGCTCACAAACAAAATTGTGCCCCCAGCTTCTTCTGTCCTGCCGACCAGGACCCAAGCAGTCTAACGCCAGAGGGATCCCCCGTCACGGTAGTCGTGCTGTCGAGTTTGGCTTAGTCGTTTTCCGACTTTAATCATCGAGTCAACCCATCCCGTGGGTGTAGTCCTATTGGGTACCTGTCACCATCAAGCTTCGAGGGGCCCCGGCAAGTCGACCTGCTCTGGCCTGTCATCTGCTGCGTGCCTACCACTTGCCGGTACCCAAGTCTCAGTCACCTCGTCCCATTTTCCCAGAGAGCTACGGCTACCCGACTGTCGAACGCAACCAGCCCTGCATTTACACTGCTTCCCTGAGTCCCCCCATGCTCTTGGAGCGAAGCAGGCCAGCCAGGAGCCCGTCCCTTCCCTCTTCCATCCATACCCGCTGTCCTGACGCACCGCACCGCGCCGTACTCAACCCAACTCAACTCAACCCATCAAGGCGCGCACACCATTCTTCCTGGCCGTCTCTCACTTTAACCACTTCATACTTCGCCCACCACACACTTCCCACCATCACACCTTGCCTTTGCATCCATTTGTCTGCCATCAGTGCCACCACTCCCTCCCGGTACCTTTCTACCCTGCTCAATTTCTCTCCTCCTCCCCGAACTTTAAGGCACGATACATAACCTTGCGACAACTCCTCCCGCACGCTCCAACTTCTCCCCCCCTTCTCCCAAAACCTGTCCAACCCCCCCCCAACTTTTCGATATCGCTCTCTGCAACATTCTTTCGTCGCCCTGTATCCTCCCGTCGCGCACTCGAAAATCGACACCAACACCCGATAATTTCACCGCGTCTTGGCCCATTTTCCCGCATTCTTGTTCGCACGCGCTTCCAAGAGTTCCCACTTGAGCTGCGCGACTGTTGCAATCCTCCCTCTCTTTGCCGCAGTTCCGAGGCAATTCAAGGCACCACGCGCCAGCGCATGCACCGCAACACCGGCGGATGACAAGCAACCATAGGTGAACCAGGCGCATTTACAGTCTCATCAGCCGCACTCAACCTTCGGGGATGACATCGAGTCGCGACAATCCTCCTACATCAACAACGACAAATATCTATCACCCAAAAAACCACTGCCATGGCTGCGCCGGCTTTTCTACAACAATCGCAACCTTTCAGGCCCTCCAACACCCAGGCACCGTTCCTCTCGTCCGTCAACCCCTTTGAGCGCGATGCGGCTATGCCTGTCGGAACGCCATACGCCAACCCGTCTTCTGTGGCGGCCTCTGTTCTGATTCGTCGCCTTCCGCTGAACACTTCGGAAGAATCGCTTCGACTCATGGTGGTTTGGTCCAAAGAGCTTGTTGACGTTGAAGTGCTCCCCGTAGATCAATCAGAAGACAAGGGATTCCGCTCGGCCGTCCTAAAGTTCCGGACTACGAATGGGGCAATCGAAACAAAGAATATGCTAAACGGGAAATCCAACATTTCTAACGACGCCAATATGATTGTCGAGATTCTCGGAGGCAGCCCAACCACGTCGAGAAGGTACGCCGAACCCGCAGGGACCGGATCGTCGAGCACTGCATCCTCCGCGGCCTCTTCAGCCCCATCCTCGCGACAACCATCACGATTCAACGGCGGATTCCAATCTCTCGAAAAGATATCGCCACCTATGAATGGTATATACGGCTCCAGCGAATTGCCCAACCCAGAGTCCAGCGCGCACTACCAGAACCTGTTCTCACCTCAGTCTCCTATCGGAAATCACCTCACAGAACGGACACGCATCGCTGGGAAATCGTTGATTAACAATGATGCGGCTGATGATGACGAGACCGGCGAGCTCTTGAAGGACCCAGTCGCCTACGCGGAAAACGGAGCTACGGCTCAGAGAAGAGCCACCGCCCCACAGTTGCCCATATCGCGTTTGGCGAGCCTGTCCCTCAACACCACCAGCACAACACCAAGCCCATCGTCGCTTCCGCAGTACGGTCAGCAAGGAATGGCAGCGATGTCGGCTCACCCAGTCATGTCACCCACTGTGATGGGCGGGGGGCCACATACTGTACCCTTCCATATGGGAACTGGTCCTTACGGCCGCCATAACTTCCCCCCGGTCAATCCTGCTGACCAGAATCCACCTTGCAACACTCTCTACGTGGGCAACCTTCCTATCGACACGTCTGAGGAAGAGCTCAAGGCCATGTTCTCCAAGCAACGGGGCTACAAGAGGCTTTGCTTCCGAACCAAGCAAAACGGGCCCATGTGTTTTGTGGAGTTCGAGGATGTTTCCTTTGCTACCAAAGCTCTCCATGAGCTCTACGGACATCCGCTTCACAATAGCGTAAAGGGCGGAATTCGCCTCAGCTTCTCGAAGAACCCCTTGGGAGTCAGGTCGGGTCAGACTCCAGGTCAATCAACGTCTCCAATGAGCGGCATGATGACAGGTTCCACGAATGGGTTCAAGACCACCAACGGTCCTCCTCCAGGACTTTCAGCCCCACCTGGTCTTGGCTCTGGGCGATTCAGTAACGGCTCCTCGGGCACACCACCTTACGCAGTTGCTGGCTTCCCAGCAAGCGGTAATAACAACGTGTGGAACGGGTACAACAGCAATACCATGACTGCTGGTGGGCCTGGTTCCATGATGAATGGAAACAACTCAAACTACCTGCCACCTCACATGCTTGGCAGGTAAGGCATGCAGTTATGTTAGGTTGCCTCCCTGACTTCCAGAGGCAGTATGGCGAGAGTTCTGGCGTTACGGTGTTCAAGTGTGGATACACGGCAACAAGGCAAAGCCACAAGATACTCGGACATCATCGAGGACGGCGCTGTGTGAAGATCTCGGCGCATACGCATTTACATCGGCATCTGATTTTCCAGGCATCAGTCACTTGAGTTTTTTCCTCTTTTCCCGATATCACATGGTTCTGACTCGCTCTTCCCTGACGGGCCTGACTGCATTGGCCTCCCGCAGTCACCAGCACTGGAGTTATGTTTGACTACTTCGTCCATGTTCTCAACGAAGTTCAGAAACACATCATCAGTGGGCGTTCAACCCTCGACAACTTCGAGTATCAGGCTGCAGTACGGTGGAGGCTACCTTCCGGCCTTATCTTTCCTTCGTTCACCAATTCATTTTGGTTTGGGTTTCTTTATTTTCATTCAGCATGGCGCGTGGAACGGACATTTACTATGGTAGACGAACTTGGGGGAATCTGGTCTCATGCCCTTCGGACAACAAATACCCAGCGCCAACGACTTAAGGATGGAGTTCTTAGGTTCGACGTTTTCGGCGATGCCTTCACGAGGCGTCCTGACGATTTTGGGCAACGGGTTCACGGTTCTCGCGAAAGAATGGAACATTTACTGGCACAGCGATTAGCGATTGATGGATAGGGAGGAAACGTTGTATTGAGTCTTGGGAGCATGGCATGAGTTGACCCCAAAAGAGAAAACGCCCAAAAGCACAGAAGAGAGCGCGAATGGTTTCGGTTGATCCCACAGCACCCGCCAACCAAAACAAAAATACGGCATGGAAGTTCAGAGGAAGAAGTCTTTCGTTTGTTTCACTCAACGCATGTACGAGATATAAAAGGCACGCTCCACCAGAAGGCGGACACTGGAGAAGGGAGAACCGCCGCGGGCATAGGAGAGCTACCTGGCAGCGACACGTTCTGGTCACATCAGAAATCCTCGCTGGTTCGGGTCAAGTCCATCACTGGATGGGACGGCTGAAGGCCAGGCTGCATCAAGCTGTTACGCACAAACTTTACGGATAAGCATCATCGGGGTTATCGTTCGGCATCAAGACGGAAGGGACCTCATCATCACACATCCATGGGTTTGGTCGGGACACAATTAGGGTTAGGAAACCGGGAAGGATTGTCCAGTCCAGGCTATGGCCCTCGAGGGGCATTGTCATGTTTCATTTGAATTTCAATTTCTCTCTGATTTGTTATTTTCTTTTTCCCACTGCCCAGCCCGTTTCGTTCCCCATCTATCCCCCCTTTTCCTACACACTTTACTGGGATCAAACTTTGACTTGCACATTGTGGGAGCGAACATACCCCCTTATGGGATTCTCATAGGCCAAAGAAAGGAGTTTTTGATTTGCTGATGATATAAACCTGCCCTGTCTTGCCACTTTCGATTGGTTGATTAGGGATACCTTGAAGTGAGTGACGATCTTGGGCGACCCGGTGGCCAGGTACGGTCGGTGGGCATGTGGACAATCATGAGCCCCGCTGATTGACAGGCACGAACCACCTCTGACCAGTGTCACAATGTCGGCGGAGACTGGGGGGTTTTTCTCCAGAGCCTTGTGGGGCCGAATGTCATTTACTTCCGGTTTGTACACTGATGGCTGTACGGAGAGGCAGAGGGCATTGCGTTTCAGTACCATACCCACGATAAGAAGCCGGGCGATGGGAATATGCCGAGCTTCGGTGTAAAGGGGCAAAGGGCATTGACAAAGGGCACCGAGGCGCGAGGCGGGGAGAGAAGAGGAAGAAGGATGCGCCACTTTGGACCCCAGTCGATCCACGTGAATAGAGTCAAAACTTCGGCAGAAGGGTGGAACCCCAGTCCTTGTCAAGCTCTTCTACGCAGTCACGCAGTATAGCAATTTGGGGGAAGGGAGGGCTTGCTGGTATTACGTCTGCGACGTTATTTGGATACGGCAGATATTTTTTTTCGTTAAACAGCAGTAAACTTGGCAAGAAATCGCTGTCAACCGAGGCGGTCATGGTGGTGTGATTGTCCGGCCCTATGCAGCGAGGCATAGCCGGATACCGGAGCTGCCTCCGAGACTTTTGGCTTAGGCGGGGGGGTTGAGGGCGCATACGTCCGAGGAGTCGCGCGATTGAGCACGACCTCGCAGCCCGTAAACCGCCGTTGGGACACACTCTGAATGCATTCATAGTTTCGAGCACTTTTCCATCCGTCAGGTTTGCAGTCTCGCGGCAAGACACTTGGTGTCTGCGCGCGATACGGTCCAATGTCTTCCTCATATTGGCAGGATTCTGGCAAGGGGGCATCCGTCGTGTACATCGAGTGCCCCAACGACAATGCCAGCCCTCGCAGCATGGCATTTCGTAAGGGTTGCAGAAGAAGCGTGTCTTGAAAAGACGGCTCTATGGTCGGCACCCATCCACGAGAAATGGCTTGCGATGATCGTGGCGTCCGAGACAGCCCACGTTGAATTAATTCGGGATGATGGTGGTGATCCAGCATTCTTGAAAGGGTGCAATGCACATGTACGTAGCGGTGCCTGCCATACTTGCTCATTGGATGGAGCTCTACCTTCTGCTGTCAGCCATTGGCCGCCAGAAGTCTGGTTGGTGGTGTGGAGGCTACCACCAACCTGAAGCGTGGTAGTCGCAAGTTGGTGTTGATGGGATGAAGATGAAGGGGGTGGACTCTGGAAGTCTTGGACAATCGCCATGTTGGGACCTTATTTGCTTACTCCCCCGGCGCGCGCGCGTGTGGGTAATTTGGTGGATTGAGATGATGGGATCGCGGGATGCCGGCAATTGCACGTACCGAGGTTCTCAATGTTTCTGCGGCCCTCTGGCGAAGCTTCTGCTGATTACGCGGGATATCGAGATGTCGAGAGACGCTTTCTGTGGGGGAGAGGAGAAGGTGTGTGGAGGTTGGAATCAGAATCAGAGGTCGAATCGTCATAGAGGGGTTTGCTTCGAATCATGCGACAGCCTTGAAAGTGAAACTCGATGTCTGTACCAGTAAGCAGAGACTGCCCATCGATAAGCAAATGCAGCCCAGGATGGGGAAAAGTGCAAGACGCAACAGCAGGCTGCGAGTGCATGTCTGTGAATAGGAACCTACAGGATCTGTTATCCTGCGGCACAGACGCCATGGGACGCGGGCGCGCTCGCGCTACCTTGGCCCGTTCTGACGTGTTCCAGGCCAAATTATCCCCGGTGTGGCACGCAAACACTGCGGACGAATGAGGGCGTGACAGCGACGTTGTCGATTCTTTTTTTCTTCTTGTATCGTGTGGTGTGCAAGACGAAGTCAGTCAGAAGTACTGTGTAGATGTAGCGGAGAAGGGGAAAGGTGGGAAACACCGTTGCGAAGGATGGGTACGGAGTAGAGGCAACCAACGCCAGGACTAGCGACGGCGCGGCGGAATGGGACGGCTCTTCTCCCTAACGCTCCCGACACGACCCCTCTGACTTGCTCTGGTCGACGTGCTGGATGAGCCAAGTATCGTACCAAGGGTCTTGCGGAAGGGTGGCATTCGTGTCATCTAGGTGCAGTGCTGATGGTGGTGACCAGCTGTTAGTCGGGCGAGGACGGACTGTGGCTGGCGGGATGGGCTTCACCGGTGAGGGGCGGCGTCTAGGGACGGGACGGGACCGGTGAGAGCAGGTGAGTGAGATTTCGAGCGAGAAGCCAAGAGGGCGACGTTTGTTTCGTGAGCGCATATGTTGGGGCGGTAGTAGAGGTTGAGAAGGGTGTAGGTAGGTAAGCTGGAACCGAGGCCCGGCCGCTAAGGCAGGATGAACTGGCAGGGGGGTGAAGATGGGTGAGAGGTGCCAGGAGGGAGGGAGGAAACTGTCACGTTGTGAATACATAGTGGAGCAATCTCTGTCAGTTATTCGATTTTCGGAGTTGACTTGTGAATCTGTCATCTGCAAGTTGCTTGAAAGGGCATGTTTGACGAGGAGGCCGTTGAAGAATGGGAAAGGGAAAGGATGATATTGGCGTGGTCGGGTGGACGCTCTCACCTCTAGCGACTTCCAACGTTTGGTTCGCTTAAGGTAAAACGGCTTGGAGGGTGTCGTGGTAGGAGGGAACGCGGAGGTGGCGGCGACCGGTCTGGACCTTCTGCCAAAGGTAGAGAAGCTTCTTGCCCTCATCTCATCTTGCCTGTGTTCTGGGCGACGATCAGGAGGGAAGGCAACCAACAAGCCACTGTGCGCGCCCATCTCTCGGCGATCCGGGCCCGGGGCCGATGAGCGGGGCCGGTGTGGGCGTAGCCTCCACCGGTGCGGGCCCCGACCACCGTCGTGCGACCACCACTCTGATTGCCACGCCTCCGCAGTGTGTCGGACAAAGCTTGTAAGCGGGCATGATTTTCGCCGCGGTGTAACCTAATAGCTGGAAGGCGTGGAGATGACTTGTTGTCACGCCGTGAGACGTTTTTCGGTATCTTCGTTTGAAATGGGGCTGAAGCCTGATATGACACGGCTTGATCAGCTGGGACAATTGGGGTGCCACGGCAGATCTCTATAAGGAGATATCTTGTATCAGATCCTGGAGCATGGGGGTAAGCGGAAAGCATCGGGCTTGGTTTCTATCCTGATTAAGAATTCCGGTCCGAAATCTTGTGACTAAGAGATTTCTACTGTGCGTGGGGTAGTGACGGCAAGATGTTCTGCATGATGACGAACGGAGTCATCTCGTGTAAGTTGAGGAGCCTTTCAGACTGAAAACGGCCATTTGAGAGAGAAGGTATCTGGTACGCAGGGGTTGTCTGGTGTTGTAAAGCTCGAAGCTCGCGGCTCCATTGACTCATAAGTAACTCAGGCTCAAGCCCCCGTAAGGCAACCAAGAGCGTTAGAGGCCACTTGAGCTTTCGTGAGGTCTACCGAGAAGTGGATAAAATTGCACCGAGACTTGGATGAACCTGGACTATCTTGAGCGTATGACCTACCGCAGGTTTGTCCGTTCACTTAGCCTAATCCTCTACCCATGCCAAGGACAGACGTCCGCCATCGAGTTCTAGCCTGAAATATCCCCCAATTAAGTATCAAGCTTGGAAGTTTCTTATGCCAACTCATTCGTCGAGTAGGTTGTTGTTGCTTGAAGCTAAGAATGATCTCAGGAGGTACTTCAGAACTTATAGTGGCCTCCGACTCGTTTCCAACGTCCTTCCAAACCTACACTTGAATTATCACAAACGCTCATCGCTGTTCCGTTGTAGCACTGGGACCAAAAACTTGATCCCTGGTCTCAACTTGAAAATGTCCTGTTCACTCAAGTGTGACTGTCCATCTATGTCTCATTCAAGTCTTACAGAAAGGACCTTTAATCCTTTGAGAGCACGGATACGCGGATCCAGTCTCAATATGTGCCTCCGTTCGCGCCCCGTTCCTGTTCTCTTATAAATTGTGAGAACTAACAACACCGAGAACTAGAAACAAACTAGCCAGCATGCTTGGGAAGCCGTTAGACGGATTGTCGCAGTAATACAAGGCATGTTGGAGAAATTCTCGAAGTAGTACACGAAGTTGAAAAAGATAAGAGAGGATCGACACGTCTTACTCTCTACCAAAAGCTCTTCCATTTGATGACACAAGTAAACCTTCAACCTTGATCATGCAGACACCCCCCACCCCCCTTCACGAATGTGTTCTAACCAGCAGTAAGGGCCCAAGACGAGTGCGACTTCGTAGGAGCACAGGCTCTCTTATTGTTTGAGATTTTGACAATAACAGACTTGGGTGATCTCAATGTAGTGGCATCCTGTATCTCAAAGCTTGTGTGACTATTGAACTAGGACCATTTCGTATTATTTGAGGTCTTCAGAGCAACAACAGTCGAATCCAAAATGGCTATGATTACAATTGTCCTATCTCAATCTACCTCGCGCCTCCCTGCATGTTCCCTCTGAAACATACCAAGGACGACGACGGCCTCTGTTGTGTTTTTTCGCTCTGTGTATCCACTATGTAATAGCCCCAGATCGACAGCGATAGGAACTCACCCGAAGCGACGGGCCCTGCGCTGAGCAAAACGGCCAATATTTCTGAGCTTCCACATCTATGGCCATGACCACCCGTGGAGTGGAAGAGAGCTGATCAGCTTGAGGAGGTTGATATAGCCTTATGGGGGTTGAGACGTTTCCGTGGCTTCTCACCAGAAAGACGTGCTCTACCTCCTCTATATTCCTCCCTCATGCTGAAATATTGGACACGTTGTTGTTTCATTAAGCCTCTTTGGCTGACCTCTTGAACCGCGGGCTGGCTAACATTGAGCTCCGCGCAACATCAAGTCGAAAACCAAGTTGGCGGATTCCTGTTTGAAAGCCAGGAGATACCTCTTTTATGGCAATAGCTTCTAGATCATTTCAAACCATTCCCACCCGGGTGCACGTTAAAGCACTTGGAGATGTGGGCAGATGGCAATCAACTCACATTTGGGCTTTCGAAATAACATAGATTTCGGGATAGAAGTTGATATACAGCAACAGCCACCGCTTGAAAAGACAACGGGCGAAGATCACATCCCTACTTTGACATTCGTTTATTAAAGCTACTCAAGCTCTACTGTGTATGTCTAAGTGAACTAGACACATTTGAATGGGCAGACTCAGCGCCATGACGCAGTTGGTAATCCTGTTCCCGGTCCATACAGGCAGAGCCCTAAAAACATGGGACCACAGAGCAGGCAAAAGATGTCACCTAAACGGCTGTCACGGCGTCAAACTCAAACCCTATGTTAATGGCGAGCTGGACGAGAAAGAGGCCAGGCAGAACATAGATCAGAGACCTAGATAGCGGACGGAGATGAGAGAGCCATCATTAGCATACTCATATTGTAGGTAGTCACAAGGGCCTGAGGGACTAAAATCTGAAACAAACGAATTCCAATAAACGAAACGTTCAGGTGTTCCCGCGACCCTGTAGTCATCTTATAGCAAGGTCCCAACCTCTTTTATTATATCAACAGCCTTCGTCGCTGATCATCAGCAGCATGAACATATGTTCTCTACCATTGTTTCACCATCCATTCCCCATGTCTTGATCCCACCGAACTAATCCGATACCTCACCAAGCTTCCCGTCCTCAGAGCCTTACTGGTCACCATCCATCGAATGAGTTGTTTCGTGCCTGGTCTCTGAAGCTCTCAATACACTCTACAAAAGAATGGCAGAGCTCGCATTGTGCGTTGTATCATAATCAAGTCTTTACGGACAAGGTCCAAGATGTAATCTCAAGGACAACCTTCCTTCACCTGGCCCATACCTAGGTACCTACCATGGAACCGGCATTTCTATACCACAACCTCAGTATCGACGACTCACAGATTCTACTCTGCCAAAGACACATGCATGTAGAGGAGTCTAACAGCTCCTATATCAGACTTTGACTTTCCCAACTCCCCTAGTCTTTCTCAAAAGGTAGAAACCCCATCAGAATCCAAGTGGAGGACAAAACAAAGAATTCACAATCATTTAATCACCACAACGAGCAAAAGACTGGACGATCTGGGAATCGAACCCAGGACCTACCGCATGCTAAGCGGTCATTATACCACTAAACCAATCGCCCATTGGATGATCTAGCCCGGACTTGAACCGGAGACCTTCAGTGTGCTCAGTTTCGAGGAGACCTCGAAATCTGTTAGACTGACGTGATAACCAACTACACCACCAGACCAGTTATTGTTGTAGACGAGCGGCGGAATAGGGCTTTATGAATTCTGGCTTTGGAATGTGTGCGGTGAACGGCGGGACCCGCTTGGTTGTGGCAGCGGAGCCCTAAAAGTAGGCTGCTGCAGAAAGTCTGGTTCATGCCGGCTGTGGTGGGTCGTTCGATGCAGGCCCCATCAGTACCGGCCCGATGTCTTGTCAAAGAAACTCCCGTCGTCCACCGAATTGATATTCTAGGATCATGGTTGTGGTCTCGCTTGAGCAAGGTACCTGCAATGTGATTTAATGTTTCGTTGCCGACCCCATCGTCTGGCTAGGAGGAGGCAGGCAAGGCACAGTTGGGGGGCACCGCAACCTCCAAAGATGATGATAGTGACAATCGTGATGCAGAAAATCGACCAGACCGTTCGGGGAAGGTAGTAAAGTGGACTGGATTTTTTTTTCGTCTTGGTAATTGCCCGGACTGATAAGACGACATCTTGAATGGTGCCGAATATCCAGACAACTTTGCTCCTCGACCATGTCAGCCCCCCACGCTGCCTTCGTCGATTTTCGCAATATTCTCCGAAAGCTGGCTAAAGTCCGACCATGATGACGAGCTGCATGCAGCTCCGGCGTGGGGTACGGGAAGAAAGGGCACGCGTGAGCCGCATTCTATTAGACGATAATAGACTGGCCCATTAGGAGATCGGACACACTGACGGCAACGTATCGAGGAGCTTGCGAATGTAGAGCGTGTGCCGTGCATGCCAGTCGTACAAACAACTGGCTCCCTGCTTCTTCGGAAAGTTTCTCCAGTCAAGTCAATGAGCCATGCAGGCCATCCATGGTGTTTTCGGACAGACGAGAAGGTGACACGGCAATGGCTTCCAAGTCGTGTGCCTGACTGTCTATCGAGGCCTCGTGTCCTGAGTGCAGTCTATAAGGACATCTGCCGTTCATGATAGCTCTGACCTCGTACTCGGCCTGAGACGCCAACTGACAGAGGTGCTCGTCTGAAGTTCCACGCCTCCCGAACACGTGAAAACATGCAGTGGGTCGGTTTGCTCTACCTTCAACTGGCCTTGAGGCGACTTCTTGACCGCTTGGTTCTCGCATTCGGAGCTATGGAGCGGCGAAATCCCACTGCATTGAGGTCGAAAGGCCCAATACAGTTAGTTACATTGGTAGTGTGGTGTAGTATGGCAGCAGCGAGCTCGGTGAGCACTCGACGAATTCGAAAGTTGGGCATTGTAAAGTGTGTTTGCCTGGGGATCCCGTCAACGAGCAGATGATGTGTTCATGTTGCACATGCAGGTGTAGATCCTCCGCATTTTTGTCGCTGGGAAATCCATGGGATGGCTGGCTTGGCATTTCCTTTACCGGGCTTGTGCTTGCTGCGTCTCAAGTCACGATTTTTTGTGAAATCAAAGTCCAAGTCAAATAGATAGAATATCCCTCGATGAGCAAGGCAGTCAGGGTGCCTCAATCTCTTGCTCAGGCATCAGAGACTGGGCAAAATCATGCTATCGAGAGATGCCGTCGGGCATTCAAGATTATCCGTTGAAATGATGAAAGTACCGCATCAATCTCGAAATGAAGTCCCAGGATGTTGGAGCATAGACTTGGGGGCCGAACATTTAGTAGCAACCGTGATTGCTCACGGCCTAAGTACTGGTCGCATTGACTCGGTCGTGGCAGGCTTGGACGATTCAGGAGCCAGAAGATTTAGAGTTCCTGCCTGAAACTCAAAGGTGGACTGACACGACTGGTTAGCGTGATGATGGTACAGTCCATCTCATCTTGGCCACGTGGGAAGGTGAGATGGCGGAGATGTGGTCTGGGCGCCTCTGTCCATAGGTCTAAAGAGTTTCCTCGTCTATCCGTACCTTTCCAACTTTGTAAGGACCTTTTGATGGGTATGACTTGTTGCTATATTTCCACGAAGCTCTCGGGGCCGTTACTGAGAACATTCAGGCCGACGATAATCGTACCAGTGTCGCTGGATGTGCTCCATAGACAATACTGCAATGACCGAGACGGGGGATAGAGCAGGGAAGATTCCAGGGAGCCAAGTTGACAGCTCATATCAGAGAGGTGGAATAGACCAGGGCCTAGACGTCACCTTTTTAGTATGGAACCCAGCAGACCGGTTCTCCGATTTGAGCAAGAGCTGTTCTTCAGAAGCCGCCAACTCGGAGATGAGGAGGGGATAGATAGGAATGATCCTTGTGGCTAACAATATCTGGTTTGACTAAGTGTACAAGGTCCGTACGGATAGGAGCTGGCGATCTGGGCGACCATGGCCAGCGGGAGTGACGTTTTGACGACAACGACACGGCCCGAGGGCATGGTTGACGATCGGTCGCTGCATCGAGTTACCAGTCACACATTCCGGATTCGGGTCAGCTACCAAACTAGGAGATCAAGTCGGATGCAACGTCAACAGAACGACAGGGAAGGGGCTGAGAACCAGATGAGGCACCAGAGTTCGGTTTTTCGAGCTCCCCTTCGTCGTCATGGGATGAGTCCTCCACGCGTAGTGGTGTGCTTGGCTGTGACGGGAACAGGAACTCGAATTTGAACGGGAGGGGCGCGCTCGCATCGAAGTGTCTATTCGTACACTCGCATCTGCGGCTAGCACCCATCCTGGGGACCCCGGAATCCCACCAGTCGGTTCTCAGGTACAAGACGCAGGGGCGCATGCTCGGTCGTCACTGGTCGAAATCAGGCTATTTGAGGAGGGAAGAAAAAATTTCTCTATACCCTCGCGAACCGAGGTGATGGGTGAGGCGAGGAATTGGACGTCATGATTGGCGCAGTAACGACCGAGCTTGAGCTGTCTATAATCTGAAGTATTTCCGGAGCGGTATCGATTTGCCTCGGATAGGCTCAAGCGAGGCAGGTAGTCGACCGCGTATATCCAGGACGAGGCACTAGGATGGTTGGCTGTCATGGAAGCAGAATTTTAGCAACGGCTACGACGTTGCAATGGCTAGACGTAGAGGTTAGCTGGCGAACAGCGTCCCTGCGTCAGTGTCTCGGCTCCGGGCCCTCGGTCGATGGCCGTATCCAGCCCGCAGATCGTTGGTGGCCCTTTGCTTACACTTTATTTGAAGCTCTCTGGTGCCGAGAGACCGCGTAAAGCTTGTACTACGGAGTAGTTGAGATTGTAGAGTCTCTGGTGACTGGATCGTTGGTAGGAGGGCTGTGGCGGATGGTTCGGCAAGACATCCTCGGTTGCTTGGCTATGAAGCTTTGTTAAAATGGAAGAGTAGGACTATCGGAATAACCCCTCATTGCTTGCGCGGATGTAGACCAAAAGGCTAGTAGATGGAAGACGATTCTTCTCGATGAAGTGCATAGTGGCTTGCCCTTGGTTGACAGGGACAGGCCGCAATGCAGGAGAAGTCGAGACAAGGTGGGCAGAGTGGATGCGTCTAGAAGGGTTGAGAGATAAAAATCAATCAGAGTCTAAGGCAAGGTACAGAGACTGGGAGACTGGCACCGATGCAGGCCGTACTCCGTACGTCGGAGGATGGATTCTCTTCATGGCATGGATGATGGCACCTGCATGGAGCCGAGTGCTAGAGTGCGGCGATGCTTTATGGTGTTGTCTTGGAGCCTACCTTAAGGAGCACACAGTAGAGGTTGGGAACTTGGGTCAAGTTCCAACGCCGGGCCCGTCGCGGCGTGGCCTGCACAGTGCTTAGCTATCTTACCAGGATGACAGCCTTGCAGCATCGAGGAAGGAGCAAGCAGTAAGAGCTAAGGTGGTTGAAGCTGTGTGATACTCTGTGCAGGCAAAGTCAAAGTTTGAAGTTCCATGGGTAGTTGAAAAGCTCACAGGTGTGGGGAACGAGAGGCATTGGGTGGAGAGATTTGCCTTACTTCTGATGTGCTTCCTCAACTCAATTGATGCTTGTAGCAGGCTGGGAGTCTCTGATGAAGTCCTGGGACAAGGCATTGAATTGTAAATAGTGGCATGAGATAGAAGTGTAGCAGCATCGTGATTGAGAGAAGCAGGCGCAACTACAAATTAGACATGGTCACCTACCTACCCTGAAGTGATGAAATGGTAAGTCAGTTAAGTCTATGACGTAGTGATTACTACTGTACTACATGAACTCGGGCCGTCGAGATGGGATCTGATGTATTCATGGAGTATCCACAACTTGAGGTGAGAAAGCTCGAGAAGCTACCAGGTTACCTTAAGGTACCTAAGGTAGGAAGGAATGAGGGGTGACAGAGTGTAGTTGGAAGCAGGAAGGCATGGATGATGAGTGATGGCAGGCAAGCCGCACAATGTGCCAATGTGCCAATGTGGTTCCTACCTTACCTTAAGGTATGCCGCGAAAAGAGAACAGCAGGGAAGGCATGGCGCGGCATGGCGCGGCATGGGAAAGGAAAAAAAAGGACGCAAAGAAAAGGGGAAGGAAAGAACGGCAGCCGCATATCTCCATGTCCCTTCCATGTTGGAGCCGGGGGATCGCGCACCTGCCTCAGTCACAGTGAGAAACTCGGGAAGGTGTTGGTGAGGGAAGAAAAAGTGAGGTGGGGGCTCGGGGGATAAACCACGAGTTGATTCTTCTTTCCCTGCCTCAAGAGCCAAGACACCACGTCCAAGTACCTCGTACTCCGAACGCATCCATGGATAGGTACCGAGCAAAAAACAGTCCTTCAAGAGTCAAGCCTCGTTCAAAGGTAAGCAATAGGGCAAGCATCCATCTGCATCTTTGCTCTTGCACCTGCAGCTGTCCACCTGCGCTCTCACTGCTCAGTGCCCACTGTCTCCTATGCAGCACGCAGCTTGCAGCACCACCTCAAGCACGACTCCATCCGCGGAACGAACCAACAGGGGAACATGGGATGGAAGCAGAACCAGAAACATCACAGAGCACGCTAAAACATGCCTTCTCGGCAATCCACTGCGACCTGAAATCCACAGCACCGCTGCACCACACGACCAGGCCACCACACCTCCTGTCAACTACACGTGTACCGACCGAGTAGGAACATTCCTCCACACTGCCCGCTCTGAGGGGGCTCGAGAGCCCGTCTGCGCATGGCCGCCATGGGCCAAGGCCTTGCTCGCTCACGAGAGAGCCCCGGCGACTGCCCAGGACTAGAGCCCACACAAACTGCCCGACTCGACCAAGCCTCAATGGAAAGGTACGAATGCTCCGTACTGCCTACACACCATGACACTTCCGTTGCGGCGTCGCGGCGTCGCCCCCCATTCCCTTAGCCCTGGAGACACATGGGAAGAGAGGAACCTCACCACATGGGATGGGTGGGACAAGACTGGAGAGTCCCACCTATGCAGGAGCTATGTTCGTGCGCGCTGCACCCAACTGGACACCTGCTCTGGCTAAACGGCAGACAAACCCTGACTCAGCTACATTGGGGCAGAGACCCGTTCCCACGCTGAACCCACGGACTCTGAGCCTGTCAACAGCTCAAAAGTGCCGGCCGAAACGAGGTTGCTTTACGGACTGCTATCGGACTGCTATCGTACGCAGTAAGTACCTTTCGCATACAGATACGCATACGTACGGAGTACAGACCACCTTACCCTCTATTCTATAGTATCCAGCCTACTGACAATCTCAAGACGTATCCTGTACTAGAGTGTCATGTCTACTTTGCCTATGACTTCAGCCATGACTTGCTGCGCTGGATGCCGGTCACACGAATAAGGCACCTACTACTCCGTGCTCCCTACCAACACAGGCATTAATACCTTACTTGAGCCAAACACCACTCTACTTGGATCCCGTCGGCCTCGGTCAAAAAGGCAGCCAAGAGACGGCACGGCATCGCATCCTCTTTTCCCGCCTCCGCCTCCGCGAAAAGAACAAGCCAGAGTCCAGAGGCAAGAGGTCAGCAAGCACCTCATCCTCAGGACCTTCCTCAATAATCCCCGCCGCCGTCGCCGTGTGAGCGGGATGCCACGCCGCCTCACCCAATCATTGCCATGGCAAGGTGTTGCTTGCCGGGGGGCCCAATTGGAACCCTACCTCGACTACTTCGACACCCATTGGATCTTGCCTCGCGCCGCTGTGCCTCACACCAAAAGGGCACAGTTCCATTTCAGGAAAGAAGGAAGACGGCAAAGACTGGAGGCGATGGGGGACATCCATCCAAGAAGACTCTCCAAAAGTTAGACGACGCGAAGCAACGGGATCGCTCCCGACCTCGGTCACTATCTCACCACCATGTACTTGGTACGCATCATACACTAAGTTAATCAACGTTGTCCGGTCGGTGGCCCCCGGATCAACATGACGCTCAAGCACTACTCCGTACACCACCACACCAAACTCCTATACTGTAACACGCCAATGATGACCGCCAACCTCGACTTCAGCTAAAACCCCTTCCTTTGAAGCCCTGCGACAAAGTCATCAAAGCTCCGTCCCCGGCTCTCTGCTCTAAATAGCGACGACGTTGAAGCTACCATGCAAGCGTCCGACAGTAGTGTCAGCCTCTCCGTTATTTCGAGACAGGAGGCTTCCAATTTGTGAGACAATTCCACATGCTTCTTTTTCTCGCCATCCGTCACCCATCGTCCTCTACTCCGTAGCCAACGTAGTACATGGGAATACTCTCCAAGGGTACAGTAAGTACTGCAGCCCAACGTCTACTTTTCCTGTTTGTAATCTCACAAAGCACAGCCAATTCTCACCTTTGGGTTGGCGGTAAAATCTGATTCTCCGGTTGTCTTGCATGGTCCCCTCCCGTCGACCCGTCGAATTGACTAGTCGTCAGCTTCAACTGGCCTGGCAAAGCCTCTCTCCGTCTTCACTCGCCCATCCATCTGCCAGTCATCAGTCACATCACCCACCTCGCATCGCATCGCGTCCCGTCACGCATCTTGCCTACTCGCGTCACCTCCATTGCGTCCTGTCTTTCTACTCGCCACAACTCGCTTCTTACCTCTGGCTAGTCGTTTGACTTCCCAGGCTTTCTCGCTCGACTAGACACCCTGGTCAAGAACGGTTTGTCACCCGGCGGCTGTGTCTTCCAGCGTGCAACCACATCCAATTCCACCACACATCTCATCGACGTCTCTCTGTCTTATTGCTGCCCTGTCTGCGATTCAACATTGAGTGCGACCTGGGCAGAGTTTCTTCTCCTGCTTGGGGTGCTGAAGTCACTCTAAACTGAGCTAGATTCGCTCTTTTCTCCAAGTGCCCACGTCCAGTGGCCAATGTCATCCATTTCGGCAACCGGCAAGCGGAAATAACCTTAGTTGACCAGAGTTATCGAACCATACCATCAGCCAGCCATCAACCTAAGCTCCTCAGCCCTCTGGGGGCCGTCTATTGTTCATCGCACGGCAAAGCTGCAACAGCGATCGACGACGATTGACCAGTACTGCCCTCCCTTGCCTTTTGTCTGCTTCTAGATCTCCCCACCCTCTCCAACCGGAGACCGTCCTCTGTACTGCAACTGGCCCTTTCGTGCAGCTCAGTATTCGTACTGACACCTTCAGGCATACAGCCTCCATAAACCTTCTTCTCCCTTTCGCTCTTGTCCTTTGGTTCAGCTCCGACTGTGCTTTGCCTGGAGGCTGTACGTACCCGGTCGTAACCTCGTCCAGCTACCTTGCCCGACTTTATCTCACCAGATTCGTCCGTAGGGCGCCAACAGCAGGGCAGACTGCCGTAACGGAGTTGCTTAAAGTACGGTTGGGATCCTCCAGACGCCCAGGTCACCAAGTACCCCCCAGCAAGGTACCTCTCACCTAACCTACCCTGCCTTAGCTACCCTCCCCTCAGCTTAGCGCAGCTGGCTGGCGAGAGGCCCTTGCAGACGACAGAACAACCAAAAACTGCTGCACCAACACCCTTTATTTGTTTTTAATTGGGTAGCCGGAGTGTGAGAGGATGAGAGCTGGTTGGGAACTTTGACTCTTCTTTTTTTGTCCTGACCTGGCTCGTCGGTCGTCTGTTTCTTCTTCTTTTACTCTCCCATTCTTGTTTTCCTTCGTCTTTGACACTTTCAGGATTTCCATATCCCCCGTCTCCTTTCTCTCTCTCTCACATCCTGTCTCCCATTACTTCTATTCTCGCCTTCCCCTCTTCTTTCTCTGTCTCTCTCTCTCTCTCTCTCTCTGCATCCAGCCAGTCAACCAGTCTGCTTTTGCATTTTTCCATTCCCCTGCTCGTCCCCCGTTCCCCGTCAACTTCCCCCCCTCCCCTCGGGCCCCTTAAAAGCACCCCTCCTTGGTCTCCTGTGGTCCCCACTCTTCCAATCAATTCGGACGGGCCAGACCCAGAGCTCCATGACCCGAGCCCCCGACTTTCAAACTTCGACGCTCCTGTGCTCCAACTACAATTGCATCCGGACCCCCCCGCCATTCTCCTTCGTCCCTTCCAGGTACCTTGTTGCGTCCTCTGGAAATCGCGCCCATCCACTCCCGATATAGAGTGATTTGCACGGCAATCCGCAGCCTCGATTCCGCTACCTGGCTTTCGGACCTCACCACTTCTCCGCCATACCAAACCCTCCGCCTCGCCGACAATCTATTTAACCTTGCTGTCGTCCCTTGCCGCATGACGCGCCGATTGCGAAGTACTCAGCCCGGCGGCCCTTCCTCAAAGGAAGACGACCAGCTGTTGAAGCTTTTCTCAACACACCAATTCGTCCCGGCACATTTCTGTCATCTGAATTGAGCTGCCCTGCTCAGACATCTCTCCCGCAACGATACACACAACCGACAGCAACAAAGTCGCAGCTTCAGGTTGGCCAGCATAGACACAATGTCACGCCACAACAGGCATCATCAGTCCTGGTATGCTCCGCCGTGATGCCTTCCCAATTTGTAAAGGAAGAGATAGAGGGATCGCAAGCTGATCATGCGTAGTCGTGAGCTCCATGTCGTGGTGCTGGGTGCCGGTGAGTCCTTGTTGAGAAATGCGCCTGTCACGTGCGCAGCCCACTAACTTTGCATCTAGGAGGTGTTGGAAAGAGTTGCTTAACAGGTCAGCATCGCGTAGCGCAATGCTCGTGTCAAATGTGCAGCACCGCTAACCAATGCAAAAGCTCAATTCGTTCACAATGAGTGGATCGAGAGTTACGACCCGACAATTGAAGACACCTACCGGACACAATTACAGGTTGATGTGAGTTAATCTTATGCGGGTACTACTTATTGCGACGAATCACTGACTCGATTCATTCCAGGGACGGCAAGTGGTCTTGGAAATGTGAGTAACGAAGGCACATTCTAGCTGCCGTGAGACCATCCATCTAACAATGAATCAGCCTCGACACCGCGGGCACAGAGCAGTTTGGTTAGCTACTTTTCGTACTCTGTCCGACATCCCAGCTGACCGTGGATACAGTTGCCATGCGTGACCTTTACATGAAATCCGGCCAAGGCTTCATTCTGGTCTTCAGCATCACCTCATCGTCCTCTATGAACGAGATTGAGATGCTCCGAGAGGAAATTACCCGCATCAAGGACGACGACAATGTTCCCATCGTCATCGTCGGCAATAAGGCCGACTTGGAAGAGCAGCGGTCCGTACCTAGACAAAGGGCTTTTGCGTGCTCTCAGATGTGGGATGCGCCTTACTACGAAACGAGCGCAAGGACACGAAGTAAGTCAACAGCGGGGTGTTGAGACGAGACTTTGCTAATCAGTGTCATCAGCCAACGTCGACGCCGTTTTTATAGACATTTGTCGCCAGCTTCTCATGAAGGATGAGAAGTTCCAAAACCAAGCCGCTCATGAAGATGAAGACCACGAGTACGAGAAAAACCCAGGTCTCATGGGTTTTGCAAAGCGGAAGCACCGAAGGCGCAGACGTCCTGACGGTCACCGATGCGTCATCCTTTGAGCTGTCCAGCATGACCTTCTATCGACTACGCGTTTCGACTCCCGAAACGCCTTCTAACCATGCATCTCCCTACAAGCGGAAGCATGCGGCGCTTTCTGTTGTCAGCATCCAAGGATTCAACACTCCATATTCGAATTCGACGCATTTCGCAGCCGGCATTCATACACTTCAAGACCCACAAAGAAAAGGGACGCACTCATTCAGGCCCTGCATGTTTCCTTTTACGTTTTTTTTTTTTCGCACTCAAGACGACCTTGTCTCATCGGCAAACCATACCCTCTCATGAATTTCCGACATCAACTTCGCGGCAATGAAGTCCTCCATCTTTGTTTTCGACACGGCCTTTTGTACGCTTTACGACTTCATTTCAAACTTCGATCGAGGACAGCTGGATGAAAGCATAAGAGATCAATCTTGATTCATCCTTAAGCATCGCAGCAGCGAGATTCCCAACTGCAGAAAGAACTTGCGATTTGTTCTTCATTTTCATTTACGACGGGACGAAACTTGGACAAAGACCCATTCATCACCCACATCACATAGCTTTCTTCATTTCATTTTTCCTCATTTGATGTTTTCTCTCCTCTCATTTCAGCTTCCATGTCTTTTCATCATACCTTTAGGGAAGGAGACAAAACAAAACAGTAGGGTAAAGGGATGGAGTTTTCACTTTCCAAGAAAAAAACAAAGATTTTGGGCGGGATTCGGCTTCATCGGGCGTTAGGGAAACAAACTGGTGTGTTCCTACAAAGGTACTAAGTGAGCAAAGGTTGAGACATTGCAGCTGTGGGGTCCCATCCATTGTGGGAGGAGAGATTTTGCTGCTCTATCTCTCTCGTATCGTCTCCCCCATACGGGCTAGAATTGATGGTATTCTTGGCCGCATACTTGGAAAATAAGCTGCAAGGCTCTATCGGGCGATAGTCCGATTTGTGACAAGTGACAAAGGTAATGTTATGTGAAGATCGTTGAAAGCATGTGACTGCTGTAACCCTTCACTGCCCACATTCCGTCTTTTCCTGGTATGTTGGTGCAGGTTACATGAGGCTCTGTCGTACGCGTCAACCCGGGTCAACCGAGGCTTCGTGTTCGGGTTTGTTTCTCGAGCAGCTGACTTTTTTCGATATCGGAGATTTCGCACCTTTCTTTCGTCCGTTGCTAGCATGCTCGAATGGCTGCCAGAGTATATCGCGCTCTGCCTCTATTGATGCATCGTGATCGGAGAAGAAAGCCCTTCTCATAAATATCGATCCTCTTAACGCGACTCCAATCGGCGACCAACGCTTTACAATCACTATCAATCAAGGCCCTAAGAGATGTCCACGGCGGATTATCATCTCATAATTCTATGGATGTTTAATCGCGTTGTATTCAGCAGGAGTACATAAAGATGGAACGGAACTCCATCACAACAGGTAACGAAGCGATGTGCGGGTGACGAAGCTACATACAATGAGAAGCAAGCACACAACGCTAGCCTGAACATTAAAAATTTGTGACTTGATGTCATTTGGCATCTATCAAAGAGCTAAGTGATAGCGAAAGAGCCTGCATCATCTTCGCTATACTCTTTCTATTTCGATACCTTGTGAGCCCATCGAGGCCGAGGCCAGAAGGGGAGGTTTCTTCGTCAATACCTTTGATTAGATGGAGACCAATTCCCCTTCTATATACTGACCAGGCACTCTAGCCAAAAACTACTCGTTCTTGCTGAGTGGGTTCTAGACGGGCCGTGGGTGATATCGCATAAGGCTCAGTATGTCGAGTCTACGGTATGTAAGGCCATCTCGGTCTAGCTTAGCATACAACCACAACCACAACCACCACTCGGGTACGGACAAAAGTTCAGTGCTTGCCAGAGGTGACTGTTCCGTGCATCCCGCCGAGTGTCTAGCACATCTTTACGCGCAGAGATCTCCTCACAGAATGTCTCCCAGTCGTAAAGTAGGCCGGTACTCTTCCCCTCTCTCCGCCCGATTCGCGATGCTCCCACCCTGACTATCTATATGGTGGCAGACGAGCAGAGACAGCGGACGTGTCAAACTTCATGGACTTGCGTACTACATCTCTGAAAGATGCAGTAAGCCTGCCTGTATGGCCAGGTAGTGCAGCGACAGAGACCGGGAAGTGCAGCAACACGTGGTCATTCCGTGCAAGACGCTGGAATTGGCGGGATGGCTCTCAACGAAGGCCATTTTGATCTGAGTAACCAGCATGACGAAGGGGGCCGTACTTGTACTATATATATAGTATCTCAATCAAGACTTTGCGGAGGCCACTTGCTGTGTCTTCGGGTGGGTGCTTTCTATCAACACTCCCTGTGGGCTATCTAGAAGGTACCAATCACCTAACCGTAGACTGCAAATGACCGGGACCTGCAGGATATCCTAGCTCCCGAGATGAATCCGAATGTGCTTCCTTTTCTTCTTTCTCCGAACCCTCAAGAGAATGAATAAGGTTCAGAGTTCTCTCTCTCAATGATACCTCATATCGTCATAACAAGCCAACGAGGGTGCTTTCTGCTCGGCATGACGGTACGAATGACATGCTACCTGAACTGCTCTCTGTTGAACGATACTTAATGGGAGGGAGCGAACCAAATGGGTTGATGTCAATCCCCTCTCATGGCCAGCTAAACAAGAAGTAGAACCCAGCCTCGTACAGAACAAGAGTATCCGCGTCAAGCTCGATCATCAGAACAGTACACGCCTTTCCTCATCCTTAAATCGAGGTAAAGACCCGGCCAGGGCCAGATTAACTCTTCACCATCCTCGCACAACACAACATATACAAAGGCGACTATTCCATCGCCGGTGTCAGCATGGGTGGTTGGTGGGTACCGTCTCCCTCATCCTCCACCTACCCAAGGCCAACTGACGGCCCCAAAGTCTGTGTCTTTTTCTGAACAAGACGTATTCTCAACGCCAACAACCTAGAGGTGGTCACCTTAACTCCTTCTCTATCTATATATGATGGAGAGTTATCACTGCCAGATACCTCACACCAGCAGAAGGATCCTGTCTGCCCAGCATAGGAAGAAAGTCTCATGTTACGCACAAACTAAGAGCCGAGAATAAAAGCACCCAAAGCCGAGTACACGTCGTCTTTCCGTCAAGCAATCTACTCCGCCTCGTCGATGACTCCCGAGTCACAAATGCAAGGGAACTCAGCAGCAGGGGGGAGGGAGGGGGGGGTGTTCCATAGAAAGAAGCGAGAACAGGCAGAGGGGGGGACAATAACATGCAGCCTTGAGTAAGCCATGGGCGGCACTTCTGGTGTCGATGACATTGGATTATTCCATAAGAGGAGCCGACGAACCTCCAAGGACCACTCTCCCTCGTCTCTCATCTAATAGACAACAGACGACGATGCTCAGATCCCAATACCCAAGCTTGGGACAAAGTTCACCCCCCAATTCCAAAGGAAACCAATTTTCAGCATCTTACGAGATTTCCTGAGAACGAAGATCACGAGTCAAAAAGTCTTGAACAAATAAACGCTTGACATCATTTCAATCTCATTGAGCAGCCCGCTCTCCAGCAAAGCCACAGCTTTCGTCTATCGGGGTGTTCCCAGGATCAAGAAGAAAAGCTTCACTTGTGTTTCTTAATCCCTCCGCGAATCCGTTCCACAAGTAAGTTTTTACTCCAAAATCGTGTGTTTCCGAGGAGGAGGGAGAAGGAGAAGTGTAAAGAAAGTGAAAAAAAGACATTAAACGTCGCTTCCTCGTGTCGTCCTTCCCCCCTCATCCATTCATCCATCCATCCTCCTCCAGCGCAAGCGACGCCCAATTAATCAAAGTTTTCCAAAACCAAGCTTTGTTGGTGGTGTAATGAACACAAAAGAAAAGAAGAATAGGAGTGAGAGAATATGTTGGGAAAAAGTAAGTTGGGTATCGGTGAAGTTGTGTCGCCCTTTTGTGCGGAAGTTGTCCAGAAACCTGGAGGGCAGAATGGCAATATCTCTCAAACCGGGGCTGAATAAACCGCAGGAACGGAGGGAGTACCACTCGTGCAAGTGTCGGCAAATTAAAAGAGCCTCGGCGGTCCGTTAGACGGAGGCGGCTTATCATCCTTCTGGTTGACCTTGACGATGCCGACCAGCACGCCCACTATCAACGCGATCAGGAACACCAAGACAGCGCAGAGCACGCCGGCGAGAATGCCAAGTTTCATCTTTCTCTTCTTCCTAGCCTGCGCGACGGGGCCAAGCTGTCCAGGACTGTTGCCATAAGCCGGCATCCCTCCCGTCATCGATTGCAAGTAGGCGCGCGGCCCGCTCCGTTCCCCTTGTCCCGATTCCGCGTCGGCTACGTGAGCTGCCGCCGGTGCGGGGGCTTGCTGTGGGGTGCTAGTGTAGGTACTCTGAGATCGCGTGGAATGCGCTCCATTCTGCTGCTGCTGCTGTCCGCTGAGAAGGGCACTCTCTGAGGGGTTTGGTGATATCGGGTCGCGAGGCGTCGAAGGGTTAGTAGTCCCCGTGCCTGGCCTCGAGGGGTCGTACGGCGGTGGTGGCGGGAGGTTAGGGTTCGCGGCTGACATGCCATCCGGGGTCCACGGTGCTATCGGCCCACGAGCGGGAGAGTACAAGGGGTCGTGGTTCTGCGCCTGGTTCCAGCCTTGCGATTGCTGGAAAGGTGCTGGAGCATTGGTTGGATACGGCGGGAATTGGGCTTGTGCTTGTGTACTGCTACTGCTGTTGGCGGCGCCGGGGGCGGCATTGTGGTTATTGTTGTAGGATTGGGAGTAACGGGCATTGGGCATAGCGAGCTTGTCGTCGGTGGGCATCGTCGGGTCAGACGGCCGGTAGGATGAGTCTGAAGGGTAGGCGGCATTGCTGATAGAATTGGAAGGGTGGCCGCCGGGTTGGTAGCTTGAGTCCCCGGGATATGCGGCGTTGTCAATTGAGTTTGACGGGTGGTGATGCTGGTTGTAGTCCATGATGGGCGGGTTTGTTGACGGCGTGGAGGTCTGTCTACGTTTTCTGGGGATATGTGGAAGTGCTACTTGAGATTATTTCGAGATGGGATGAAGTTGAATCCGGGGGGAGGGGAACGTCGAGGTTCAACCGCTTAGAGTGCAAGTCCAAACCGGATCCGGACACAAGGCCTTGCGGGGAGAAGGTGAAAGGGATCCCAACAGTGTGTCGTCGAGTCAGCCAGGCCAGGCGACGCCAGAAGCGTGACTGTGATGTCTGCGCGCGTCGAGGAACGGCCCACGTAAGGAAGGCTGGCGTCGTCTTAATGCGCCGTACAACCCAAGATGAGCAGGAGCCAAAAGAAGGAACGGGCAGCCAGAATTGAAAGAGAAACGAATTGACTGGTGGATAGGTAGGTAGCAAGGAAGAACGGAACCAAAGCGGGAAACCTTTTCCTTCCTTCGACGGAGGGCGACTGACTAGACAGGTAAAGGAGCGAATAAGGTTGAAAAGTCAGGCGAAGGCGAAGGGGAAGGATGGCCCGCGAGAAGAGCAATTTGGAAGAAGTGAGGATGAAAGTGAGAGGAAGAGGATAAGGAAGAGAAAGTAAGCCAAGCCAACGAACAGGAAGGTAAGGTAAATTGAGATGGCGGCAGATTGAGAGCGAGGGAGAGAGCAAGGAAGGGGTCATCCAAGGATGAGCAGCCAACCCACTTGTGAGCCAAAAAGCAAAAGCCCAGGTCCAGTTGCCGTCCCCGACTGGGTGGTGTCTCTCTCTATCTCTTTGCCTCTTCTTCTTCTGCCTCCTCCTCTTGCTGCTGCTCCAAGGCCAGGCCCAACAGGGCGCGGCCGGGATTAGAGTAATGATGCTGCAGCCATCAGCGGCATCCGCTGGCGCCAAGTGGGCTCTGTTGCTATTCATTGCTACTCTCAGGACCCAAGTGCGTTCTAAAGATGTGGGTGTGTGTCTGTTCCAAAGTAAGTACTCTCTGGGAGTCATCTACGCTAAACGGTACCTGCTTATCCGTAGCGCACTTGGCCGTTTCTCTCCCCCCCTCTCTCTCTTGCAGTCTCTGGAGAATGGTTCGTCTCTCCACAGCCTCAATGGGCGGGCTTAGCTGGCCCTTCTTAGCAAGGGGTGAAGAGCCACGAGGTGGATGGTGGGCATGGCAGGATGGGAGGGACGGGCGAATCTACCTTATTTCCCGTTGGATGCGTGCTATGTGATGCAAGTGAGCCGACATGGTAACGCGCGCCGAACTGCGACACGATGACCCGTAGTCGCGTTCTTGCAGCCTCCTCTGTCACTCTGATAGATCATGGATGCTGTCGTCTGCTCCAAGCACGAGGGAGGCTGTGTGGCTGTGTCTGGCATGTCTCTCTGAGTGTTCACCGTTCGTTCTCCTGCAAATCTGACAGACCAAGTTCAGGGGTTCGGGGCGGTCCAGAACGGATGATGGGTTTCAAGACCACCCGACGAACACTTTTCTGGCTGACAGTTCAGTCCGGAGTTTTGGACTATGAGCCTTGAGAAATGTTCCAGTCCTTATTCCCACATTTCGTCACTCTCTCCCTCCTCCCCTCCTCTGTGGAACGCCGAACAAACAGCCCGCAATCACCCTCGAACAGATTTCCCTCATCCACTGCGAGAAAACCCACTCTGAACCCTCAAGCGAACGGGCATCGTTGGCAAGCACCGCCGCAGGGCACGCGGGTGGAGGAGATGGAGGAGGGGAGGGGTGGGCCACCGGGGGGGAAACTTGGGAAGGGAAGGATTGGCACCGATGCAGGAACCCTTGCTCTGGCACGCCTGCGCCTGGAAAGGGGGTTGAGAAATCGCAGGGGTGTTTTGGTGGAGAAGGGGGAAGAGGAGGATCTGTTAGTGCCTGGGAATTTGGAAAGTAAGAAAGAGAGAGAGAGAGCGCGCAGAGCCACAGTGGCACAGAGTGTGCGTGAGTCTGAGAGAGACTTCTGTCCACTAAGAACTGAATATCAGAAGGTCGGCACTTGTAGCAGAGACATGCCCTTGAACACGGATTCACCAAATCAAAGATTCATGGAAGTTTCCTGGGGCTCTCTCCCCCGCGCTACCAAAACCACTACCGCCGGCGACGGGGGCCATGTTTCCTTGCCCTGAGATAACCGGGCTGGGCACTTCAAATTTCGCCATTCTCGACCCTGTTGTGGTCCCCGGCAGACGATAAGTCCAGGGCCACAATGTGGGCGAGGGTCGAGACTGAGGAATTCAAGCGGGGAGGAGTATCCGTACACACAAAATCAGGCCGGCTGTCCGCGCTGTAACAGATACACTATTCTCGAAGATGGTTTAAAGGTTCGACAGACAAGGCGAGAAAGAAAGACGTCGAAACGCTCAGGCCACCGCGAAAGATATCAAACTCTGCTTGCCAAGAAACACCAAATTCTTGCGCATGCCCACCTGCAACTAACTAACCAGAGGCAAATAGCAAACTTCTCGGAAAGAACTTACAATCAGTCCTAGCGCCAAGCTCCCGCCCATCTCAACTTCCGGCGACTTGGCACAACCCTTGGGAAAGCCGTGTCTTTCGGTCGTCAAGGCTCAGCTCAGCCTCGATTTCTCTCAAGAGGTCGCATAAAACGTTGTTTACTTTTTTGTTCAACATAGCACGACAGCATTCTAGCAAAATTTCAGTTGCTTCCGCTAGTCGTACATGTTCTTATTTTAATTCTGTATCCGTAATCTAAGAAACACAAGAAGTAGAGCAGGGGGGAAAAACAAAAAGCCCATGCCACGCCTTCCGTCAAGTCTCTTCCTCAAACATCTCAATCAATTAACCTGAGAGGGAAAACGGCGCGCTGTTCGAAAGAAGAAGAAGAAAACCACCACGTTGCCTTCGAAAGCTTCAAATGTGGGACCCGCTGCCTGTACTCACCTCTTTGCGCGACTTCTGTCTTGAAGCCCGGGTATTGAACCATCCATTGACCCTCGTGGTACCAGCCCGAGACTGCGGGCACAAAGTCACGTTGCAAAAAAAAGAAAAGAAAAGAAAAAACCTCGGTCAACTTGAATGATGTTCATCTAGACAATCCGCGCCGGCTTACGGCACAAAGGCCCGCCGATTCAAATCCTTGGTTCGCTGAGATTAAACCCTCCGCGGCGATCCCGACAATCTGCCACGAGCCCAGGACATCCCATAAGGATTTCCATCCTATCAAAACCCTACTGCCAATATCGTGACAAGCAGCCAGCCCACACACTCTGTCCCTCATATATACTACATACCTTTACGTCATTTGACACCGTGAAAGCTAGCTGGAACGATCACATCCCTTTGGTTTCCCAACTTCATGTTTTCACTTCACCCCATTAACCAATACAGTCATGTGTGTACAGGTGATTATGTCTTGATTTGATATCAGTGGTATCTGCATAGCTCCTTCGACTTCCTCCTCTCAGTTCCAACGCCTTCGCTTTACTTACTCGTACACGACGAGATGCTATGCGTTGCCAAAAATGTCCTCCGCTCGTAGAAAATAAGAAAAACGCACCAGAATCTTTTTATACAACATGGTCGGCCGGCGTGCCTACACATCTCTCGTACCGCCCAGAGCTCCTAACCAAAAAGAAGGAGCGCCGAGTCACCTCATTAAGCGTCATATCTATGTACATTTTTTTTCCACGCACGCCTCGGCACGCCGCCACGACCATCGTGCGGTCGGCCATCGTTTTTTGTGTTCGCCTCTCAGCTGCTCTTGCGGCCAACCTGAATGCCTCCCGGGATGGTGATGAGGAAATTGACAAGGTCCACTGAGTTGCCTCCGCCAAGTGTCACGTTCAGTGCCTGGGCGGGCGTAACGCCGCCACTTTGCTGCCGAGTGCCCTGGTCCGCAGTCGTGAAGAAACGCTGCAAAACTGTCTGTGCCGTTGTCGCCGCCATCAAGGTTTGCCTCTCGAGAATGAGAAGAATCGAGACACGGGCAAAGTCCAATGTCTCCTCGGTGACCGTGAAGGTCGGGCTAGGTGCTGGCGCAGACGACACTGGTACTGAGGGGACCAGAGGGGTCTCTGACGTGGTTGTCGTTGGTATCGTCGTAGGCGGGATCGTAGTTGCCGGCAGGGCTACAGAGGAAGTCGTCTCAGGTGTTGGTGTTGGCGAGGGCACCATTGGAATAGTAGCCCACATGGTGGAGCTGGAAGCGTGAATGGTTGTGACACGGAACGGCCCTGTGAGTGTTGTGAATCCACCAACAATATCTGGCGAGGGTAGGATCACACCTCCCGGTGCGTTGATGTCAATCGTGATAGTTGCCGCTTGCCCTGGGAGGATAGTGATGACCTGAACAGGAATTGCGCCCTTGGCGTTGAGATCCGTGTCTGAAATGACAGTTCCAGTGCGAGTGGAACGTCCGTCGAATGTCACGAGCGAGTTCTGCGCAATGCATGATAGGCTTTCCGTGTTGAACTTCGCAAGAATATCGGTACCGTCCAGAGGAACCGTAAAGTTCGTCTGTGATTGTTGCAGTAGTCGTGGAACCGCCTGGCCGAGAGTGACATTACTAAAATTAGTCGAGGTAGAGTTCCCCGAGAGGTTGGTGGTGGTGCAGCCTGTTGCTCCGGCCACGGTGCAGGTCTGCCCAGTGAACCCGTTGATACAGATGCAGGAACAAACGTTTTGTGATACGACGTTTGTTCCGCCGTTCTCGCACTTGAGCTGGTTCTGGCACTGGGTCAGGGCCGGCTCCGCTGCTGGAGGAGTAGCAGATCTATTTTTGCGGAATACGAAGAATTCGAGGGGGACGATGATTGCGGCGGCAATGATTCCCAAAATGAGAAAGACGATGAGAATAAAGGCCCATAGTGGCAGCCCGCAACACTTTCTACGGCGCTTAGTCGAAGACTCGCCGTCGTTGGATTCGAGCCTGGCCAGCGGAGATCCTCTTGCCGCCATCGCTCTAGTCACAGGCTGAGGCGTGCTGCCCCTACTGCCCGGTGCCAGTGGCCACGAGGCTTGTGAGGCTCGTCTGAACCAGCTTCCACGGTTGGGGGGGTTTGGTGTCGTGGCCGCAGGTGGCGGGAATGCAGCGAGCATGTCAGACAGGCCCGACTGGTGCTTGTCGCCAGCTGAAGAAACAGTTAGCCAATACTACCGCGGTAAAAATTGAAAAGTTGACTTACAAGACACGCCAGACATCTGCTGCTCCCCCTCTCGCCCAAATGCCTTCTCGTCCGGCCACGTACCGTCATCCATCTCGAATCTACTGGCAGGTCTGCGTCCCCGATCGATCAAAGCAGCCAGGCGGGTTGCTCGTTTGATAAGATCCGGTAAACTCGTCATGCTACCCCTGGATTCCATTTGCCTGACTGAGTCCATGTCAAGTCCGAGTTTGGGTGGTCGTCGAATGGCCGAAAGGCGGTTGTACGGTCGGGGGGACGGCGTAACCTTCCTCAATTCTGCTGGATCCGTCGCACTGGCAGCGGCAAAAGCGCCTAGCATAGCGTTGGCCGAGATGGATGGGGTCGTGGCGGTGGCTGCTGTGGTAGGGGCCGTTCCTGAGGAGCTGGAAGCCTCATAGTAAGCTGTACCAGCGTCAAAAGGACTGACGGGAAGCTGGAAAGGAGGGACTGGCGACCGCCGCGGCGACTCTTGTTCATTGAGTACATCCTGCGGCATCGGGTCTCCGTTGCTTGGGGCTCGGTTCATCACGATTGAAGGCTTCGACATCTTGCCCAAGCTAGCACTCCGAACAAGTTTGCTCTCGTCTCCTGCATCACCATATGGCGGTCCTGTACCGCGGCTCATTTGACTGTTTTCGTCCTCGGTTGAATACGCGTCGTCCTCGTAGAAGTCGTCTGGATACCCTGGGCTGAAACCTGGGGATTGACTGCCCCAGCTCTCGGGCATAGCAGCGCTGGAAGCGAAAGAGGTGTGGGACCTCGACCGAGGACTCTCTTCGGGAATCGGCGAGACGAACGAAGCATTCGAATAGAACGATGAGTCGCCTCGACGGGAGGACGGCGGAGGACCCAAAGTTACGCTCCGTCTCGGTGGTACTGCAGGTTGTGGCACGGCGACGGGTGGCAGAGTCGATGGCAAAGGGAAGTCTGGAATCGATCCGACTGAAGAAAGTGATGATTGCGTGTGTCTTGATGACGGGGTAAGCGGTGCGGATGAGACATCTTGGCTCAGCGTTGATTCTCGTCCGCTTTGTGGGGTATATTGAAAAACGGGAGTGTGATCCTGGACCCGGGAACTGTCCAATATTGAGGGTACTCTACTTGGGCGCGGAGGTCGTTGCGGCGGTGGTCCACGGCCCGGAGGAGGTCGATAGGGTTCTGCATCGGAGTTGTTCACGGGCGACGGAATCGGTCCTGGCAACGGCCACTGTGGAATTTGTGTCGGTCGGGAGATGGCAAGCCCGGGGCTGCCATCTTTATTTTGCAAGCCATTCGGTAGTTGAAGTCTCGGTATCCGTGATTGTGTCGGCTCGACGATTTGACGCCGGTCTGAGACATCCGTGGGGCTGTCTGGATCTTCTTCCATTATCGGGAACCTCGTGGCGCTCGGCGGAGAATACTGTTCCCTCGGGAATCCGGCTTGAGCCCGCTCTCTCGCCCGCTTGACGGATCCTGCAACTGGCGGTCGATCCATATCTCTTCCATATTGGGGTTGACTCATTTAGTACTCGTGAATTCGATCCAGCGACATCAGAGTTTCGTTTTCCTCCTGACTTCCTGTTTGTTTTTTTCCTTTCCAAGATGCCTGTACGTCCAGGCACGACAATTAGACCATTCGCTCTGCGGTATCACCCAGGTGCAGCTTCTATAACCGTGGTTCCTGCGGGTCGCCAATGGTTAAGTGATGCGGTGGCGTAGCTGAAATTGTCCGAGGGGACGCTCGTATAGGCTCGCGGTGGCAATGCGACTTGCAGCAGACGACGCAGATTCGCGGATAGAAAAGAGCGGCTGAGAGTTAGATCAAATGAATGGCCGCTCAGCTCTTATGCGAGGCGGTGTAACTGTGTGAGGTTGAAAAACAGGACCCAGGCCTATTAGGAAGAATCGAAGTCTAGAGCGACGCTGAAGTGCAGTAGGGTGGCGAGTTGGCCAAGGAAAAGAACGGAACGAAAAGGCGGCGAAGGAATGAAGTGCGTACACTGAGGTAGCAGGATAGCAGATTGCTAAATGGATTAATTAGGATGGCAGGGAATGAAAAGACGCGTTGGACAATCTATGGTACAAAAGTCCAGGTCAGCACCGGATAAGTGTGAGGGGATTTGGAAGGAAGAGAGGCGAAGCGGAAGAGAGAGAGAGAGAGTAGAAGCAGCACGGCCACTCAAGGCAAACTGGCCCCCCAGTAACAGGTACAGAGGATTCCCGGTGGTTCGGGAGGGTTGCCTCAAGTCGGCCGCACCCTCTCCAAGCAAGGAACACCTGAACAGCCGGGCCACGGGTAGGGGGAGTCCCAAAGAGGATCACGTACATTTGGTGTTTCGAGACTTGGCCTTTGTCGGACGTGATTCGCCCAGCAGGCAAGATTTGTGATTGCTTTTGATAGAGAGATGAAGAGAGATGGGATGCAGTTGTGACGGCCTTGGATAGCAGACGGGTTTGTTGGTTGAGTGATTGAGTAAGTGAGCGACTGCGGTGATGAGAATGACTACAAGGTGATGGCATCGACGTCGGAGCAATGGCAAGAGCGCGTCTTAGCAGCAAATGCTTCGACAAACAGACGGGCCAACGCAGTCGTCGGCGCAACAGCAGCAGCAGAGTGCAACTCTGACGGCGGATGGGTGAAGAGAAATCGAGTGGGTGAGACGAGCGCGGGTGAGTGCACGACACACGATGGGTCTTGCGGTGCTGTAGAAAGGACTGAGAGTGTTTCAGACGGGCGGAACGGACAGGGTGTGTCCGGCGTCGGGGAGGCAGGTTGTCTCCGGGGGGGACCTAGTGACTGACGTCTGAAGATTTGGAGATCAAGAGACAATCAGGCGAAGAAGCAGGTCCGTGGTGGATTCAATGGTGATATGATGTGCGAACTGACAGGCGAGGTCGCGTGGGGTAACGGAGCGTCGATGATATGTGTTTGCTCCAAGGCGGAGTGAGGAATCCCGTGGCGACGGTCCGGTGAGAGAAAGACGGAGAGTCGCGAGAGAGCAATGAGGGTCAGAGAGGTTAATGACGCAGGCCTTGTTGAGGTTCTCGGACGGGTTGCGGCAGTTAGTCTTCAAGACAAAAACTTATGTCCGGTTGGCGGCGGCAAAAAAGGAAGAAGAGACCAATGGCGGCCGATCAAGTCGACGAGATTGGAAGAAGAAAAGAAGGTCGAGAAGTGAAAGGTGTGCGTACGCAGTGTGCGTGTGCGTGTGTGTATGAGTGAGTGGTGTGTGTGAACTGGGTCTGTGTCTGTGTGTATTGAATTGGTTGGTCGGCGGACACACAGATGTACGTATCGTGACGGGATCTGATCTGTCGAGGGACAGTAGAACGGACGGGCCGCGTGCCTGGCTGGACAATCCGTATGTGACAGCTACAAGCGACGACTTACAAGAACCAGTATCGGTGGGGTTGACTCGACTGGTCTGCGGCAACAGGTCACGACCACACGGAAAGGTTGATGGAGGTGGTCCCGAGGTGGAAGTCAAGAAGAAAAGAGAGAGAGAGGAGTCGGTCGAGACGGGACAGGAGGGATTAGAGAGGAAGTGAGGAGGGATCCCCAGAGATCAAAAACGAGTGGAAGCAGACTGCCAGAAGAGGGCCGGGCTGGGCTGGGTCTGAATCCCAATCTAGAGTCTAGAGACGGACGGGGGTGGGATTTTGGGACGTGGACTGGGGATGGTCTGGCCTGAGAGACAGCCCATTCAGCAGAATCGGTGCAAGAGAAAAGACTCCACCATCCACCGGCACGGAACTTGACTTTTGGAGTGAGAGAGAGAGAGAGCGAAAGACCAGGGGTGATAGTCGGTGTTTTGCGAGCCTATGACCCCTTCCCCCCTTGCTGTTGCTGCTCGTACTGCGTACATACCTTCACTGCAAATTTCGTCCTCTTTTTTTTCTGCCTCTTCCCCTCTGCAGGTCCAGGTCAAGTCCGGATAATGCGCCGAAAGCGAGCGTAGTGGTGTTGCTATCCGTCTTTATCGGTACGAGTATGCTATGTAAAGAAGCGCAGTAAGCATGTAAAGTACCTTGAAATGGATATCTCACCGTAACATGGTCACGTACCTTGCAGGTGCAGCAAGCACAAGCACACACGTGGGGCACTGGGACGGGATTGCGCAAACGAAGTATCCAAAGATATCTGAAGGATGGAGGCAAAAAACGGAGTATTGTGCAGGGAAATGACGGGTGGGGGTGTGGCCGTTGTAGAGTGACGCCAACATGCCCAGCTTTGCCCAAGTTGGTCGAGAGTCAAGAGGCCGTTGAAAAGGTCTCGTCTCAGTCAGTACCAACGTCCGGTGCTATCGTTCCCCCTTGCGGCTTGTGTCAATTACCTTTTGCTTTGCACGTGCCTTGGTCGGAAGTGCTAATATGAGTGTGGTAAGTAAGGTAAGTTAAGCAGGAAAGGACACGAGTGAGGCGTCGATAGTCAAGCAAAGGCTGTAAAGCCAAGTCGCCCGTCGCTGCAAAGGTTGATGGCATGTCTTCAAGGGCTGCCCCTGGCTCCAGACTGGGTTCATTTTTGGGGACAACGAGATCCCAAAGTGGCAGATGGGTAAAGGATTCAACGAGGCACGGCTCATCTTGGGAGCTGTGGCTGACGCTAACACGACCGTTCCTGGTCCTTCCTGGTCGCCGCTGCCATCCTGGCTGCAGATGACAGGGGTGGCAGGGGAGAGAGACTGAGAGAAAGGAGGAGGAAGGACTATTGGCGAAGTCTTGACTTGCACCGGGCCGTTCTTGCAAGTTGCTCGCTTCACACTTTGCCGTCTCAAACGCAGGCAAGGCAGGTGTTAGTCCAACGCTCCTGCTTCGACTCTTTCCTTCTCCTCCCCTCTCTGCTGGCTTTGCTGCGTGCCTTCCCTGGTCTGCCCCGGCTGGAGGGGTCACTCTCCGGCCAACCCCTGCTCTCTGTGGTTTACATGTGGGTCAATCTGGTCTAGTGTGGGCCAATGATGAGCGTATCAGGCTTAACCAGAAACACTAGCGCAGGCACGCACCTCAAGACCCTTTCAATCCCTGCAAGAGCGGTCCAGATGGCCCGATCTGGGGGAAACCTCAACCCAGCCAATTCGTACCTCCTCAGTCCCTCAGTCGCCAGGATCTAGAAAACCTCAAGTGGTCTTCTATGGCTATTGTAAGTTTTTGTACAAAGTTCCAGTGCCTTGGGAAAGACTTTTTCGTCGAACACAATGACCGATTGGACAAGTTTATCGCCCGACTCGGCATCGCAACAATATCGTTCGAACCATCCGTCACGGCGCAGCCCCCAACTCAACCTCTTCCTCCAGTGTTCCTGCAAACTGCGGCATGTTGGGTCTCGTTCGTCGTTTTTTCTGCACCTGTCAGAGTTGCCGTTGGTGTGCATTCTTCCAAAAAAGCAAAGTCGAACCGACCTGCAACCGGAACAAGCCACTTGCACCTCGGTTGCTGGCTCCTTGATGCTCAACTCCGGGGAACTATTCCCAAAACGTACGCTACAGACACCCACCGCTTCCACTTTCAAGTTGCCATTGTCGAATTATCGCGCTCCGTGTCTAGATATTCTGCCAATGCCTACCTTCGTCCGGCTCGTCTTCAACAGCATTCAAGGGACCATCTCAACGCCAGCTTCATCAACGCGGGCGACCACCGCCTCCAACTACCTACTACCGCCACCCCATTCAGGGAGACGGGACGAATTGAAACGTCACGTTCCTTAAGCTGATGTCTGTCACAGAACAAAATGAGAGGAAAATACTCCGAACATGGCATATGGCCTGACTGCGGTCCTTGAAGGATGGGCCTATCGGCGACTCTCCGTTGAAATGATTCTCGACTTGCGTAACCAGAATACCATTCCTGTGCTGCCGATTATCAGAATAACGACTCACGTTCCAACCCTGTGACCTAAGTGTCTTTTGAAAAGGACCACGACACAAAAACGCTTGCCATTGATACGCCCGCGCAACCAGCGGAAGAATGGATATTCAATTACCTTTGCCCTGTGCTGTCGCCCTGCACCTTGGGACCCCAGGTTCCCGGCACGAGAACGCTGATCAGCATTACCTTAAAGGCAACTGAGCGGGGGTCTGCCTGCGGTGTGCAGCTTCAGAGTTCCTGCAATTATTCCGCCTGCAGGAGCACCCTCTACGCGAACTGTCGACCGCGTGCTGATTTTTGCCCCGGCATCTCTGTACCGAAAACGCCATTCTGCGACCTGCTTGGTCTTGGCCTACCTGATGGCCATCGGACCGCTGCCACTGCATGCGCAGAACTGCAGACCAAGGGGTTGAACAAACACATCGGTCGCCTCCTGTCGCAAATCCCACGGCACACATCGAGATAACCCTGAGTCCCGGATCGACTCGTCCAACCAGTGGTGCAGCGACAAGAAAGGCACAGAGAACCACGCCAGGTTGGCACGCGGCGCGGCGTCTCCTTCCGAGTTGGTTCCCCCCGCCCGCAGATGCATTTTTTTCCTTTTACAGGCTACAGCAGTGCAGACTGCAGGTCCAACGTCGAGTTCTAGACGCGTTTCAGCTGTCGCATCCACGCTGCGGACATGGAACAGGGCTCAGGGTCAGATCTCTTTATCCCTCACAATGGCCTCAATTGGCCCAGGTCAGTACGAAGTATGGATACAGATACCAGCAAGAGAATGCCCTATTGCATGCCCTAGAGTCATAGACCCTTTTCGATCCTCTGACAAGGAACGACGCCGCTTGCAAGAGAAGGGCAGTCATTGGCACGCCTATCTTTGGTGCATTCGGCTCAATCTTGTCGGTTTGTCAACACCTATGGGTCTCTTGCGAGCATGCGCTGAGGGTATCGGCAAAGCACTGTTGCCTCTTTGACTCCAGACGAGCGCTTCGGCATAGGATTCAGGCACGCTGAACACGGAAGTGTGCGACGGCAAGGCCGCATGAGAGAAACTTCAGGCACACGACGGCATTGTCCATACGCCTACCTCCCGCGCGGCTTGAGCTCAGGGTCTATGCCTCCTCCCATCTGCTACCGAGGCAGCCATTTCTAGATACGTTCTGCTTCACATCAGCAGAAGAGAAAAACTCAATGACTGCTTCCACTGCCCGTATCTCCGCAGAATTTGAGTAGCCGTCCTCGACTCCTCATCCGCACGTGGAACTTTGGGACGAAACGAAACAATGCGCCGCCAGTCACGCAGGTAGGCCATTATTTCCCACGGCGAAGAAAGATTTTCGGCCTGCATTACGGGCGATACGTTCTCCAATCTTGACCTCATTTTCGGTCGTCCCTATCTGACCGGCACGTCATCTCCGACAAAAGCCGCCAGAAGCGATTTGCGTTCTTCCGAGGGCAAACCATATAAGCGCCAGTGCGATGATGGAGTTTGACTTTGAATTCAACAACCCTTCAATTCTGAGGGAGCCTCTAATTGGCAGCTCGCTAGCTCCCGTGCCCAACTGTCAAAGTCAAACCGTCCGGCCCCACGGCGCCGACTAGCCTCCGGTGTGGAGATGCCTTTACAAGGCTCGGGATCTTCATCTCGATATCACAGTGGGTAGCACATTATCTATTCGCAACGCAACACACAGATCCCAACAACATTTGCTCCCTTTGAACAATGGCCATTGGCTTGCAATAAACCGCAATGACAGGCTTTCCCATTCCTCGCCTCGCCAGCGAAGCCTGGCAAATTGGTTTTGTTTGCTGCTGTACAGGTTATTAAAGGGGCTTCAAATGTCACACTAACAGGTATGAGTGATGTACATCTCTTCCGGATTCCGAATTGGTGGCATCCACATGCCGGTCCCCGAATCTCATCTCCAGCCTCGGCGAGCATTCCAACGAAGTGTCGATCATGTCGAATCGTCAGGCTAACTAGCTTGCGTGCTTGACTATAATCTTCTAGAAAACTCAATCTCTGAGCTTGAGTCGCATTCTCGATCCCCTTGCCCGTGATACGCACTAAATGTTGTGCATGCCCAAACGGGTCCTGGATCTCCAACTGCGTTTAGCACAAACAGACCGTCGTCAAGACATCTAGAGACTGACTTTGTTCTTCTCCCTTCATTAATCTTTGCTTAAGAGGAACAGCAATTGGCATCATTTATCAAGGTTTCTGACAGCTGATACATGGCGACTTCTTGGCGCGTGCGAAACTCAAAAGTAATATTACACGGAAATTTTGTCGCTATGCAAGCTAGTCTCTCTGGCGTGGGTCTGTCAAGGTGATCATCCCCAATCGTATGATGAGAGATGATTCCCTCGTAGTTGAGGACCGCTGATAGCTACGGATTAAGGTAATTGCGATCACCGTTTACGTTGGATGGTTGTCCACAGACGGTGGTTAGCGATGACGATAGAAAGATATCGAAAGTTGGGATACGGTTTGTATTGAACACTGCTGCTGAAGTGTCGCAGCGTGACGTCAGGAAGACGAAGACAAGGCTCTCGCTGATGTACCTACTGACTAAGAAAGAACGGAACATGACATCGTTGAGGCTCACTCACGGCCGAATCTTGGGATTTAATTATCCAGCTCTAATATTGCCCTTTGCGCATAGCTAGCCTATCCCGCTACATATCCTCAATTCACAGAGACACCTGGCGCACTTGTCTGAAAGAGCGTTTGCAGCCTTGAATGGCAACTGTTTGTACCTTCACTCCATGATCCGGCCGTGGCAATGCTCATGATCTTGAAAGATACCTCGAATCTGGGCCCGTTGTGACGGGTGTTCTCTCATCAACTAGGTCCGGTGATTTACCTCACCTCAAGTCATATATAAGACGATGTCCTCGCCCGTTCTCGTCGCTTCCAACTGCTTCATGACGTGCATGGAAAGGCAATGTTTTGCCCACGACCTTGAGAACCTTGCTCTTTCCCAGCTGTGATACTTTCCCAAGATGACAGACGAACGCAAGCCCAGAAGGAGTCCGGGTGGATATTGGGTAATGGATATCTAGAAGGTTTCCTATCATTTGCGCAGTTACCACACAAGCTGTCGCCGGTCATCGTGAGATACTGACGAAGCTTTTTCAAAGGCTCGTCGCCAAATCTCAAGGCGTTTCCTCAAACGTAATCTTGCACGTCAGGAAAGGTGACGAGCTCGACTGGGACAAACAAGATGGTGAATAATACCACTTTGTTCCACGTCTGTCATCAGCCTTGACATTCAGACATCTTGATAGATATCTTTATGGAAATGTATACATCCAATCGAGAGCAGAGCATCTTATGCCTCAAGGGGCTTTGCCAACCATGGCGGCTAAACATACAGTACTCTATATCTTCTGAGAGAGGTTGTCTCCCAGGCTCGGGGTGAGCAAGTGCCAAATAGCACATGTAGACTTGCCGTGAGCGTGATATCATGGCTCTCATGACATGTGACTCGCAATGATATTAAATTTGAATTCTTCACCAGCCCTGTTGGGCTCGAAATTCGGCTGAGAGAACGCTGCATTGCCTTACGGGCAGGCCCTGCAGTCAACAAATTCGACGTTTGGAACCCGTGAGAGCAGATCTTCACCTTGGGCAACCCGTAACTCTCTCGCTGTGATGGCTCTCCTCGGCTGAGTTTTGCACATTCACTTCTCTGGTGCCCTTCAACTCCTTTGGAATTGGCTAGCCTCAGGTTTGAGTTGGGGGGCGATGTGATGCTCACTTGGGTCCATTATATTCAAACTATTGCCAAAGTGTTTTTCTTCTGCATGGCAGGTTGAGCTACTGTGTCCGATACATGGTCATTCTTGCCGTGGGCTAGGTAAAAGTGCTTGATGCAGATGCTGATATGACGAAATCGGAGAGAGGGTGAGGTTTAGTTGAATGGGAGATACGGCAAGAATCCCGATTTGAAAGACTTCTTCTTCTCTACCAGCTTCGTGCCTTGATATAGATCCAGGGACTGGAAGGATTTCATCGGGGAGTATGTAGACTTCTCTCGAGCCCATGTCACAGTGCTCTTACGTTTTGATATGGGCATCGTCGGGCTTCCTATGAGTTCGAGTATAATAGTACGGAAGTCGTCACGGACCGGAAGGCTTGAAGCTTTCTGCCACCCGTGTTTGTGAAGACCTCAGAAAATCCGCGAGATTCTCAGGAGGACCGCGATTCATCAAGATTTCATGCCGATGAGCAATACGCGAGCACGGCGCCTAGCCTTATATATGCCCGTATCTAGCAACAAGTTACACGGCTCGAACCTCTCGAGATCAAAGTGGTAAGGCAGATTGAGCAGGCAAATCGTCACTACGTTCATGAGCGAAACCGAGATGAGAGCGACCCTTCTATTGCTTTTCTGCCTTACCTACCTACCTTTGGATTGGACCAAAAGCGGAAGTTGACCGGCGGAGACGGCGGAAAACGACAAACTCGCACCGGAGCGGAGAGTCGGTAGAGTCCGGAGAGTGGAAAATGGAGATTGCGTGATGTGCAATTTCCGGCGATCCCGGGGCGGCCGGCCTGGAAACTTTTCGGAGGCCGATAGGCGGCGGAAGGCGCCGCACTCACTTCTCAGTTTACGAGATCGAGACCATTTGCATTCGGTATTCTACACTAGTAACCAAAAGAGCCCACAATAGTCAAAATCTGCCACTGCTGAGTATCTGGGGAGGACTGGGGGCACATTCAACGGCCAGACCGAACCATTGAGACCAACATGAACCATTTTCGAGCCCGGAACCCACCCGTTCGGAACAGCACAGCCTGAGCGAGAACAGCTGTTTCTATTCTAGCAGCGTAGGGGTAAACTTGCACAAGGCGAACAGCAAGAGAGAGAAAGGGAGAAGAAGAAAAAAAAAAGGGGGGGGCTAACTAGGTCTTTTGGGACCTGGGGGTGGGCTTTGGTGACTTTCTGTATCACGATGATACGGCGACGGGGTTTCAGACCCGGATGAGACCCCTTGCTCTGAGGCGCGCCGCAGGGCTTTGGCTGAGGAGTGACCTAGCGGTGCAACGATGGAAAATCAATAACACCGCTCAGCGAGTCCTCATCTTGGTACCTAACAAGACTAAAAAGCAGCACCTAGTCAGTCACGTCTTTCACCCAACTAGAAGGCCTGCCAATGTCTTCGGCCCGTCTACTCGGTCAAGGACCAAACTATAGTGTGGCAAGGGACTCGAGCACACGCCGTAGACGTCATGAAGGCAGCTACAAGTAATTAGGGTGCTGAGTGCTCACTCCTCGCTCGTGCTGAAGCCTGTCATTGTGAAGAAGGGAGCCCATGTTCTTGGTGCAGGGATAGGATAGCAACAGCGCGCTTAGCATTGATGCGTCAAGGTAGGCACAGGAAGATAAGGTAGGCGAAAACTCAAAGAGACAGAAGAGCAGGAGCACATGATCCATCGGAGCTGGGGGGAGAGTTCCTGTATCCTTCTGGATAGTCAGCACGGACGACGCTCATGCCATGCGACTCGATACGTGTATTGGAAGTCTTGGGAGGTTGGCCCCCGTTGGTAGTTGCCCGTTGCCGCGTGAAAGTGGTCCGGCACGGAGGCAGCGGAAAGTGGAAGAGAGAAATAAAAGTGGAGATACAGGACAGGCGAGCAAGGCGAGTGGATGATGGCGAGTGGAAGGTGAAGACCAGGTGAGATGTGCCTGAGGAGGCAGACCGATCGACCTTTCGCGGGGCTTCTACGGCTGGACAGGAAGGAAAGAGAGAGGCACAGAGAATGGATTTGGGAGGGAAGGAGAGGGACGAATGACATAATCGGGCTGAGGGATGTGCAGCGCTACGGCATGACCCTTGTTTGCCTCAGGCATAAAAGACTGTAGGAAAGCTTGCAGGCACCGAGGAAAGTCCCCATTCGTCTCCGCAGGTTCCGAATAAGTCACTCACCACCCGGCCGCACACGCAATCGCCCGCGAATCCCCCGTCCATTGAGACAGCCCAGTCACCTGTCCTGCCCTGTGTCGTCCCCGGTCCGTCACCTTAGCGCGTCCCAAGCTGTCCCCGATTGCCCCTCTCTGAGGTGAGTCTCTCTCTCTCAGTCTCTCCCCGAGCAGTGGGCACCCACGCACCCAGCAGACTAACGCCACTTGCAGCACCTGATCTCCATCTTTTTACTGGGTAGAGGCCCGTACCACTGGGCTGCGTCAGCGCAACCTGCCCTGCGTACCGTGGTTACGAAGTGACCGACACACGCTACCACTCTGCCTGCTGCTGCTCAGGTCCCTTTTTACTCCACCTCAACCCATTGACACGGCATTCATGTCATTGCACCTCTCCTCCCACTCCAACTTCAAAATCTAAACCTCCCTTCTCCTTACCGTACCTATCGACCAACTTCGACTCTATTTTCTGTCGAAACAAAACACTCCCATCACCAAACAGACCCAATCGACACGTCCCCTTAGACCATCAAAACAGCCGACAAGTAGATTGAAAGACACAGACCTCGTCAAGATGTTGTTGAAATCCCTCGCCGCCGCTGGCCTGGCGATTACGGCCACGCAAGCCTTCGTCATCGTCCCCGAGATCTCCGAAGCCGACAACGAAATCGTCAAAACCCTCCCCTTCGTGGAGGCTTCCTCAGATGTAGGCCTTGCGAGCCACCGCGTCAAGGTCGATTGCCCCGGCTGCCCCCTGACGATGCGTCAACACGATGGCCGCTACCACACAATGACGGACCTCGACAACCACCTCGAGCTCACCTTCTCCATCGAAACCGACACCACCGGCGTCGACCACCTCCTCGTCAACGACTTTGAGCTCTACCCTAAGCCTGCCTCGTGGTACAAGGCTCTCCGTGCTCCTCAGATTCCCGACTTCGCAGAGGCCGCTACCAAGCACCCTCAAAACGCAGACCCCAACACCCCTCAGCTGGGTTACAGCCTGGGCGTCCGCCCCATCGCCAAGGATAACGAGCAGGAGCTTGAACTCGTCGAGGTTGATCTCCAAATCATCGAGGTCGGAAACAGCTTCGTCGCCGACGTCCCCAATGTTCAGGTCAAGCTCATCAAGTCCCCTACCGGAAGCCTCATGATCGGCAATGTCGAGCAAACCGAGACCTCCGTCCCGTCCCACAAGGAAGAGGAGGATCACGAGCCGCCTGCTGAGGACTGCACCACCTTCTACTGCAGATGGCGCGCCGCCATCTTGAGAAACATGCGTGGCATGAAGTGCGGAGGCCGCAAGCACGGAAGCATGCGCGGACAGCACCGTCACGGACACCACTCTCACAACGCCGGCCAGATGAGACACCACCACCACACCTGGGGTCAGCTGGCTAAGAACATCACTTCCCACATCCTGCTCCCGATCCTCATCGGCATTGTTGCTGGCGTCAGTGTTAGCATGTAAGTCTTCCATTTTCCCCCGTACCCCCCGGTCGCGAGACCCCCTTTCCCGCGGATCCACTAATACGACATTTCAGCATTGGCATGATGGTTGGTACCTTCGTCGTCTGCCTCTGGCGTGTCTTCGTCCGCCGCCAGGCCCCCTTCGCTCGCCGTCACTGCCGCCGCCGTGCCCGCAGAAACACGCATCGCGAGGCCGGTGCCGTCGAGGAGAAGTCCGAACTCATGGCTGAGTCCGCTGACCTTCCTCCTTACAAGGACGAGGAGGAGGACGTTCCCAAGACCGAGACCGCTCAGGTCTAGGAGAGCGATATCATATTGGAACCGAACTTCAACTTGAAAATCAACTCACGTGCGAAACTGATGATACCACTTTTCCTTTTACTCCTTATCGTTGCTTTCCAGAAAAAATAACCAACACAAGAAATCACGTATCGAACCACCAAAAATTGGACAAGAGAGGAAACTACACATCTCATAAAGAAGCGGCGTTTTTGTTTTTACTTCGATTCGTTTCTAGGAACGGGACTGGCAAAAATTAGGAATCTTTTCCCAACACGCATAGAGCGTCTTACAGGATGCTTTTGATGTGTTCCTTTCGGAGACGGATCGTGTGCGGGACGTCTACAGATACACTCTCATTTTCCCACCAAGCGTTATTGTTATCAAATGGACGCCATGATAGCCGTAAAGCAAAGCATCGGGGACTCGAATTTGTATTCATAGGCTTTTCAAAAACCTACACTCCTTGAATTGATTCCTCTAAGCGAGCCATATTGGTATTCCCTCCTACTCGTGATGTCTGACCAAGCTTCTAAAAGGCAGCCCGCCTGTAGACATATGGCTAAGTGACGTAATTCCCCTTTCTCCTTACACCAGTCCCACGCTACACCACATGCCTATATGAAGTCCAAGCTCTCTCCCTAGGAAACCTCTTCTCAGTCGTCAAGGAGCGGTAACATCTCATCCCGAGGTAACGCATGATGGAGGGAGTGAGTTGCCATGGGATGGAAAACTCTACCGGGGGGTGTCTGCAAGTAGGTGACAAGATCGATTTCCGCTCGACACATCCGACAAGCAGTTCCACCATTATTATCACTAGCATTGATATCTATTATACAGAGTATATTTCTCGACGTATATACCTCAGAAGGACCATGATATAGAAAGGGATAGTAAATATGATATGTGTAGTGAAAGGGTTACTTATCAAGATGAATAGCAGGACACTGATTTCGTCACTCACTTGGTCTGTTTGTGTGTAGTCGGGACGTTGACGTCCGCACGTATCTCCCGGGCGTCCCGGTGCTGGCGCTTACCACCACCAACACCTTCATTACCGGGTATCAAAGCTAATTCGGTGGTAGGACTCTCCTTCCGGGTTACTGTGCAGTTACATAATCTCCGCCGGGCTGGGATGGCGCGTAGTTGAATTGGGGATGAAGGCAGTCGATGTCAGAAATTGCTACCACGGATGAATGCGTGTTGCGTCTGATACGCCCGATCGGTACATGGCAATGTAACAACAAGACAGAAAAGAAGGGAGGGGGTGGCGTGGGGTGGGAAGAGTTCACCGCCGGTCGTCTTTTTCTCGTTGAAGCTTGAAGTAACTCCACCACGCAGCACAGTTTCGAGCTGATCCGTCGAACCTGGACGGACACTTGCTGTGGTGGTATGGTGACGAGCAAGGAGTCGGATAGGGGGCATACAAGGGCCTCTCATTGTATAAAGATTGTTTCTATATTCACCTGGATGGTGGTAATGAGGATAAGGTAGTCACCTCAGGTCCACACGATACTTTATTCCATCGCGCAGCTGGATAGCCTGGATAGCCTGAAAGATTCGCCAGGAATGGGTACTCTGAACTGCGTCGAGTCCCGTCGTATAGGAGAAGAAGAGGTATTACTTTCTCGCAGTGTACGGCCGACTATATTATTCTTATGTCCGTCGCAGTCCCTAACTGCGGCAGGCCAGCGTCATCTGACTTGTTTATAGCCTAATACGAGGAACTAACTTTTAGTAGGATTTACGCTTACACACGAACACGTTTTCACGATCTTCTCAGCCTTGCAGCCAAGAGACGAACATTTCAGCATGACCAAAGTATGAGTTGTGCGTGAAAAGGTTAATTTGACTTCTTGGGTTATTCCGTCAGTCTGTGTCTCTTGTCATCCAAATCTGTCTGTCCTGGACACACGTATATGAATCCGTGGTTCAGGCCACCGTCAATCTCATGGTCTGCCACATATGTCAGGGAACGGTGCTCAGAATATTATGCCTCTCAGGGGCGCGAGCAAAAGGTATACAGTAAGAAAGTGAGAAGAAAAGTAAAAACGCCCCCCATCCTAAGCAATTAGTCCCAGTTGCAGTCGTGCTCTGCCCCTTCAAAAAGCCAGCAATGAGTCCTGGGGCCTGATGGAGTAGTAAATGGTCAGGTAGGCGCCCTTCTTCTCAGAGTAGGCGAATGAGATGTACGAGTGCGTTCCTGTGGTCTTTCTCAGGTCCGAACGCGGGCTAATCAAATAAGTCAGTATTCAATGAAAGAGAGAGAGGCACAGGAGTCGACTTACAAGCAACGAGCCATGTCATCTTGGTACTTCTCAGCGACAGCCCAGCCCCTGGAACGGAAGGCTTGGGCCAAATTTGCTGAGATGACGGCGTCGCTGTCGGCGTATTGCCAAAGCGGCACGTATGCCTTCACCTCGGGCCACTTCGCGCCAGGCTTGAGCTCGAAGCCGTAGCAGATGCCCTTGTGGAGAGTGTTCACCATCTTTGGCTCCTTGTTCCAATCATCGTCGTGAGGCTCTGCCTCGTTGTGAAGTAGATGCCAAATGCCTTTAAGAATCTCGAGGCCCTTCAGCGTCGCCTCGTCCTTGATCTGCCCGCCGAGAGTCACCACATTACGGACGACGTTGAAGGCGTTTGACCGGGTGCGAGCATACACCTTGACGCGGGCTCCTTCGGCAGGGTCGATGCAATCCAGGGCGATCATCTCTACCGGAATGGCAAATGGGCAATTCTTGAAGTACTCCTCCGTGGCGTTGGCAGACTGGGAAAGGTCGGCGCCCCGGGGTGACAAGGTGCGGATCGCGTCAAACGTAATGTCTTCGGTCGAAGCCCCCGTTGCGATGTGTTTGAGGACCGGGAAGAAGTATGCCTTGAAAACAGCCTTGGCACCATCCAGGTCAAAGGCAAGGAACGACGTTGGCGCACGAGTTCCCTTTGGAAGTCTGGAGAGAGCCGTCTCTGACTCCGCCTCGGTCAGGAATAGAGCGGACATGAACTGCTCAAACCACCGCGTGTCCACACCATGAGATACCATACGCAAAGCAGGAAGGATCGCAGGAACGATCTTCTGTGCAAATGGGTCTGATGCTGAGCCGCCATGTCGACCCATGGGCTCAAATGAGAAGCGAATCGAAGAGGAGCCCGAGTCGGTGATGTTCCACGATGGCTCGAATGGAGAGCCGTCGGCGGTGAGCAGGGGTTTAGTCGGGGCCGTGGCCGGGTGAGGACCCATGCACGGGATGATGATCTCCGAGAGAAGCTGGAGGTGGGCGGCACGCTGAGCCGGCGTGTAAGAGCCGGCAGCCTTCATGAAAGCATCGAGAGTCTCGGCGCAACGAACATTCCAAAAGTCTTGGTCAGGCTTGTGAATGTAGATGGAGCCTTGTGCCGGAAGGCATAGGTCCTTTTCCTGTTTGGCCATGGCCCGAGGGGACAGGATTTCGGACTGACTGAAGGTCATGGGTGACCTCGGTGACCTCAGGGCTCTGGGGGAGAGCTGCAGAGGGAAGGGTGACCTGGGAGTGGCCGTGTAAGCGGACGCTGCCATAGTGGGAGCCATTATTGCGGTGAGCTGATGCAAATATGGGTATTAGAGAAGTGTTTGCGAGATGAGTTTGTTCTTCGGTAACCCCAAACCAGAAAATGGGAAGACTGTCCAGGACATTATATCTCTGATGAGGTAGTTCCAACCCATCAGAGCACCACACTCAGCTGCGATTGCCTCAAGCAGCTCTCTCAAGGCTGATCCTGAAACCGTCTGTCATCGCGCAGGTGGCTGGGTCGTTACGGCCTGCCGGTGCTCTGCAGGGACAACGGTAATCCAAGACTTTGGTGAAGACAGGATGGGCCAACATATGGACCCTGCCGAGGGCGTGGCAGTCCGGGGACGCATGGCTGCCAGTCGCAAGTTAACTCGGTCTTTGCAGTGAGGCCAGCCGTCTGGCAAGGTCGACGGGGAGGTTGTCCGCTGTCAAGAGCAAGCGAAGCAAAGGGTGTTCCTAGGCCGCCGGTCAGTTGCATTGAGGATACGGACACTCTCTCATGGTCCCCCCTCTGCCGGACTGCCATATTGGGCAACCACACGAGAGGAACCCACTAAAAATCCGGTGGTGTGGTCCGGAGGCGTCAATCGGGACGTGAACTTGTCCATGCCTATTTTGCGAGGAGAGAACGGGCCTGAGAGGGGCCCGCGTCTCTTGGAGATATTTCGCATTCGTTCTTCAGCCGGATAAGGTGTCTTTTCTGGCGTCACTACCGATACAAAAGTGGCTAAAGATGGCAGCATGTGTTTTGTGACGAAGTAATCCGTACGCGAATGGAAACCATGCTACACATCGTTCGCACTGACAAACAAGTCAGTCAAAATGCAAGCTGCGGGCTGCGGCTGCACATGGTCACTTACAGCTACATGCTAGCATTGCCTCTGCGAAAAGCACAGCTGCTGTCACAACCAGCAGAACCCAGGGCCAAGGCCGCAGTGTCAGTGTGTCGGTGAGGCGCAGATAGGAGAGAAACACCGTTTAACGCCGTCCTACGCAGTAGCAGCTTGGTGTGGTCTTGGCAGGTACCAGACATCGAGATAGACTCTTGAGCTTTGGTCGCATCTTTCCTTGTTGAGAAAGTAGGCTAAGAAATCTTACCGGACACCCGGAGGATGGAAAACAAAATGAAAGATGCTTTTCGAGACGAGGGGTGTGTGAGAAGCTTCGAAACCTGGCTTCTCTGAAAGGGTGGAAGATGAGATGAAAGGTCCGCCCTCGGGCATCTACCTACAGAGAAGGACATGGCTGGAGAAAGTCTGGACTTTAGCTTCCGCAGAGGGGCGCACTAGCCGAGGTGATCGGTTTAACCTGCAAAAGAATGCAACCTGGAGACGGCTTTTGGGAGATTCATGCGGGAAGAACTCAATGCGGAAGATACAGCTGTTGTTGGGGATGACCGGCGGTCTCGAATTCGGGAAAGCAAGCGAAAGGTTGCATCCAATGCCCATCAAGCAACCGGATTGCCATCTTGGAAATTGCGTAAATTGTATTGAAGAGTTACGGGGAATTGTTTCGGCCGGCCGGGTTTTCGTGGAATTACAATTTTACCTCTCCTTTGCGAGAATTATCTGCGTAGGGAAGATGGATCCTTCGGCTTATTTCGACTACAGAAGCCCAATCTAGAACGTCCTGCCAACTGATTCTTTCCGCGTGGCTTCATGGCAAGTAGCAGCTGATATCTGAAAGAAGCTGCTAGGCCGGTTCGTTGGCTTCTGCATGGAAACCAGTGGTCATGAGAGAAGGAGAAGCGCAGGCGCACCTGCACTGCCACGGCCCGAGGCCGCGCGGGAGATAAGAGAGCATAAGAGCCACATCTGCTCGAAGCTAGCAAGTTTAAAATCGCTTCTGAACCTCTCGGTCTATCAATCATTTGACTCTGGGCCCAGGGTGTCTTCGCATGTTTCCTGTCCTCACCCAGTGAAGTTATAGCATGGAGGGATACCCCATTGAGATAATAAAACAGACTGTGCGAAGGAAATGTGACGTGCCGTTCATGATAGCGAGGTTAACTTTGTAGAGTCGCCTGGACGTAAGAAGAATTTCAAATCCAGCGCTCGGCTGAGTAAAGTTCTCTGAATCTGCCTGCCGGGAAAGAGTCGAGCAGTTTGTGGCCGAGGTCTTCTGCATACCAGTAGAGGACCAGCTTACGCTCTGAGGATATTGTCTGCGGGCTCGGCAGTGACATCACGCCGCATCGCCGTCTTCTGTGCTTGGATAGGAAGAACGCTCAGAATACGAAGATAGAAGGCTTCTATGCTATGACTTGTCTGTGGCTGTACCGTCTCATGCTTGCCGTGACCCTTCTTCTATGGAAGCAGATAAGCGGGCTGTGGGCTGAGGAAGAACTCGAATGGGCAGAGTGCTGCGGCTTGAAGATTTCATGATGCACCGAAGTACAGACCAACCGTCCGAGCTTGCGTCAAACATGATGTTCTGGTGGAGTGGGGGTTGCTGCGAGGGATACTGGCATCCTGCTGACTTACTTAGGTAATTGAAAGTCAATGCCGACGCCGGGTGACCGTTCAACTCTCTCCTTCAAAAGAACCCTCCTTTCCGACCATCAACATTCTGAGGAACCCCCCGGGCCGCATGTTATATATCTATGCGTGCCGAAATAATACATGTTAGCCTGTGGGCATACAGGTGCAGCGTCTATCCCAGATGCTGGCCAGTTGTAAGTAGGCATTTGGTCTCCATGTCTCATTACATTGGTGCCATGGCATGCAGCCCAATTTTTCATTACGTCTCAAGCGGTTTGTTGTACTCAGCCCAAGTATTCCATCTCAGAGCTACATTGAGTTCCAAGTTTTCATATCGACCTGATCCCATCCGGTCCTTCCAGCAACACAACAACTATGTGAAGCGAGAGGCTCAACTTTGCCATCTTTTGAAGGCGGCACGATATTCCCAGGTCTGAATAATGGCAACGTTCCAGCTGAGAAATCCAAGAATTGAAGCTTAGCTAGAGGTTGTCTTACTGTTGAAGTCTCGGCAACGGGCTCGAATTCCTGGGTGACTGATGAGCCGCCCTGGGCCCAACCAAACGTCAATCAGAATGTATCTGATCTGGATCCATGGAATTTTGGCTGGTAGACCGAGACAGCCACGCCGCCTCATTGCCATCTCAGTGCTATGCCATGCATACCTACCTGTCCCTTCTCCCTTATACCAGGCTAAGGACTAATTATGATCGTTACCTAGTGAATAAGTCCTGTGATACCAGGATGGAACTAATGATTCACTCGGATAACTCAAGGCAACACTCGTATCTATTACAGACATTTTTCATGGTCTCTTCTATTCCTTTGCTTTAACATGTAGATCCCAAGTTTCCATCGCTTGGTGTACTGTAAGAACATTCCTCATCTTTTCAAGTGCTCTAGACAATCCTGTCTATACATGATGCCTTCTTTTTGGGTTACAGTTTTCTTTGCCATCAGCTATGCCTTCAACTGTGTGCTGGGTCAAGGGACTGCATACAATGTTCCACCTATGGCGTATCAGGGATGCGGTATGCTATACAACACCTTATTGATAGCAGTAGCACGAAACGGGACCGACAATGGGCCGCAGGTTTGCCAAGATCTATGCATAGCCAATAGCAGGGACTTCGCTCTCCTTCGCGATACATATTGCTACTGCTCCTTACCCGCGGCCGATATCAGATTTGTTGACACCGTTGGCGTTGTTGACAGCAACTGCAACTACATCTGCGGCGAGGTTCCGCCCGCGGGTTCTCCTCCTGCAAACTGTGGTGGAAACACGGGTAACCAGCTCTTATACTCTGTATATGGCACGAGGGCGGTGCCTATCGGCTTGTTTGCTGGCACGACAACCTCTACCACTTCTACCTCGTCTTCATCGTCTTCATCGTCTTCATCGTCTTCATCGTCTTCATCGTCTTCATCGTCTTCATCGTCGACTTCGTTTTTCAACGTCACTACCTCATCCACTTCATTGACTTCATCGTCATCAACATCATCTTCAACAGGCCCTACCTCTTTCTCGTCTAGTTCATCAGCATCCACCACCACAACCTCGCCCTCATCCTCATCTACCTCTATCACATCAAGCTCATCCGACACTTCCACGTCTAGTACCACGTCTACCTCATCTTCCACCTTTTCGTCAACATCCGACACTTCTTCAACACAAACCTCATCCTCGTCTTCCTCGTCCTCGACTGATACCACCTCCGTGATTTCTACCTCGCCTACGTCTGCCTCGACAACATCTTCGACAATATTTTCGACATCTCTCTCCTCTACATCTTCAACGTCAACATCGGCTCCATCGCTGACTTCATCTTCCACAACATCCACCTCCTCGTCCTCATCAACTGGAACTACTTCAATATCCTCCTCCAGTACTACTTCTTTGAGCACCTCGCCTACAAGCTCACTTAGCAGCACTTCATCTTCCAGCACTGCTACGGCAAGTTTGTCTACAAGTACTTCGGCCACAACGCCTTTAGCCTCAAACACCATCTCAGGAACATCTAGCACCAGTGGCTCTTCTACTAGTCTTGCAACAACTAGCTCTGTCTCGAGCAGCGCATCAGGAGGCCTGTCAAATTCAACTTCTACCTCTTCAACTCTCTCATCATCTCTGAGCATCACCTCCTCTTTCACAAGTCAGTCCTCGACAGCCAGTGCTTCGACGAGTAGCCAAGTCACCAGTCCCATCAGCACCCCAAGTGCAACTGGAACGATTTCTCTATCTGGCCCAACTGGGTCTCAGATACAATCGGGCGTCACTAGCACCTCGTCTTCCTCAATATCGTCATCAACCGCAAGCCCATCTACAACAAGCTATCCTGTTCTCCTTGGGCCCCCTTTTCTTCTCACTGTCTTGACGCAGTCTACCTCTTCGAGTACCGTATGAAATTTGGCTTGGCTCTCCATCAGAAATTAGAGGGAAATAATTGATGACATTTTTTGTGGTGAACTTTGACGGAAGCGACTATCCTAAGCCACGTACACCCTTTGTCTAGTGGCTGTCAAACAGAGACAGAAGGGCTAACCGATGTTTCTGGACTGTAAATATTCAACATACGTTCGTGATGGCCGGCGCATCGTTCATATTGAGTTTTAAAAGCGGGGTGTCGCCAGTTATGAGAGAAACATTCATGGAATCCCTGAGAATAGCAATAGAATTAGAATTAGAAATGAAAACAATCAAAGACTGACACCCTCGACATAATTAAGAGAACAAACTGAAGGCAAGACACTCCTCTTTTCAAAACACGATCTTGCACACTAGCTCCCCCCGACTCCACCACCGACAGACGACGAGGCAATAACACGCCCCAACAATCTACGAGATTCTGCCATCACGGAATATCATTATCATCTGTGTTTGTTTCCTCTGAATCGGCAACGTCTTCATCACACATACTTCGATAGCAAGGTGTGGACATCCAGGTCTCGAAGTCTGATGGCTGACTAAATCCCGCATGTGGGCCGTCTTCCACCGTTTGCCCTTACTAGCCCAAGCGAATCCGCACATCGTAGGTACATATTCAGCTATTCCTGCGCAAAAGGACATCAAGCATCTGTAGTGTAGTGGTTATCATCCTTGCCTTCCACTCATTTGACTGAATAGCAAGGGACCCGATTTCGATTATCGGCGGATGCATACCAAACCACATTCTGTTTTTGCCTGGAGTGGCTTCCTTTTGCCTCTTGACTAGGGTCTATAGAGACAAGCAGACAAGCAGACAACCAAGCTAATCACGTCGATCTTTCGTCCTTCCATGGAGTCCAAAATTCCGTGCGGAGAATTAGTGAAGAGCTTTCCAGAGTTGGATTTTATCTTCTCTTGCTCAAGTTTCAGGACTTTTGCTATGAACTATCATGTCCCCCATATGGTGTTTCCAGTCCTGAGCACTCTGGTAGACTGACAACTTCATTCATGTTCCTGCCCTTTGTCCTTCACAAAACGCACCTTGGCCATTGAAGTCTTGAATATTCATAGAAGTACTCCCATTCTCATCCCAGCGCAGCTCTGCTCGCTGCATTGGCGTCATGCTACTTGGTACTGTGGCCAAGATGGACTCACTCAAAGCCGGAGATGTGTCTTACGACTTGAACTCCAAGATGACATCAATTTCCTTCATTACCCAAAGGAGCAGCTTTGAACTAACGTCATGTCTTACTTTCGTGGGTCTGTGGTCAATTGCGGCGGCCAGGTGGGCAGGAAATCGAGTGGCATCGCGAGTCAAGTTAGGATTGCCTTTATCTCTGGAGCAGCTTGACAAATGGACTCTTTACAAACAAACAATCATTGATCTGCACCATTCACCTGCTTCTGTATAGTGTGCGGCGAGTCTGCCTCGGTACACCGCCCTGGGTCTGATCTCCCTGTCGATAACCTCATTTCTCTCTCGACATCTTTCGAAACTGGGAATAGTCAAAGTCCTTCGCCACCCAAGTGATCAGATTGATCCCCGACCTGTACCGCCCTTATCAGCAGCACGCGAGAGAGTACCTGAGGTGCATGTAGTAACATCGCCCGCGGGCGCGAGGATGACCAACGTCTTCTCCCAACACATGCTCTCCAGGACCCGGGACAATCACGTTCCGGACTTATCTTCGAAAACTTCAATGACGAATAATATCAGCGTCAGAGCCTTGCGAAAGTCAAAAGAACCGCCAACACGTCTGAGTAGAGGTCGGCGGGAGCCAAGCTCGTGTTCCCTGAAATCACGGCGCAAAGATCTGAGAGATAACATGCCTCAAGTTGCCCTGACTACGCCCAAGGAGTGCAAAAGTCCTGCTTACCTCACTTGTGTCCCAAAGCGCGTCGATTACTCTGGTCGAGTAAGTAGGACTCGTCTCCATAACGGCGCTAGAGAAGTCGCCGTTGTCTATATCTAGCCTAAATAGGGGAGGCGAGTGGTAACACATCTCTCGTAAGACCCAGGAAAGAATACCACGGCCATAGCTGAGGTGAGCTGACTTCTTTACCACATGAACTACATAATTAAGTCGTCCCAAATCGCAAATTTCACTTATTTAAACACATAGTCACAAAGCCCTCAAGGTCTACTCCTCTCTAGTACTTAGAGCTCCTTACAAAAGCGACCGTGTACGACAGATCAACGTAACGGTGGCCGGCCAAGTCCACAATATGCCTCATGAGGTCGATTTCAACACGGCTCTACTGAGTTAAACCTTAGGCAGGAACAAGCCGCCAACGTAGCGGTACTGGCCTTTGCGATATACCCAACTCAACTTAAAGTACTTTATACGAGCGCACCCTACCCCAGTACTCACCCTAGGTCAGAGAAATACACAACCGTCAGTCGAATACTTCCTTCTCCCCAGCCAGGCAGACATTGAAGTATCAGTGAGCATTTTGTAGACTCCAAATAGAGGCCTCAGAGGAAAACCTGTACCTGGATTCTTTGACAGGAGATATAGCAGTCCACGCCCTCAAGCGGGCTTCGGGTTCATATGACTTCCCGGTCAAATCATCTCCTCCTTGGCTTTTTGGGAAGAGCATAACTCACGGAGGTATATCCCAGCTCAGTGGACCGCGACGAAGATTATAGCGCGCCCAGTACTCGCCTCGGCAATGTGGGATGCCGAGATGAGGAATCAGGAGCCCGTCTACGGTCTGCATGACTAGTCATGCAATACTGATATGAACGGTCCAAGACCAGAGTTCTTTGGTCTTTGAAGTTTTCTTGAAGGAGGCAGCTGATTGTGCCATACCCGTCCTTTCGATCAGAGGAGCCTAGCATGAGATTCACTTGGTGCTCGGCGAGTGAGAGATGAAGGAGAGGAGAATAACAGTAGGAAGAGGAGATAACAACACTCGTTGTCCATCGAATCCCCGTCTCGGCATTGCTAATCAGATCAAGTGCATCCGTCTTGACGAGACTGTCAATCCTTACAACGGCACACAGTTCAGAGTCTATGCAAGGTCAAGCTCCACGCTGCAACAGAAAACACGAAAACAACGCAGCCCAGCAAAGTCTCCCGGACCTCCCGTAGACCTCCTTACTGGAAAGGGAATGTGGAGAACGCTCTCTTCGCCGAAATGTCGTCAAACTTCGGCAGCGCGTCTAGCAGCGGATTTGTACCCCCCCACCCCGTCCGGAAGGTCGGACACGGGTTCGCGTTCCCACCCCCACAATCCCGGAGCAGCATCCGGGTGCGGGTTGGACGGGCTGGGCCAGGAGTGGTAAGCTGCGCCAAGCCGTCAGCCGTTGTGTGTTTCCCTTGCCCACATTCCCTCTCCTGTCAGCCGGGATTCTCAGCTGTAGCTGTGCGCCCCCTTGGCGGCAGCGCAGTTGAATATTGGAAAGTCTTTCTCGTTTTTATCCAATGAAAGCAAGCCCTGAGCAATTATCGAGGAAGGACGTGCTTGCAGCTCTCGGGAAAGCTAAGGGCAACCTAGTCCCGCGACATTAGGGCCGATGCCACGGATCGAGGTAGAGTGACTGCGATCGCAGAACCTTCTCTCTACCCTCTCCTCTTCCATACCGCCCTTACGCCCGCTGCTCTTCACGAGGAGGGCGGAGCGGACAGCGGAAGCGGCAGACTGTGGTCTTTTCGCCTATCTATGAGTTCAGCTGGGTAAATCATCACGCAATAGATGTTACTTGAGGGAAAGCGGCTGTTGCGGCTATGGCCGGCTTGCCCGTTGCAGCACTTACACCCGATGGCACATGCGAGGCTTGAGCTGAACCCTTGAATCCCACGATAAGCCCTACGGTAGGGCTGTTGCTGGCTATGCGGGCGCCATGTCGGCGGCAAATAGGCCTTGGGTATTCTCAGAGCCAATCAGTGATGTGCGGTAGTCTTCTCAATTCCACGGCGGCGAAAGAATGTCGTTGGACGGAAGCTGGGGCTGAGCTGGAGGTTCCAACGGGGTGTGATTCTGTGGCTGACTGTGCCTGACGCGGCCACCCTGAGGCATGTTCTCGCAACTTGCAGCATATGCGCTTTCAAGAGCAACTATCCTGCAATGAAACATGTAGCCATGTGTATTTTGTGAGACTTGATGACTGTCTTTGAAATCCACAGCGGCAGCAACATCCGTAGCGGCTTCCGGTGTCTTTGAGAAGCATTACTGGCCCAACAGAGATTTTTCTTCTTACGGACTCCAAGGTTTGGTATGCCCGCCAACGGTACTGCAGACGAGAAACATCCCCAAAGATGCCTTGGGATCGTAAGATCGGCAACAACCACAGACAATTAGCCGTAAGCCTTTGTCAGCGATCTCTATTTTTATGTGAGAAATGTATAAGCTTAACGCAAAGCAGGATTTTTTCCGAATGGACGAATTCGATACGCTCGGGAAAAGGCGCGATCCTTTTGCCACTGAGCTCATCATGGCTTCTCTTCGTCTTTGTTTCGAGCTGTCGATCATGGTGGAAGGGTTGGGAGAAGGATACCCGATGACCTCCATCGTCTTTCCTTTTGTCCCCCGCATAGCCGCTCGCCTTCTGAGCTGCATAGTTTGATCTTTGATCGGTTGTCCGTCGGGAGGCATACGACGTAGATGATGCTACCATGGCTGACTGAGAACAGTGCTCAGATGCGAAGCAACAGGGTGAGCCTGCGAGCCTGGCTGATCGTTCGATTACGATAGAAAGTTCTGGCAGGTTCATCCCTCGAGACGGCATCCAACCTGCCGTCCAGTGTACCGTGCCCACCCCGCGTGCAACGAGCCGAGACCCGGTCAATCAGAGAATCGATGGATGGCTTCTTGCCACAAATACTGTGCAGCCGGAGATACAGCCCGGTCTGCAGCGATGATTAGAGTTTAAAGGTCGTCGTTTCAATGGGTTGTCCAACACCGACGAGTCTGTGTCAGATTTTCTGGTTGCCAACAGAGTTTTGCTGAACAGCCGCCTTCGGCACTACCGCGGCCAAATCAATCGACATTGCTAATGTCTGGGCTGTGGACATCGCATGAATATGCATTGGCATTGTGCGGGTGTGCAGTGACTTCAGCCTTACGCGAGCCGCTTGGATTATTGGCGACAACACGGATATTTTCTGCCCCGCCGCCATGCTGGATTTTCATTCCAGATGTGCAAGTAGAGATCCTTAGAACGGTCTGTGATGCCAGGATAACCACCATGGTGAGGGACTTCGACCATACGGATCTAAGCCAGCCAGTAGCGGTGAAAGCTTTGGTTGCATTGCTCAAGGAGTCGTTCGAGACAGGGGGGCCAGATTGGGACGCGTACATTGTAAGGTAAGCTTTGCTGGGTTGAGTCCTGGATCCAGCGTCTGAGCTATGCGCAACAGACCCTCGGACGAGACGAATGAGACAAGACGTTCTGCTCTCGGAGAAGATCTGTAACCAGGGAATTGGCACATTTGGAGATTCAGGAGTTTGATGACTTGGCCAGGACATTTGTGCTCCCCCCATGTCGCTAGAAGGGATATTGCTATCACAATATCTTTGTTCGTGCGTGTGCGCGTGCTGTGAATGTGCCAATCAAGATAAGATCAGTGTGAGAGCGACAAGTCAGCCATGGTTTCGAGGAGTGACCATCGCCCTTCGTACAAATCGAGGTCGCACTGCCCTCGCCCACCAAAGCTGCAGACACTCAACAGTGCCTCTTCTAAGCATCTGCTTGGAACGCCCAAACTGGGTTCACAAGAAGCCCCGATGAAGTAAGTATATCGCTGATTAGTTGCTGGCCTCGCAGGGTGCGCAGCGAACCCAGGATGTGCCAGGAGCACGTATGGTAGTGGAAGGGATCACTGGACTGGGCTTAAATCCTCAGCCGCCATAGAGTCTTGCAGATCATTTCTAGCAATGGGGTTTGGTAAATGCCCATGGTGAAGTTTGAATAGCAGGAGCGGTGAATCGTCCAATGTTCCCGATGGGCGTTGCTCATTTCTTCGGCTGATCTGGCCGTAGAGCCACAGCTTGCCTTCCAGAAAGAGATGACACAGCGGTCTTGAGTCAGTGGGTTTTACGGCATAGTTGACCACTCCCGGAGTTCAGAGTCCAGACTTGGGTTCACGAAAACGAGGCCAAGACGCAGACGAGGCGAGACTGAGAGTGGAGGGGTCACAGCAGGTGCGTGTTGCCGTAGAACGGAGGGAGGGTGACCGGTGGACGGCTAAGACGGCTGGGTACGGGTACCTGTAAAGGGCACACTTCCATGCAGCGGGAAGCTCGAGACGCGGTTGATGCCCCCAGGGATGTTGGAGGTTTGCCTACGCTGGCACGCTGCGGAGTATTTTGCTGCGGAGTGGAGTTATTGCCCGCCGGGTATCCGTCTCGGTGCCCTAGCCTGTCCGTACGGACCTATCTAAGTTTCTGTGAGAATTAATTAGGTCGCCGAAAGTAAGGGTGTACTGTGTAGTGATTGCGGATGGCCAAGAAACAATCAGCCTGGGACGTTTGAGCGGGATTGCAGGAAAGGCCTGTGTAGAGGCTGGACTAGTCTGTAGTGGGTAACGGACGGAGAACCCGTCGCAAGAAGAGATGACGACGATGATGCTCGCGAAGGTCTGGATAAACTCTGATTAGCCTGGAAGATACAGTTGGACATGTTACTTCGGATGCTGCTCGACAGGCAACGTCAAGACGATGAATTGAGGCACAAGACGGCAGGCCACGGGTGTACGTTACTTGGATGAGGGGGGAAAGGACGGGAGGCACCTTAAGCAGCAATGCTGCCGCCGTAGAGAGGCCAGAGCTGTTGGGGAGTAGCTGTGTGACCTGAGTCTATGAGTCTGTAAGGTGCGGTAGGTTCGGTTAGGTTGCATTTGCTCGCGCAGGCGGTGCAGCCATAGGGCCACTGGATTTGACTTTCTCGGTAGGCAGAGGCAGAGCTGCATTCATGACCGGTGAGCAGAGAGGATACCCTTGCCGGAGGTCATGCAGAAACGGGAAACGAAGGCCGTGGACCTGAAGCCCGCGTGGTCCCCCGTGGCAACCCCCAGACAGAGTGTTTGTCTGGAAGATCGATGCGATGCGATGCGGTGCAGCGCTGAGCTGCAAGGCTGGTGGTGCTGGCGCCGGTTGCCAGTGCGCCAACGTCTCGAGAAGGGGGTACGTGAGCAACAGATAGATGAAGGAGCTTGCTGTAGACGGAGACTGGGGACGGGGGAAACAATCAAGATGTTGCGAAGAGAAGAAAGCACAACAATGAAAGAGTGCCGTAAATTGTAAGCATAGGCGCATATGGATAGATGGGTAGGTGTAGCATCATTGATGGGTGTGCTTTGTTGAATGAGGAAGGGAGCTGAGGCTGTCTCGGAGAGAGCATCCGTCCCCACGCACTTGGGCAGGAGAGGAAAGGTCCCATCTACTTCAGGGCTCGGTACGGAGACAGCCAAGCCGGAATGTACCTTAACTCGCCCTGTCTTGGAATCTGGAACTTGTTGGCCCTGTCAGCTGCTGCCTATCTCAGACCTGCCTACCTGCCTGTCAGGGCCCCAGGAGGAAGAGAAGGAGGAGCGCCTCAGATAGTCAGACTACTCGTCAGTACCTTACCTAAGGTGCCTTGCTCCGTAGGGGATGAAGTAATACTATGATCACTAAAGGGTACGCTTCCCACCTCACATGCCTGCTGCTTCATGTATCTAGCTTGGTGTAGGTACCGGCATCTCGCCTGAAGTTTGAACAACCTGAACTCAAGGGAGGAACAAGGAGATGCTCAAATGCTCTGTGTTGATGAGGCAAGCACGGGACATATTTGCTCCCGGCCACTACTCTTTTTCCCTGGCGGTGTGCGGCAAGGTAACTTGTGGATTATGGATCACGGAGCTTTAGACTTTAGACTTTGACGCCTCCATCATTCACATCCCCGGCGTCTCGTTGGCACCCTGGCATCACGGATTCACGGACCAGCTACGCATACACTACAGACACCAAGCTAATACGGATCCCAATTTCTACGAATACTTTTCCTCTCACAGGCCTCTCGTTGATTGCACTCGCATCGATTCCATGGATCGGTCTGGAGCCAAGCACTAATCTCTGCCCAACAAAATCATCCCGCCAGGCCCGGGTCTCTTTCCATCTACCTGATCCCATCGTCGCCATCCAATCCAGAGTGTCATCTATTCAAACCTACGGGGGAGTCTATTGCATAGGTAAACGGACAATGACTGGCCCATACGGAGTATTGCGCTAGTGTGTTGACACTCGACAGGAAAACGTCCCCTACACTCTATTACACAGTAGACTTGGACTTGGACCGACTGATCAGGCCAGTTCCACCAACAAGTGCCAACTCTGTCCAAGGATCGGCCATCTGTCAATACTCTGCTTCAACCAACAAACTTGGATTCGGGCTTTGTTTGCTTCATCGACAGCAACCTTATCCCCGCTGTCACTCCAAGTTAGCTTTTGGTCCAATACCCTGACATACCCCGAGCAGTCTCGCCCCCTCCTTCCCCTCGCATCTTTGAAAGCATCTGGTCCAGCCTGGTCAGTGCCCTTGAGATTTCTCTCCTTGGTCCAAGGGGCGAGACTGGGAGGGAGGGCTGGAGCCAGACCCTTCGTCTCTCAACTCAGACGAGTCACGAACGACGTCAAGGAGTCCCCCAAGCTTTCTGGGGACTGCCCGGACCACGTGCACCCACCGAAAGCCAGAGGTAACTACCTGCGAATGGTGATTCTGTACGAACGGGCAAATAGACGCAGACGTGTTGCTCAGTAGTATCGGCTTGTCCAGCCTATTGGATGGTCCCCTCCCTCGTACACCAATTTTTCGATTCGTTTTGACCTCGCGAGATAGGTAGGCACCTTATGCTGGCTGCTCTGAAGACCGGGACCAACCTCCCTTAGGTTTGGTTATATTACACCTCGACTCATCCCGACCTGGGTTTCCCAACTTCATGACATCAGAAGAGAAGCCCGAGGATTCAAACGCAGAAAGATTGCCCTGGCTGCATTACCGCGTATCCATCCATCTGTTCATACATACACAGTACTTCATACACATGCCCCGGCGGACTTTGAGCCAGCACCAGCACTCCGGCCACACAAGGTCTATCCAGACTCGAGTGCGATACCTTAATAGCTAAGAGGGACCAGTTCACTTGGCAAAGACGCGCGAACGCAAACTGCTATTGTTTTCGTCCGGACATCGTTGCTCGTCCTATCTATCTCGAGTCCCTGAGGTCACCGCACTTGTTGATCGTCACCACATATGCCTCGGGTGCCAACAACTCTTTAAAAAGAGGCATCCCTACGTAGTAGACACCCGACATCTATCGTCCCGTGCCTATTTGTATACCTACCAGTCACTACTCCGTACAGACGCCAGAACCACAACCACCATCTTTTGCACCACACACCGGCACACACACAAAAGATCCAAAACCAACTCCCATCCACTGCACGCTAGCGGCACTGAGACAAGCCCTCGAAACTTGCGCCACCAGTTTGTCGTACCAGACCCTGTCCCGTTCTTGTCTCTGGTCTTGTCTGGCCCTGCAACCCGCACTGCAGCTTGCAGCATTCCCTGACGTCCCACACGTCCACCAACGCCTCTTGGGACTCTCGCTGCTCCAAGGCACGGCACGGTCTGCGGCCTGGAGCCCAAAAGTGCGTGGGGAGCAACAGCATCCCATCTTCGCCAACCCCGGTCCCCTCGGCTCCTCCTGCGTTGTCCATCATCAAAGAGTCTTGCTCTAACCTGCTGAGCATTAGCGTCTGGAACCAACTCCAGTCCCCACGCCTTTCGCCCTGGCCTATCCTGGCCTGTGCTCTCTTGCACCTTACTCGACGTCTTCTGGACCTCTGGAAGAACATACGAACCATAAGAGACTCTTCCTCCTCGTTGTACACCACCACTCACACTCTCTCATCCGAGTCTTGGCGAGCAACACAACCATAGGACGAGAACACTTTAGCAACTAGGCTTTGCTTACGCCTTCGATCCTCTTCCGCCCGCCTTCTCTCACTCTCTCATCCTCATCCCCATCCTCAGTCTCATTCCATCTCATTCTCTTTCCCTCTCTCTCTCTTTTGCAAACAACAATTTCAGATTGCTCGCAGTACCCTCCTTGTGCCCCGAGCCACCAGTGCCGCCACCCCCGTCCACCAACTCGTCCCATCCTCTAAACCGTGGCCATCTCGCCTTGTTGCCCCCGGGACGCTAGCCTGGTGTGGACGCTACTGGCGCTTTTCTCCCGGCACCTCAACCTGCCTATCCTTACAGCTTACGGCTACACAGCACTTCTCTCAAGTTTCCAGAGACCTCAACCCTCTCCAATCTGCGCCGCCCCCCTCCTCCTCCTGCTCCTCACCCCCCTCCCCCCTCTACGCCTGAACTGGGACCTGGACCTGGACCCTCATCAGGACACGCCTATCCGCTTCCCACTTCTCTTTCTACCGTTTTCCCTTTTCTTTCCCATAACTGCCTTCACAACATAGTTGTCCAACACACGTCAAAAGCAGGATCGCGACCATGGACTTCTCTCACCAGTATTTCGCGCAAGCGCAGCCGTACCAGTTCATGGGCATCCCGCCCCTAACGCCATCCCATTCAAACTCGGCAGGTTCAGACGACTTCAACACGACATCTCCACCGGTAAGTCGAATCCAAACGGGAATTCCTTTCCCGACTCGAGCCCCCAATACCCACAGGTCACTGGTGGATTGCTGCTTAGCGTACTGCGACATGCACTTACACAATCATGACCGATCAGGATGTCTACGCCGAATATCCCAACGACCAGCAGCACTTCAACAACTTTGATAACTATGCTGCTGCCCAGCAGTTCAATCCTCAGCATACATCATTCCCTGGCCCTCCTGGCCCACCGACACCACCGAACCATGGCCTGCCCGTACAGCAGCCCGTACAACAGCAACGGACACAACACAATGGAATGAGCGCTCCCCCGGTACAGCAGATCAAGGCTCAGCCCGATGCTCTCGTTCACAAGCAGGAGCCCCTCGACGATCATTCTCGTCGGGGTCAGTCAAATTCGGACGATGAAGAAAACATGACGCCTGCGCAATCGAGGAGGAAAGCACAAAACCGCGCCGCGTACGTTATTCCTCTGCTCTCCATGTCCATCGTCTTAGGCGGCATGGCATTTCTCATTGTTCTGTATCACTAACAGGAACCTCACAGGCAACGCGCATTCCGGGAACGAAAGGAGAGACACGTCAAGGACCTGGAGGCCAAGCTTGCGAACCTAGAGGCGGAGGCTCAACAAAAGTCGACTGAAAACGAACGACTCAAGCGTGAGATGCAAAAGATCAGCACCGAAAATGAGATTCTACGTGCAACCTCGTCAATGAACGGCCACCATAGCTCTGCGTCACCAGAACCCCGGACAACAGGTCCCATGCACTACAACCCGAAGGACTTCTACACAGACCTGCTAGCGCCGCACAATAACAAGACGCCGAGTCATCGAGTCGCTATTTCATCCGACGGCGAACGCTTGCTGGCAGCGGGCGCTACATGGGATTTCATCATCAGCCACCCGCTGTTCAAGAGAGGTCTGGTGGACGTCGGCGACGTAAGCGAAAGACTCAAGAATCAAGCACGATGCGACGGCCAAGGCCCTGTATTTTCGGAGCGCTGCATCATCGAAGCCATCGAAGGTAGCGTTGCGAGCGGGAGTGACGAACTGCTCTAGAGTGAAGAGACTAGGCAGCCCGCAGAGAAACCCAACAGCGGGACCCGAGGGGTGCGCTTTGTAAGCGACGTGCAGCACTACCTACAAGGTGTAGGGCAACGGACACCACACCGCGGCCCGCCCATGCATCGGGGCTAAGGTTCGGCGTTTGGTTCCATTTGGTTACACGGAGTCGAACTAACGGAAGGGGGAACGAAACGCTTGCTAAAACGACGTACGATATCAGGGCTCGACCTGTTTTTTTTTTTTTGCATCATGGCCTCCCAATCTTTGTGACGTTACTTGACGGGCAGTACCGACAGCATGAAGTATATGACGTGGCAAACTATTTCTACTAGACGACATGGCGTCTTTTTTACACGGGGAATCACAAAGACCGCTGCACGGCGACGACCACGACATAGGCAACAAAGATGCCGTCGCCGGCAGGGCTTTATGGGCTTTGGAGCATGTTGGACATCATCGGATAACGCCAGAGGAAGCGCGCACGATCTCATCTTGGGCAGCACATGTTGCCTCGTCGGTATGCTCGGAAATTTTTCGTGTTTTTTTCTTTTTCTTTTTGGGGCAAATTGCATGCTATTCGGGGTTACTCTGGTCTCCTTTGCCCAAGACAAGGCGATTTCCAAGCGGAGGAAGAAGGGCGATTGAACTGCTTGGCTGAGATGGTCAAGGAGGATCTGACTTTGGATCCTTCTTCTTGTCGGGATGATGTGATGGGATTCCTTTGGATGCGAGTATACTTCATCGAGATATCGTTGAGGAAGAAACATGGCATTATCTTGATATGTCTGGTGCTCTCGTGCCGTTTGACTTGCACATAGAAGGAGACACTATAGTGATGACAGTGATGAAGACCATCACTTCTCAGCACATGCTCAGGGTCTCGTCGGCGTCTCGGAGCGAGCGGCGAGAAGGCGGCAACAGGCGGGGTTCCGCCGGCGCCTGGCTGCGCCCTACTGGTCTGACTGAAATGCCGCCAATAGGATCTGACTACTCTGTATTACCCAGGCGAGGGTGATCACCTCTTCCATCCGATCCATTCTCGATCGATGATTCCATTGATACCGTTTCGCTCGCCCGAACCCCAACATGTCGCATTTCCCGGGGTTCCATCCTTTGTCGGGTCCTTTTTTCTTCCCTTTGACGACCCTACTATAGGTACACGTATCTTGGCTATTTTACTTTTACATAGGTGGGTTCGTTGTTTTACCTTACTCGTAAAGTCGCCGAAGATCCGAGGGCGTCGGGAAAATGCAACGAACCTACCTACCTTTGATGAGTTCAGAGAAGGTAAGCCGAGGCTCAAAGCTTCACCTGGACTTGCTTTAACTCGACTCTGAGATACCACAACACCTGACCTTGTAGTCCTATCAACAAGGGCAGGTATAATTAGTTGGGGGAAAACAATCTTTATTCTTTCCGTCGGTTCGTGTGTATCTCCAACATTAGGATGGATTGTGATCCTCTTCATCTAAGCTTGCTTACAAAGATGCCACGAAATACGGTTGTAGAGAAGACAGAGGTCGCCACCCAAAACCACGACAACAATGACAACAAAGTCTCCGTATCGGGAACTGGTAGCCGAACGTTGAAGAAACGGGAGCCAAAAAGAAGACTTGAAATCCACACACCCCTCAACTCCTGGAAAAGATGCCAGATGGGTAGGTGATGAAGAAACTAAAGAGGTGGAAAGAAAAAGAGACAAATAACCGCGCAAAAGAAACAATGATGATGCTGCGCCCAAAAAAAGAGGAAGCAAAACAGAAACGAACAAGATTATTCGCAAAACCACACAAACTTCCGTCACATCGTTACTTTTCCCTTGCCTGCCTGCCAGCCTGAACCAGCCCCGTCCATCCATCCATCCCAAGAACCAGTCCGATCCCCGGCAAGGAGGGAAAGAGAAACCGACAGTCGGGGCCCTCTTCCGCCTGTCATCATCACCTGTCATATTCGCACATCGTTCCCCTCCTTACCCGTCCATCCCCGCCCGGTTCGTCAAAGTATCATTATAGTTGTCGTTTGGACGTTCCGAATCAAGCTTATGGTGCCGATGCTTGAAAGGAAAAAAAAAGGAGAAGAGAGGCGAAGATAAGAACTTTGCGCAACACCGACCATGGGGGTTTACGTCTCTTGTCCTACTCTTCTGTAAAAAGGTCGAGAAAAGATCCGAGCGTGACCTGAAAGGTACTGCAGCCTTTGCTGGTCCCGTTCGAAATCTTTAATCTTTCAATCTTAACCTCCAACTCTCCCGTCGGCTGCGAATTCGCAACCGGCTATCGGGTGGAGGGCTTGATTCCGTCCCGTCAGCTGGTCAGCTGGGTATCACACCGTGCGATACGTCTTGCCGAGGCTAGCAAAAAGACTGTAATCTCGGTGAACCGGCTTCTACTGCGACTTCTTGCCGGCCACCTGGGCGCTGCCGTTGCTCTCCTTGCCCTCGACCCACGGGTGCTTGATGGTCAGGCACCAGATGTCGAGGTAGTCGCAAATGGTGACAATAACATCCACCACGAAGCTGCCGTAGACACCGACAGCCATGCCGAGCATGGAGAACATAAAGGCGACCTGGTAAACGCCGTCGCCGAGGGCGCTGGGCCAGCCGAAGCCAAAGTTGCGCTGCAGGACGGGACCAAGCGCGTCACCGACGCCAAAGGCGAGCGGCAGGCCGAGGACGTTGGAGTAGGGGAAGTCGAGCTTGACGAGGTGGGCCGTGATCATCTGGCCGACAGAGTAGGCGTTGACAATGCCGGCGAACATGACGAACGGCACGAGATGGGCGTGCAGGATGGCCGGGTTGAGGAGCAGGTACGAGATGATGAGCACCCACATGCCGAAGAAGGGTAGGAGACCCAGCAGCGCGCCGCGGGAGCGGTCGCCGCGTGCGCGGCGGGCCTGGATGACGTTCCGCGCCGACTCGATGGTGTTGAGGACGAGGACGAAGGAGCCCTGGACCATGTACCACTGCGTAAAGGACAGCTCGTAGAGGGCGGCGGGGACGCCCAGCTTCTCGGAGACGCCAAAGGTGCGGAGCATGGACTGCTGCCAGAAGGAGGCGCCGCCCATGTAACCGGTCAGGGCGTAGACGCCAACGAGGATGAGGACGCCCTCCACGGGGCCGTTGACGATGCCGAGGGTCAAGGTCTTTGTGTGGTACTCGTCCCAGGTCTGGACGTAGAAGGTGAGGAGGGCTGTGGACGGTAAGAAATGATTGTGTTAGCCTCTTGCTTCCGGGCTTCACGGGCAGCAATATAAATAGAATACGTACAAGAGAAGAGGACGGCGACCGTCATCCAACCCTGGCCCATGTTTTGCGACGCGGCGAAGACGAGAACCTCGAGGGATGTGTTGAGCGCATCGACGCCGTGGTCAAAGAGCTCGCCGAGCGGTCCGGACTGGTGCGTTCGTCGACTATTTCGCCAAAAGTTCCGTATTAGCTTCCATTTATCTTCTCGAGGAAACCCCAAACATGATAAATGAACATTAAAGAGAAGAGCTACTCACGCCTGCGATCCGTCCACGGCATCGAAAGTCTGGTATAGGAACAGGCCCACGGCCCACGAGTAGTACACCCAGCTAGGGCAGTCCTGGTCGAGCGTCGGGTTATACCAGAGCAGCGTCAGGACGTTTGCAATGACAAAGGTGAATCCCGTCAGCGTGATGAGGTTCGGCGCCATGCTCATGGGGAACATCTTGATCACGACATTCGTGTAAAAGGGCTTCAAGATGTACTTTGACGTCAGCGAGTGGTCGACGGCAGAGTACTTGTACTCCTTGAGCGCCGGGAGGCGTTCCTGGCGAACGTAGACCATCTTGGGCGAGCGTTGCTTTCGAGAACTATCTCGAGAGTTTTGATCGACGGAGCTGGTGCTTTTCGGCCCCTACGTGTGGTGTAGGCAGTTGGGGGGGGGGGGGGGGGGGGGGGGGCCGTGGGGTGGGGGGGGGGGTGGTTGTGGGGTGAGGGTGAGGGGGGTGCGGGGGTGTGGTGGGGGGGGGGGGGGCGGTGTGGGGCTGGTGGGTGGGGGGGGGGGGGGGGGGGGGGGGGGGGGGGAAGCTGTGCAAAGAGCCGCGGGGGGTTATTTGCAGTTGTGCGTTTCCTTTTGTTGTCAGAAAGCTCTTTTATTTATTTTTTCCCTCGTCCTGTTGTCTGGCGGATCGGACTCCACGCGGGTCCCGGGGAAGACAATCTAGAGCGCCGTAGGACCACTAAATGGGTCCGAAAAGGTATCCGTACGTCGGTCCAGTTCCCAAGCGGTGACGATGGCTTCAAACCGGGGTTGGTCGAGGGCTCGGTTTCGGCGGGGTGGTGAACAAGGTTTGTGCGGTGGGCAGGGCGGAAGGGGGGGGAAAGCTTCAAAAGAGCATGTGGAGACTAGTGAAGTTGTAAAGACTTCGTTCGCCAAGGTGAATGTCAGAGTTGTCCCGAGACAAGCGACGAGATTTGTTCAATAAGACCTGACGAAGTTGCGCTGAGCAGAGCAGGTTGAGAAGCCCGAGAACTTGACATGTGGTAACAGCGGAAAGGTCGCGTGGCCGTCGTGTCGCGCCGAAAGGGCCAACCTATTTTTTTTCTTCACTAAGGTACCCTTCCTTGGACAGCTCAGCTTGAGCGCACACGCAGAGAACTCCGTCACCGAACGTCATTTCTGTCCTGGCCCTCGAGCTCTAGCACATCCCAAAATTCCCGCCCAGTCCTCATTGGGATTAGCCTTGCTGGCCCGTGCCACACGCGTCAAGCGCCCCCCCCAAAGTGTCAGTCGTCAAGCTCAATTTCAGCACCAACACCAGCTCCGCTTGACGTCGATCAACTGACATGCGCCGCGAGGCTTGACCTATTCTCATTTGACAAGCGTCTGGATGCTGACAAGGGTTGAGCGTCGAGCTGATAGTCAAATCTACCTTACCCATCTACAATTACCGGTACCCAAGGTGCCAAGGTAGCATCGTAGGCTTGCGCCGTGTATGATGATTGTGTGGGTGGCCCTCATACACATTCACTTTCCACTTCACACCTGAATCTACTAGTACTTCGTGATGCTTTTTCATGTCTTCATTCTAGTATACGCAAGCCGCCAGTCCTTTTACGCGCACGCTGATGCGCTCCAACTCCTGCTCGACACCCCCAAAGCTACTATGGTGGCGGCTGCTCGGTCGAGTACCTTGGGCTATAATCAAAGTTCTCGTATCTTTGTGCTGCCGTACGTACGTCTGTGCTTGGAATATCCGACCATGTATCGATCCCACAAAACTCCGAACAACTGTCTTCCTTAAGCAACCGATGCAACAACAAGCGACGCTACGCCCTCCTCCTCACTGCGAACCGTGATCTTGGTCGTCACACCAGACTTGGACGAGTATGCCATCCGGATGTTAGCCACCACCCTGCCGCCGCCAACAGTCTTTCCGAGCAACTTGAGCGTATGTGTCGTTTGGTTGACGGGCACATCTGTACCCTCCAGGGGTTGCAACGACAACACCTTTGCCAATTCTTCCGTTGCCTCTGTGTGTCATGGTTAGCTCTACTCATGACGGATCCACCCAGTAAGTACTCACCTGCTATGCTCTTCATACTGCTGAGCTGCAAAGTCTCCTCGGCCTCCTCGCCGGCCGCACCCACCTGCTCCCAGATGTGATTGAAGTTGCTGGCGAATGTCGGAATGACATAGTCGCTGCCTGACAGGTCGAACTCGGCCACCTCGTACTCGTCGTCGTAGCCAGTGTCCTCTGGCTCGTTTGTTGTGGGATCAATCTCCTTGCTCGTGAACTTGAGCACGTTGGAGATGCTGCTAACGGGCATGGAGCCCTCGCCGTTGACCTTCTTGAAGGCCACGTACAGCTTACCCGGTTCATTTGTGGGAAGCTTGTCAGCCTGGATGATGAAAACCTCCTCAAGCTCCTCCTCTTCGGAAGGCGTCGCCACGATGGACACGTTTTCAAGAACGGTCGCATCCAGCGTGTTCTTAACTTCGTACTGGAACACAATGTGCTCCTTGAAAATGTGCTTGACGACGGTAACGACGTACTCCATCTCTGACTCGGTAAGCTCGACAACAGGCGACGACTTGAGCACGCTGCCAAACTCCTTCATCTCGGGGATCTGCATCAGCTCCTGGGCGTAACGCTGAGAAGCCGCAGTTGCAGATGCAGCAGCCTCCGCGCCACCTGCAGCGGCCTTTGTAGGGCCAACCTTGGGAGGCTTGAGAGACGGGGCAGTTGCCGTGAGCTTCTTCGTCCGGTCCTCCGCGTCTGCCTGCTCGCGAGTAACGACAGGGATCTGAGAGATGTCGAAGGGGCTGTCAAATGCGGACTTGTCCTCTGATGTGACATACATGACGAGCTGGTGCTCAAAGTACGGCAGAGAGAACATGCTGTCTGTAGAGGGGTCAATAAGGAAATCTACACAATCACCCGCATCAAACGTACCATTCTTGACAAACTTCTCAGAGATCTCATCCTCCTGGTGCATGAGTCTGAGGTTGAGCGCTGCACGATCTCTGACTTCATCGTCCACATCATCCAAACATCTGGTAAGGAGAACCTCAACACTGCGCTTGACTTCGGGATCCTTCTGGCCGACACCGAACTTGGCAAGAGCAGTGACAGCGGCCGCACGCACAATGGCGTTCTCCAGAACCACTCTGTTGTAAATGTAGCGGATGTACTTCGTAGGCTGAGAGGTCTTGGGTCCTTCGAGACCGAGAAGGTGAAGGATTCTAACCGCCAGCTTGGTGAACTCGCAGTCCTCGATGAACTCGCAAAGGTGGGCAAGCGCATCCTCCTTGGATTCCGGCACAAACTTGATCAAATCGAACATGCTCTCGACAACGGCGCGCTTGAACTCGTACCCACCCTCGTCACGGAGAATGCCACTCAAGAAAGCAAGCATACCGGCCTGCTTGCTGGGGAACTTCAAGCAGAGCGTGCGGATGGCCTCAACGATGGTAATCTTGAACTCGTCCGTGATCTCAGACATGAAACCAGAAATCTGCTTCATCAAGCGATCAACGCTAGCCTCGTTACCGGTCTTGAGCAATGTGGTAATGGCAAAGGTGGCGATGGATCGGTTGCTGTTGGAGATCAGGAGCTCGATGTCGGGGTTGCAGACGTTGACGGCGTTGGGCTTGAAGGAGGCGAAGTTGTGGAGGATTCGGAGAGCGGCGAACTTTGTGACGGCGCGGGGGGAGGTGAGGAAAAGCTGGAGAACGTGGACGGCCTGGGAGACCTCGGCGTCGGTGACATCTCGCATATCGCAGATAGCCTTGGCGGCCTCGAAGTTGACCATCTCGCTCTTGTGGCGCAACCAGCCATCCAGTAGCTGCATCATGGGCTTTCTGAGCGACGGGTCCTCCTCGGCCAGCTGGGCAGCCAGACGGACGAGCATGACGATCGCCGCAGAGCTCTTGACAGCACCAGCGGCACCGAACTGCTGCACCATCTTGACGAGCGCCATGCGGTCGTGCATGCGCATCGAGTATAGCAGACCAATGGCGTGGTACTGGGGCATAGTGGAGTTGTTGGCGGGCAATTGGCCGCTCGACGAGGAGAAGCCCAGGGAGAAGCCGCTGGAGGACTTGGTGGAGGCCGCAGCTTCCTGCGTCTCGCTCTGCCAGCGGCGGACAACATCCTTGGCGATCGGGAGAAGGTGGTAGGAGGAAATGAGAGCCGCGGAAGATACAGAGGGGTTCTTGTCGACGATTGCCGTCTTCATCACACGCTCAATGGACTGAACTGTGGTCGCCTGGAAGCTAGTTAGCAGACTGCCCTCTCCCTTCCATGTAGCTTACAGCTTTGGCGTACATCGATAATGCGGCACAGGGCCCTGATGGCGTTGGGTCGGAAGATGGCATCGGTGCTGCCTCCTGTATCCTTCATGATGGTGCTGGTGACCATGATAATATCCTCGGCCGAGTGAGCCAGCTCCTTGATGACAAGGTGGACCATCTGTCGCAAGCTGGCATCTTTATTCTGGAACAGCTTCGAGATACCGAAGAAAAGGGTCGTCGCTTCGTTTGTGGGGAACTTCTCGCCCGTGTAGAGCAGAAGGGCAATCTTGGTAAGGAGGATTCGACATCTTCGCGGCTGGATTGGGGAGCTGTTGAATAGTCGTGCTGTTCACTCCCGTTTAGCCAGCTTGCTCGCCCAATGCTCGAAGGGGTTCCAGAGGGATGCAGAGAATCGAGTGCAATTCCGTCAAAAACTCACCTTCTTGGAAAACCTGGGTCCTGTCCACCTTCACCAGGCCCAAATCCGCATCTTCGTCTTTCTTGCCGTAGCTCATGTTGGGCAGCGGTTTTTGGCGGACTGCTTGAGGTCGGCGTCGGTGACTTCGAATGGGACAGTTGGCTGCTCCTGACGCCTGGTGGATAGCGTTGCGAACATAGGTGTGGGGTCCTTGCACGTGACATGGAGCCACACTTCACTTTCACGTCGTGTCTATCTTATCTGGCTTCAAGGGTGGTACCCAGCTCATTGGAACACCTCTCCCTGCCTACCCTACCTTGCTATGTAGGTAAGGTATACAGTCGAACTATACATGATTCGTTGTCAAAGCCAAGTCATGATCTTCAGACTTTTCTCAATGCAATGTTGCAAAGCATTCAATGTCATCACCTTGGCATGTGGGAGCAATCTGATGATACCTAAACTTTTTGATTACCTATCTGAGAGTAATAAAGTGGAAAAGACTGATGACCGCCTTTGCTGTCCTGTGTAATCGCCAGAATTCAATAAAACGCCCCCTGAACAGCTTGCTTCGTTCCCCCTACGCTATCTTTTGGGGGTACTGCTGCTCTGTCAAATGTCGTCCCAATCCCAAGGTCTTTCCCCAGGTAATCCACACAAAGGGGCCCAAACCAGGTCCCCATCCAAGCGACGGTGCTAACGAAGCAGAAGATGATTGACGAAAACCTCCACGAGATCTACTCATCACCGTCTATACACTGATCGGAGACCCTGAGCAGACCTGTCGACCATGCGTGGGTCTGGGTCTTCCCACTGATGGAATTGAGGGTGATCGTGAGCTCCCTCCTGGTGGTTCACCAGGGCAGAATAGGCCATGGTGAGAAAGGGTTCTGTCGCCTCCGAGACCGACATGTTGTTCAGCTGAGCGACCTTGATGGGCGGGTACTCAGTCTTCTCAGCCTTGGCCTTGGGTCGTCGGTCACCGATGACACCGACCTGGCGCTTGAAGTCACGGAATTCCTTTTCCTGGATAACAGCCATCATTGATTTGCCAAGCGCGCCTGTGCCCGCATGAAATAGCTGGCTGATTCTCTCGTTGCGTTTCTGGAGCGCATCATCCGTAATGGCCCACGTACCCTCCGTCCAGGGAGGCCGAGCGGTCTTGGGATAGTCGGCTTGCCAGTCATCACTAGAGACTATAGGCATGGCGGATGCAGCCTGAGCACGGCTTGTGGCTTCGTTCATGTTCTGTCCAAGCTTGATAAACTCTAGAACCTTCTCCATCTGTTGATCAGACACTTTTCGCGCCTCGTCGACGACGTCCTGGAAGCAGTCGTCTGTGTCGGGTGTAGAGCCGCAGAGAAGGGATTCGAGTGGGCTTTTAAGATGAATGGGTGTCTCTGCGCCCCGGGACCTCATGGGTTCGAGTGTCATGTGCTTTTGCGGACCCAAAGTCGTTTGACCCGACAAGAGTCCGTCGAGCGGCATCTCTTTCGGGCCATTGTTGAGGGCCTTCATCGTGGTTTCGAACGTTGATGTCCGATACTGTCGGTGACCCGGGGGGCCTGCAGTCAGGGGACGAGGAGCGCCTGGGCCAGTTGCAAGAGTAGACTTGTATGCTGCCTGTGGGGGATCTCTCTGGATAGTGGCTGCTGGGAAGAGACCAGGGGGCGGGCCTGTGCAGTTGATGTGCCCGGAGTTGTCAGGGCCATGGCTTGATGTATCGGCTTTCATCTTGAGAATGTCGTTCGGATCCGTCTTGGCAGAATGGAATAGAGCAGGAGAATGTGAGCCGTCATTTCCCACATCGAAACCCTCAAAGGTCTGGGCTCCGTAAGACGGAGTGGCTGTGCGGCTGATGTTGCCAGCAGATGGAGCCGGCGTTGCACCCGGCCGAGAACGAAGAAGGGCCCTCTGAGCTCTCTTCTGGTTCGGATTGGGGTATGATGCCAAGTTGTGGAGAGACTTGACAGTCAGGCCTCGAAGAGGATTCTCGCCAGAGCTCTCATCGTCTTCATTGTCAGTCGAGTTGGCATCGACATGCTTCTTCACGACAGGTGTGGGCATGGCAGCAGCAGCTGGTGAGGCTTGATTCCTATCCATGCTGTAAGATGGCATGAGAGAGGAAGACGAAATGCTTGGGACGTCCAATTCATTCGGAGACTCAAGGCTGTAGTCGGTGAGAGGGCTGACGGCGCGGTCGTAGTTCTGCTGAAGAGGCGAGTACTTGGGAATCTGAGGTGGGCGAGGACTGGTGGGTGTAGTGACGAGATTCTGGGACTTGAGAGGCAAGCCGGCAAGAACTGACTTGGGAAAGAGAGACAGCTCAGAAGCAGCGGCTCCCTGGGCAGGCCACTTGAGAGTGCGGCCGCGACGAACGGGAGGCTGGAGCTGCTGGGCGGTACTGGGGTTGTAGATGGTACCGGCAGTCGTGTAGGTTTGTCTAGGAACATCCTGCTGGAAGGTGCTGACAGATTGCTGGATATAGGTAGTAGTGGCCCCCGCCGCCGACGAGGAAGAAGATAGATGATCCATGTTGAGATTCAGAGGCATCGCCAATACTTGGAAGCATCCAACAAAATTCGGAAATCCTGATATGGATAAGCGTTGGCCAAAGACGAATTTCTTTTGTGTTGATCCAGTTCGGAGAGTATTTCTCAGACGGTGAGCATCCAAAGGAGTGCTGTGCTGCTGCTGTTGTTGTTGCCGTGGCGGATGAAGGAACGACTGATGATGAGACTGAGGAAGGAATCAAGAAAAGAATGGTGCCAATTGCTTTTGACGTAAAAGCTTCAGGTCATCTCGTCTGGAAGTAGAGATGGGAGGTGAAGCTGTCACGAAGCGGCTGTTGACGAAAATTGCAAGTTGAGGAGGGGTGATGGATGGGTTGAAAAATAGATGGAGGGAGGACGAAAGGAAGAGGAGTTGATGAAGTCAAGGGGAGGGGCCGAGGGCCGACGCTTTGCAAGGCAGGGTATCAATGTGCGTAGAGGGGACGGAAGGTGAGGTCGCAGTCTGAAGGTCGGATGGAAGGCGCGCTGGCGCGCCCGTAGGTGGTTTGGCAGACAGGGAAGGAATGAGGTGTGAGGTGGGTGGAAGGTGCAGGCAGCCTTGCAGGTGAGTTGAAGGTGAAGTAGGAAGGCAGGAGCCTCGTCGAGGCAGCCTAACCCAAGGCGGCCTTTCTTCCTTCCACCTTAAGAAGAAAAAAATGCGCAGATGGCCAGATAAGACAAATATGGTAGAGGGGACTGGGAAGCAAGGCAGGAGTCGAGTAAGAATCTTCAGATCAGTGCCTGCATCTCAGCCTTGCTCTCGTCGGTCTCTTCTCTTGCAGCAGAGTAACGCAAAAATTTCAACGCTCAAGAAGACAATACCAGCAAGGTTGCAAGGCAGCCCGGTGGAAAAGTCAAAGTTCTAAACGCCAACACTCTGCGCAGTCGATGCGGAATATCTCGAAGATGAAAGCATACCACTGCCTAGTAAGAAGCCTGTATGCGAGCCCGTAGTATATCTGCCATCCTCTGTAACAGTTCTGTGGAAACCCCTTTACCGAAGCCACTCAGTCTGATTTTGAAGTTGGTAGAACCATTCGGAACGACAAGATTCTCCTCGAGGGCAGGAAGAACGACCGGCGGAGAGTCAAACACCCACAAGTGATATCGACACAGTTCCCCTTCGGTAGCCGTCGTTCTGTTGGATGGGTGTTCGGGACTGTCGCATGGGATTGTGGCAAAGCAGACAATGTAATGATTATGCTTCTCGAGGTTCATTCTGTCGACGAGGTGCTTGGGAGAACGCACAATACCAGTGGCATACATGCTGTCGTCGGATCTCGGAATACGGGATAAAGACGGATCAAAGATCAGAGTGAATGGGAATGTTCCGACGAAAGAGCGGTTGGGACGAAAAGTGATCTGATTCAAGGTCGGCTTTGATTCATCTACAATACAAGGTAAGCGAGCTCCTCGTCTTATATCTAATGAACCTTTGCAGTAGGCTGGCCCAAGGTAGATGTCCTCTCCCCCCCCACCTCTTACCTGATGGCTCGCAGCCTGTGACCAATTACCAGGAAAAACAAACTCACGCTCCTGATTTTCTCACCGGAAAACTCAGCATATCAAAATCCACCTTCTCCATCCACCATCGCCAACGGCCAAAACCGCTGGCTCCCTACAATAGTTCAACGCTCCAACCAAACACACAAAAGGTCCGCATATGCAACAGCCACATATCCACAACGATCAAAGGTTCTTAGGCGCAGACAAGTCGGGTTACACGATCCCCAAGCGCCCCCTATTCCCTCCACCACACCTTTCCTTCGTTCCCCGGCCCAATGAACAAGCAGGATTATCTCTCACCATTCCCTTTATGAGCAGAACGGAGAAAAAGCCTCTCCTCTCTCTCGAGTATGAACGATCATCAACCAATCATCTTGAAAAGTACGCCACAGGACACCCACGCCAGGCCAGCGAAATGTCAAAAGACCAGAGACCTCGAAACGTTGAATCAGAAGGGCCTCCAAAGTCAAAGTTCGCCGCATTTGGCTATTGCTCCCCTTAGCTGCCGTGCTCGACCGGCCAATCCCACGGGAGGGCTTCCATGTCCGGCTAAGGAGTCGAGAAATAAGGTTGGTGGTGGCTTATTCCCTCTTCCCCAGAGGATCTCGTGTCACTGATTTAGGGCTTCAACTTTACCTTCTTGACAGGTGATAGGCTACCTCAGGCCGTACCTTGACATCCGGGGCAACCCATCTTCAAGCTTGGACTTGCCCACATCTCGCATCCTGCGTCACGAGACTAAGCCCAAGCAAGCAGAATCGAAGCCATCCAGCAAAGTGTCCGAAGGGTAGATAGCAAGGAGGCGTTCGTCCGGCCCCCGCCTCCCCGCCTCCCCGCGCCCCCCCTTTCTGTCGTACCGTACCGTTTAACCAAAGAGGTAAGAAGGACTCAGAACAATGTCGGGCCGTAGACAGCGATCCAAGCTGGAAGGCTGTTTCAGCCTAGAACATCTTCGATCTCGGAGGCGCTTCTTACGTCTTAACCTCCCATTCCCCCAGCTTAAACTCTATCGCAGCCGCCTTCGTCCGTAAGATGGCCTGATGTTGCAGATCTCGAGGGGACACCTAGTAGCCCTATCCGCTGTTAGCCCGCATGACAAAGTCCATTGTTGGTCCGGGCTAGACACTAAACTGAGTCGGCCCGTACGTACGTCGCTCGTTGCCTTGATCAGCAAAGAACTGCCAAGACTTTGCCAGGTGAGTAACGTAGCTGAATGTCAGCTCGTCCAAGACGTTCCGGATGACTAGACCGGTTGTGCGCTCAGGTCCGAGAGCCTCCAACTACCATGGCGCATCTTCGTAACTGCAATTCGTGTTAGTGACAGGATGAGTAGCCGCAAAACGTTGACTAGAGCACATGCAAGTATAGGTCACTGTATATGGCATAGCGCAAACGAAGTAGTGTAATCTCTCGTATTCTCTCTGCCACCACCCTTCACTGTGTACTAAGGTCTCGCACGCATTCTCAGCGAACGACGTATGTCAGGCACCAACCGCGGCGAGACCCAGCTTCCCTCGATTCCTAGCTTCCTCGTCACATGCAAGATAGCTGAAGAGCGGGCTCAAAGAGCCAAGCCGACGATCCTGAAACCATTTGTTTTTAATCATATCCACACACGCCACCATGAAACCGCTCATCAAAAAAAAAAAAAAGGTCGTAATCAACCGCGACCAGATAGCCTACACATGCTTCAACAGTATTCTATCATATCCCGCATGCTTTGTTCCAGGATCGTTGAGCTTGAGAAATCAGACATGATCCAAAGAGTTGGCTGCCCTAGTAGGCAACGGTGTCAGGGAGCCTTGGGATGCAACTCTGAATCATCTAAAAGAGAAGAAAGACAAAGGTGGCCCGTGTGTTTGTAGTAAACGACTCAGGAAAAGGTTTGGTGAATGCTGGAGTCGAAACTAATTTTCATCCACGCTGCTTCGATGCAATGAAGCATTTGAAAGAAGAGAATGCCCGTTTTGAAGAAATCCACGAGTCCGGTGTATGTACTGGGCGGACGAGAACTGAATGTTGCTTGGGGTATCGGCTGAAGGACATGACTGTAAAAACATCATGAGCCTGTGCTGAGACTCGAAATTGCGACTCGTGTTGTTCAAGGAAGGTTGAGAAATGAAATGCCAGGCATCCCACTATTGGTGTATATACTTGGCGAGTTGACTCGACTGACGAGAAAGAACCAATTACGGTCGAGTGAAAAGGGAAGGGTTTGAGATTAAAGGCCTTGCGGATACGCACTGCCGGGTATCATGCCGGTGCCTCCTGCTCGGGATGGGGGGCCGAGGCGACTGCCTGGAAGCTCAAAGTCGGGGTTGTTGTTCAAGAGCATGTCTTGCCTTCGCTGTTGGACGGGTCGTCGGGGTGGCATCGGCTGACCGTACCCTGGCATTGGCGGCGCAGGATTCCACCTCGGGTTTACCCCTCTCTGGGATATTGAGGTGAAGTTGGACAGATCAGACTCGGCGCCAGGACTACGTGCACCGGCATCCGCATGAGCGTCATCATACATATTGGGCGCGGGTAGAGGTACCTGAAGGCCAGGCGGGGGACCTGCTCTTTGAGCCGGTGCCGGTGCTGGCGCGTCCGCGAAGCGCGGATCGACATCTTCGTAATAATCGCTGGCTGCTGGCGCAGGCGAGCTTCGGTTGAGCATCTCAGCAGAGCGTTGCTGTTGCAGCGGAGACGCCGTGCGTGATGAGGCCTGGTTCTGGTTCCAAGCCTGACGAGGTGGGACATAGGCACTAAAGATTCGAAATCAGCAAAGCTCTCTTCTGTTTCAAAGATTCAAGGGACTTACTCGTCTTGGCTGTACCTGCTTGCCTCGCTCATATACGTGTCGTGCCTCTGAGGGTGAGACCTGTTTCCGCCGTTTTGCTGCTGCTGGAGCCCGACCATGCCGGCAATGTCAGCATCACTGTCACGGAACTGACCGAAACCCGCAGGTGGATGCGCAGGGCTTCCTGTAGCGGCGTCCATCTCCACCGCTTGGCCAACCATTGGTTGTCCGTCGTGGCCAGGGAGAGGCGGAGGTGATTCAGCTCTCGGCAAGCTCTGACGCTGAGGGTTGTAGGCTTCATAGCCCTGCTCTTGTTGAGGGATAGATGGGAGAGAAGGGTTTGTGAGGTTGTTCGAACTGGTGTACCCCGGGGCCATATCCATGGAACGACGTCCGTAGGGGCCGCCAGGAGGAGGACCACCGTAGCCGTTGGCTGGGCTTGGACGACGGTCGTACGGTCCAGGACCTCCGGGACCACCAGGTCCGGGTTGATAGCCTGGCGGAGGTGGTCGGCCCCCTCTCATGCCATTTGGTCCAAAGCCGCCGCGGGGGGGTGGCGGGCCATATCCGCCCCGACCACCAGGCGGAGGGCCACCATAACCTCCTCGTCCGGGAGGACCTCCATAGCCACCTCTTCCTGGCGGCGGAGGGCCGTAGCCACCATATCCGCCTCTGCCACCGTAGCCACCACCGCGCCCTCTGAATCCTCCAGGAGGCATACCGCCCCTACCTCTCATGCGCTCCTGCGAGGGACCTCTTCTTGGGCCAAATCCATCTTGAGGCGGCAGCGGGTTTCCGTAAGGATCTCTCTGAATCGGTGGGACAGAACCAGATCGTGAAGGAGGAGCATCGCTAGCAGTCATGACGCCTTGAGAGCCATTGACCGGACTTCTTGCTGTGAGAGGGATACGTTCATCGCTGACCTGGTCATTGTTCTTCTGAGATTCGAATGAGGCAAAGGTTGGCATCTTATCAATGCCGTTTCCTCCGCTGACAACGGGAACAGTAGGCTGGGAGGCGACCGACGCAGCAGTCTTTACCTGAGCCTCGCGGTTGTAGTAATTCTCTCCGCTCATCTCAGCGTTCTCGGCGATTCTCTTCTTCCTGGCCTTTCTGCTGACCAACATGCGGCGCATAGCACACGAGACCAAACCGCTCATTCCGACAAGAATGGTAGCGGCAAGGACGATGTATGAGCCCCATGCCATGTGGGGGACGAAGAGGAGAACATCAACGAGGAAAGCCAATAGACAGATGAGGAAGTCGATGAAAGAGAAGATGAAGAGGGCGAGAAGGTATCTCGCAGAATGAGAGGGCGAGTGAAGGTGAGCGACGGCAGCCATGATGAACATGATGAGAGTCGCGAGGGCAGCGACAGGATGTACGATCAAGATGGCTGACAGAGTGTTTCGGGCAGAGTCTGGGAGGTCAAAGGCCCCCTTACTATCCGCGGCTCCAAAAACTCGTGCTGTAGAGAGTGTCAGCCACAGTCCCTCGTTTCGGTAGTCAGCAGTGTACCACGTTGAATTACTTACTCGTGTCATAACCAATCTCAGGGCCTTCGCAAGTGCCGTCTGCCTTACAGACGCCAAAGACTCCAAAGTTGGCTCCCTTGAAACTACCCAGCGGAATAGCCTTAATAATCGGGGTCGATAGGGTAGACAGCAGAAGCAAGGCGAAGGCCGCAAAGAGCAGCACCGACATGGGGGTTGCCGGCCGCAACATGATGGCGGTTTGTCGTCGAAGAAACCTGCTTCCAAAGAGTGGTACGGTGAGCCGGCGTCGTCAAGACGCGGCGAAATGAGGGGTGGGTTGCGCCTGAGGGATTCGGGTGTCGTCGTCAAGAAGTTGTTCGGGGTCGGCTAGTGTAAGAAGAAGTCGTTGCGCGGCATCGTCTGCTGGTTGGACAAAATCGTAGTCGAAAATAGTGACATGAATGAGAGTAACGAAGTGTCGATGAGAGCCGTATGGCAATAGATTCCTTTCTCTTTCTTTCCTGCTAATCCTCTTGCTCGACTGTCCCCAAAGTTTGCTCAGTCAGTATCGTAACGGGTGCTGCTGGTATTGCCGCTGAAACAATGTCGCAAGGAGACGGAATTTCGGTCGACGAGTTTAAATCAAATCGATTCGGACGAGGTCGGAGAGAGTCGTGGAAGTTTTGTCGTGTCCTAAATGCAGGGCTGCATCCAGGGGGATTGGATTGAGGTTGTGCGAAGTGAATAGGATCGAGTTCCTCCTGTTCGACCTGGAGAAGGGAAGAGGGAGAAAGAGACAAAGGTACGCACGATCTGGGGAGGGAGACGATGTGGGCGGGTGAGTGGGAGAGTGGGCGACTTGTGTGGAGGGAGCGAAGATGGAAAAGTGGGGTCTTGACCGTGGGTGCAGCAGGAGTGGGCAGTTTTGGGCCACACGGCAGGGGAGCCAAGGGGATTTGAGAACAGGGGGGTGCAGTCAAGTGTCGCAGAGGGGGGTGCGGTGAGAGAAAGGAGATGGGAGGCAGGAAAGACGTTTACCACCACCACTACCATAAGTGCGACTGGTTCTGGAAGAGTGAGGTTCCTAAGATAGATAGCTCAGGTTTTGGTGCAGGATTCCAATGTAATAGCGGGAGGCGTTGGGCAGGTTGCGTAGCTGGATGTGGCTGGGGCAGTGGCCAAGCTGCAGTCGACATGCCTATTTATCCAATTACCTTGATTTAGAACTGCAACCAGCCAGCTTCATTTGCATGGCCTGCTTTGCGAGGCTGATGATTGATCATGAGTTCTTGTTTTGCAGGCAACACGTCCTGTGGTGCTTGTATCGATTGTGCCTTGAGGGCGAAATGCGTCCGTCGCCCATGATGGTACCTATTTCTTTTCTATCTCTACCCCCGGGGTGGAAGATGGACTCATTGTGCCTTCCCTGGAGGGATGGATAAGATACGTACTATTTAGAAGTCCAGCGTGCAAGTAAAAGTGCACAGCCCACCTAGGTAGCAAACGGCTTGCAGGCACCAAGCAGCGCAGATTGGCAGAGAGTCGAGAGGCAGGCACGCCGCAAGCCGCACGACAGGGTCGGGTCGAGGGCGACGAGATTGGAGTGCGCGAGAAACGGAGACGGGTCTGCATCTCCATGCAGTCAGACACTGGGCTCACATCGTCTGCCACGAGAGCCTGGAACCCAGATGTCCCCATGTGGGCTCTCTGCAGCGGGTGTTGTGCCCGCTAACTCGTTGGTTCAAATCAATATTCTCCCCCCCGCCGCCGAAATGCAGCGCAGGTTGGCCCCAATATCGATGGGGGGCAGGCACGAACAGGCACGCCGCACTCCAAGAATCTAGATGGCAGGTACCTGAGCAATGTACCGTCCTTAGCGCAAGACCGGAGGTATTCTTTGTTCCTCAACGCGTGTCCAACTGTCCCCCGGCAGCCACACCATTCCATCTCTCTCTTCCCAAGACATGCTGCACCGACTGCATGGCTTTCCCAAAAGGTCAATCTTCTCCGAGCTCGACAGGACAATGCCCTTGTTCTCGCGGAAGTCTGGTCCGGCCTCCATTTTGACCAGAGACATTGAATGCCATTAGGCTTCGTCACAGAATACCGTTCTTCTGTCTTCTGAGGTAGCTCCGGCCAATAGGAGCCTCTTACGAATGATGTGAGTACGCTTCGTCTACGAATAAGGGACCTGACCACACATTCATTTACGCAGCTGGCAAGCCATCCATGGAAACACAAGTCCACCTTAATAACATGCGGTATACAACGGAGACGGGACGAATACTTGCAAACGAGCCAATAAATCCTTTGTCACCAAGCCAGCCACAAATGAGTGCGGCTAAGCTTCCCTTCCATTAGTGTGACCCCAGGAAGCCGGGACCGAGTCCGCTACCACCAGCTCACAGATAGTAGCACCACAGGACCCGACTCGAATCTCTGACCAACGAGAAAAAAGTTGAGCGACGACCATGTCATTTCTAATTTCCCAAATTACGACCGATATCACCCCGACAAAGACGGAGAGTGGGAAAAAAAACTCAATTCATCCCCGTCTAGTCAGGTCCCGGTCGATTCTAGGTCGGCCTATCTGCAATCGACTGCACGCAATCGCGTGCTTACCCGGCAGGCCCTACTCATGATTCCGGCATTCAAACCCGCGTGAGCTTTTCATAGGAAACCATTGATTGAAATACGGCAAGCCACAGTACAATTACGTTACGGAGTACGAAGTACTACGTGCTACTTTTCTGGACCCTGAATACCTGGAAGCTCAGGACTTCTCTCTACGGATACCTAGTCTGACAGTGTCATGAACAACCTTACCCCGATCAAGCAGGTTGAGATCGAGCGCTCGCGAGTCTATGGCCCCCTGGAATTCAACAAAGCTTAGCAGGATGAGGAGTGGAATGGCGATGGATGCACCGTGCCGGCAAGCCCTCATCCTTCTCGTTCTCTGCAATCACCCCGCCGCTCAAAGATCCTAGTTGGAACAACTCCACCAATCATATGTTTTGATGATCCGAATTAGCCATCTAGTGTTGTGCTTCCAAAGTCCCAATCACTCTGTGAGCGCCGCATCTCTCATGATCGTACGGAACCTCAAGGTCTTCATCATTGCGGGATTCGTGAGCTGACTTCCTGTGTAGCTTTTGGCCTGACTCCTGCAAACTTGCAAACAGCTTCAGACTCCTCCGTGGTCAAACGGACGACGCAAAGGCATAGCATCGTGAATTAAGGCCCCCTTGTCGGGATGGGGCACCAGAAACTCTCTCGGTATCCTGGGCCCAGGGGTCCACGCAACGCCGTTGTCGGTCGCATCCCTACACTGCAATTACAAGCATCCACTCTGCCTTCGATAAGTTCCAAGCAACTATTGTAGCGACTTGAGGAACGTGGATCGCCCGCGTAGCAGATACATGCGACCACCGCTGTGCTCCACGTCAATCGGCGGTAAGCGTTCATTTGGCCATATTTCTCGTTGGTACGCAACGTTTCTCTGACATTTTAAGCCTTCCATGGATATATACTTCACCTATTGAACCGTCGGATTCGCGAGGCATGAGGACAAAGAGAAACAAAAAGTTGTGGCACCCAGATTGCGTTGACCAACTTGGTTCCAGTAACAGGTACCTGTCGACATCAACGTCAAGAGATTCAGGCGTATCGGAAATGCGAGAAGCAGCCCCGGTGCCTAAGACCACAACGACGACGGCCATGCTCTGGATCGAAAGTCGAAACATAACCGCTCTGCTGACCAAGACAGCTAGCCCACCGCCGCAACGACGCGTTATCGGGCGCTAGCATCGCTACCCTGGGCTATTTCAGGCTGTCCAAGCTTTGGCCGTGCCTCCTCAATGGGAAGAAGCTCGTCAGAGACCGGAGGAATTTTAGGTCGCCTCGAAGACGACCTTCGCCGAGAGCCTCTTCCAGTTGTTCCATGGCGTCGTTGGCCGAAGTGCTTCGCGCGTGATGTCTACCGTGATGCCAGCGTTGTGGCTGTGGTATTGACTTCTTCAGATGAAGAGAATCTTGAGGCAACTGGCTGACAATAGGCGACTCTGTGACACGGGCGCTTCGCCGTCTCAGATTCTGACGCAGACACCAAGGTTGTTCGCCCTGCAACTCCTGCGGTCTTCCATGCCAAAACCCCCACAGTCCATTCTGCCGCCAGCTTTCAGTCAACCCGGAACGCAGCAGCCCATGCCGCCCGCCGTATAGCCCGCCTGTTATGAGCGAGAAGCGAAGCCATCTTGATGAACTCTCAGTCTTGAGCGAGTCAAAATATGAACTGCTCGTCGATCGACGGCTTGTTCTGGGCCCCTTTGATCATTCCGGAGCTTACCCCCTGGCTAGGCCCAATTGTTCGACACGTAGTCACGTCGGCGCCATTACCTTCCGTCTTCAACCTTCAGGCCCCAGGACGTGCCAGAGCGACTCACCTCGAATACCTAGGCCGGATACATCAGCTACCACTGACACGCGACGGTCCGGGTCTGACTATGTCTATTCAGAGACGCCACTCTGAAAGTCGGGGTTTTGTGGCCAAGCTTTTGCCGATTGTTACGTAGAGTCTTTGGACGATGCTTCATCCATCGTCTTCCTACCCTAAGATACCCGGTCAAACCTTGCCAAGTTTAGCCATTGGCAGCCATGGTCTACTCAATCATCTGTATAGCTCTTCGCCAGGGCCCTCAGCTCATGTTGGGGTATTCGGAGAATAGATTGCCCACGGTAAACAGACTGAGCTCTGCGTCCAATGTCGAGACATGTCTCGGTATGTAGGCACAGTTAGAGGCTCCTGCACGACAGCCGAGGCGTCGCACCACGGTGGGTGAGGCCAGACGGTCCATCAAAACCAAGCCCAAAATTATCGACCCTCATTGTTTCCTGACTCAAATATATTTCCGTAGGCAATTTACAACTTTTAGATTGCCTAGAACGGCAAAAAACTGGAACTTCTCCGCTGACAATGGAATGGCGCCCATCCCATCAAAACGTTCTATGATTGCCTCTGGTCTTACTGAATCCACGCGCACCTTGTAGATCTGATGGGTGTGCAGGGACACTTGGTTCATGCACTCATTCTTGCCAGACCCTCTAAGCTCAAACCAAGACGTCACGTCTGTCGACCACTTGCGTCATGGTCAGCCCGAACGACGCTGCGTCTTCTATTCGCACGACGGATCGGATCACAATGCCCCTAGGCAGTGGTGTGCAACCTCGGTTTCTGCCACAACAAGCAAGCACCCTCCTCTCACCAGCAATGAGAAATTCAGACGAAGGAATGGTTGACATGCCTTACATCGAGGGGACCGACGCCCGCTGAGCCGCTGGTTGCGGGAACGGCCGCCGCCTAACTGCATGAGGAGCCGACCAACCTTTTTTCTTCTGTGTGCTTCCCGCCTTCCCCCTTCGTCACGACCTTTGGCATGTGGTGTCTGCCAAAGGGTTCAAGTGGCTGAAGCTGCCGTCATTCAAGCTTTGCCCATGAAATCGGCCCACAACCTCGCTTTTGTTTCACTTAATCTCAGGCACCGGACGCCGTCGATCCCCAATGCTTCAGAACGCGACACTTTGGATGGAGCCACGGCCTACCCTGTCAGTCAGCCGGCGGGAAAGGGGCGCTCTGGCTGTATGGCGTACCACGTCGTCAACATTGAAATAGGCGTTGGCCAGTTATAGAGCTTTTGACTAGGAGGTGAAGGCATCGAGGGGCAGAAAGTGGTAGATGCGCAATGCTGCCAGAGGTCTCATTGGCTTTTGGGCTCGGGACGGCGACTTTCGTGATCTAGACCACACGCTTTGGAAGAGGCTTATTTAGGCAATTGCTTTGGACGTGTCAATTAGACAAACGGTGAGATGCTTCTTCATCTTCTAGGTTTGGTGTCAATTCCTTCACATTGAAAAGTGCACTCCGGCTCTACAGAAAGGTCCGGCAGGTCTCGGATATAAGACTTGAGAATAAGGTTAGTAGTTACAGATCGGGACTATCTCACAGTATTGAATGTTCCCGCTGGACTCTGGAGCGACTCGGCAAACTCATTCTATATTACTCCGATTTACTCCCTGGTGACTCAAGGCTGACCCGCAAGGAAATACGCGAGCTTGCGCTATTGCTGCTGCTGCGGAATAGACTAAACTCAACGTGCTCGACTGTTGAGTAATTACGCCGGGTCAGGGTTCGTGAGACCTCTTGGGTTCGTCAAAAGAGGCAAAAGGCCTCGTGCCGCTATTTGAATCTTGACTAGAAAATACAGGCAGATCAGCCAAACCTTGGGATTAAACATGAGGTCTATTCATCGGTTATTGAATGCATTCTTCTGGTTCTAACTTGCTTGAGACCACTTACATGGAAACCACACCAGTTTACAACTCATCATTGAATACTGACCGGTGCCTATCGCCAGGTCCGAGGTGGGCACCTGCAATCGGTGCCGAAAGCGATCGGGCGGGGCCGGGGATAAGCGGATGCAACGGACGCATCGGTGCTTGATTCGCCGACGGAGATTTCCTTTTGCTTTATGGATGGCGTACCTCGGTGGCCTGGCCCTCGTTATCGTCATTGATCTGACCTACCTACCTGACCCTGTGGCGCCAACGACAGATCCGGCGGCCGCGCCGAACCCGATTGACCTCTGACGGGACTTTTGCAACTTTTTACCCTCAACCTCAACCTTTTCTTTCTCTCCATTTTGTTGTCATTTCTCCCCCCTTAGACTTGAGGACACAAGGTAATGGGAGCCTCTGACTTCCGCCTTCATTCCCTCCTCATACGTCCTCGTCATTACCAATTATGTTACGCCAGAGCATAGCTGGTCTCTCCGCCGCGAGATCACCAGCCCAGAGATGTCTCTTCTCGACCTCCGCGGGCGCCGCGGGGCGTCATCACCTACTGCATAGATCGAGATCGATACCGACAACGGCCACAGCGACAAGGACAGCGGCGAATACGACGACATCACGACTCCTCTCCCACACCAGAACGGCGCGCATCCACACGAGCAGCGCCCGCCGCGCCCTCATCCCCCCTTCGCCAGAATCCCTCGGCGCACCAAAAAAGGCGCGCACATACAAGCGCAGCTCCAAATGGCTGCGCCGCCTCGTCATCTTCTCCGCCGTCGGCGGCACGCTCTACCTCGCCGACCGACAAATCTACGCCTCGGGCTTCGCCCGCTCCCTCCGCACCTTCGGGACGGGCCTCCTCGTCGCCCTCGACTACAAGCTAAACTTCCGCCCCGAGCCGCTAACCGGCGGCACCGTGCAGGACCTGCACGTCCGCAACGCCGAGCGCCTGTTCGACCTGCTGCGGCACAACGGCGGGCTCTACCTCAAGATCGGCCAGGCCATCGCCATGCAGAGCGCCGTGCTGCCGCCCGAGTTCCAAAAGATGTTTGCGCGCATGTTTGACGACGCGCCGCAGGACGACTGGAGCGACGTCGAGGCCGTGATCCGCGAGGACTTTGGCGGGCGGAGCGTCGAGGACGTGTTTGGCGTCAGCTTCCGCGGGGAGGAAGGGAAGGGCGTCATGGAGAGGCGGGCGAGGGCGAGCGCCAGCGTCGCGCAGGTGCACTGGGCGCGGCTGCCCGACGGCCGCGAGGTGGCCGTCAAGATCCAGAAGCGGGAGATTGCCAAGCAGATCACGTGGGACCTGTGGGCGTTCAAGACGGTCGCGTGGATCTACAGCAGGTGGTTCGACCTGCCGCTGTACAGCCTCGTGCCCTTCATCACGGAGCGGCTGGAGCTCGAGACGGACTTTTTGAACGAGGCCAAGAACTCGGAGACGATGAGGGACCTGATCAACTCGGAGAAGGGCCTCCGCGGCAGGGTGTACGTTCCCAAGGTCTATCCGGAGCTCTCGACGCGGCGCGTCATGGTGACGGAGTGGATCGAGGGTACGCGGCTGTGGGACAAGCAAGGGATCAATGGGCGGTGGATGGGCGGGTACGGCAAGGGGTCGCCGGGCGTCCACGGCGCGCAGCTCCAGCCGCCCGACATGGCCACCGTCCGCCGCGAGCTCCGCGACCGGCCGTACGCCGAGCAGTTCAAGCCGGAGCGGAGCGAGTGGAAGGGCCGTCGCGGGCGCGGCGGCCTGGGCTTGTCGAGCAAGGAGGTCATGACGACCATGATCGACCTCTTCTCCGCGCAGATCTTCAAATGGGGCGTCGTCCACTGCGACCCCCACCCGGGCAACATCTTCATCCGGCGCCTGCCCAACGGGCGCGCGGAGCTTGTGCTCATCGACCACGGCTTGTACGTATACATGTCGCCCGAGTTCCGGCACCAGTACGGCGTCTTCTGGAAGGCGCTCATGACGTTCGACAACAAGACGATTGAAAAGGTGACGACGGAGTGGGGCATCAAGGCGGCGGACCTCTTCGCGAGCGCGACGCTGATGAGGCCGTACGAGGGCGGCGACGAGCGGACGCGCAACGGCATCATGAAGGAGCTCGAGGGCAAGACGCCGGCGGAGCGGCACTACGAGATGCAGCAGCGGATGAAGCAGGGGATCCGCGACATGCTGGCCGACGAGGAGAAGTGGCCCAAGGAGCTGATTTTTATCGGGCGCAACATGCGCATCGTGCAGGGGAACAACCAGTACCTCGGCAGCCCCGTCAACCGCGTCAAGATGATGGGGGAGTGGGCGAGCCGCAGCCTGTTTGAGGATCCGAACCTGCCGTGGGCCAAGAGGGCGGGCAACGCGTGGCGGCATTTGCTGTTCAAGGGCGTGTTGGCGCTGACGGATGTCGCGTTTTACTTTTTCAAGGTGAAGCAGCTGCTTGGGTTCGGGGGCGGCATGGAGGACGAGATGGAGAAGAGGATGAAGGATATCGCGCAGGATTTCGGGGTTGAGCTGCAACATGAGGTGTTTGAGGGTTAGACGGTGAAGATATGTGGATAGGGCGGGGGAGAAGAGGAAAGCTTTAGAGAAGTAGAGGAGGTTCATTAGATCCGGGTTTTCGGTGTTTAGGGGCTCGGTGAGAATCTTATAGAGACCTTTGATATAGGAAAGATACCACTCATCTGTTCAATGCTCAGTCCCTCGACCGTCACTGTCACGCGTGTATATGAACGTACTCGCGGCAGTGTCCTACCTTCTAGCTCGAGTCTTCCGGTAGAACCGTGCAGAGTAGAAGGTGAGGGATGTTCCAACTAGCGAGAAACCAATCTGCCGTGCCGTTGTAATGGACCATGCCTACGGTGTTTGAATTTTCCTTGCCCAGGGGAACAAACTTCTTCTCGAGGTACCAGGGCGTTGAGGGGCAGCCACGACACAATGTTAGGAGTCTGTCATTTACGCTGCTAGCTTCTTCGTTCATCACTTGCCCGAACGCACTGGAGAGGATCTGGCTCATCTTTGCGGGACAAGCTCTGCTAATTAATAGCCCACACAACGCTGAGGAAGTGCCCATCAATACGGCAGGTGAGACCTACGTACCCTCTCACAATGATAGGTTCTTTTCTCTTGGGACTTTCCCTTCGCCAACGCCAGTGGATGGGTGTATTGTGGATGAAGGCCGTCTCGTATTGGGAGCGGAACGAAAGAGTACTGGCTTCAAGGTGTCCTGGAGCGTCTTGGCTTTAGAATACATGACATCATGAAAGCATAGGAGCAGATAATTATGCAAGTGAATATTCGAAAGGTGCTTCAAGCTGCCTTTGGTAACACTTTCTTCATTGATGAGACTAGCAGAAGATTATGCTCTTTCAATGCCTTTTGAGGCTCGTGTCATTTCCAAAGCGGTCTCGAAATAAAGAGTGTCACCACTAATGTCCTAATCCAATGTTTCCTCTCCAGGAAAATCGCTTCTGTGGCGGACATGGTATCTTCATAACCTTCGGGTATAATCTAGCGCCTTACGAAAGTCGCCATAACAATCCGCCTCCCGGGCAGGCTCTATCCAAGGTGATTTCTTATTACAGTGACTACTTTCTCTCGCTTTTGTGGGCCACCGATACTTTATCCTGATCTAAATACTAGACGAGCGGCCCAGAGAAGAATGGAAGGGTGTTCTTTCCCCCTTTCTACTCGTTGTATTCGGAGCTCATGGTGTCTCTGAGTTCTTAGTAATGATAAAGGCCAAATAATGGATTTCAGCAACTACAACCACAAGCACAATCACAAGCGCAGCAGATGAGCTCCGGAACAATGCGGTACAGAAAATCTCGATCAAGTCAGGAGCTGGCGAAGATATAGTGTTCGTTAGAGAAGAGGAAAGGTGAAAGATGCCTAAGTCACTCATATCATGTTAAGATTTACTGTTGATTGGGACGTCGAAGGTCCAGAGGAATCGACTACGAAGATGGAGATCGCACCTACCTGGCGAGGTGTTCATCAATGTCTGTAAGGATAGCTTCCACTGACTACCATTTGCAGAATTCGCTCCGGCGAGAAGACATAAAGACTAGGCGTTCCGGTTCGTCAACACGCTGTAAAGAGCCTACGGGGGTACGTGACTGCAATTCCCGCGGTACGACACCAGGGGTGTGTACTGCCTGCCCTTGCCGACTCGAAGCAGCTGCTCTGATCCGTGCCACGATACAAGTCAGAAGACTTTAGAGCATTTGATTCATACATCAACCAAGTTCAGAACTTGCCGCCTTTTGGCATCGATTAGAAAGATCTTCAAAACTTCGTCGGCGGCAAAGGCGAGGGTCTGATACGGGCAAGCGGCGACGATGAAGTTGCGTGAGTCCTTGGATAGCCGAGATCGTAGGCTTATTACGTCGATAAGGAACTGGTACTAGGCCCCGTCCCCGGTCCCGGGTATATTGTAAGGCGTATACGTCACGCTGGCTTGCCATACTCGAGCAGAGAGAGCTGCGGTATGCTTGAAGACAGACCCCGACGACTATGGCTGGACGAAGACAGACACAAATCACGATGTTCGTTCAGTCTGTCTAGGCCTCGAGGAGGGCCTCACCCAGCGCCTTGTCACACACCAAGAAAAGAGGTTACATTCCTTGGTGTTCCTATGAACAGAGTGGGCGAATGAGAATTATTTATAAGGTCCAAAAAGCCAGGATCATACAAAGGGCAGAAGAGTTCCAGACTTATCCGTCACACTGCTAGAGGTAAACTTCCGCCTCCTCGCAACCCAAGGCGACGGCGCCTCATCAACTCACGGATTCCAGGAGCAACTCCAGAAGTAGGGAGTGTATACGCCCAGGTGATGAAAACATGCAAGATACTTGCACTGCAAGGCAAAACGAATATCAGTCCTCTCCTCACCTGGCCTGAAGTAAGCACAACTACGAACGTGGCAGTTCCAATCTCAACGTCGCCAGGCCCCCTTGCAGACTTCGTCGGGACACAAACCCGTCTGAACAACCACACTGACTAAGGCCAACAGACAATGTTCGGAAGCATTTACAACCTCACCCTTGCTGGACTGCGTAAGAGGAGAGTACATGTAATGTTTGACAAGTGCAGCAACCTAACCGAGTACCGTCGGCTCACTCGGTTGCGGTGTAAGGCTGATGCAAATAATGAACACCCACTTGCCCAGGTAACCTTGTTTCTTACCACCCTGGCTCGGTAGATGTCCATTTGTGGGATCTGTATCAGACAGTGCTAGTTTACAGTTCGTCACGAAGGCAGTCGCTGGTAAATCTGCTGACGCGCGCGAGAGAGACTGTTGTACCAGTCCAGGAATGAGCACAAAGCCCCTCGTGAGTATGGAATCGTTGAGCTTCATGTCTACGGCGCTCCACGGGTTGACTTCAAGGGCCTGAAAGCCTAAAGCCAGCAACGACGCAGGATTCACAACCTCAGAAGATATGAACTTAACCAGTGCCATGGGCCCGGAGGCTCGACTCGGTATAATGTATTGCATGGGAGCGGGAGAGGCATGAGCCAGCGGGCCGACGGGGGGCGCCACCCGAGCGAGCAGGGCGTCAGGGCGCTGGACACCTGGGGTACGGAAGCTGTTTCCGCGATATTGCGGTTCACGGGGATCTTCCCAGACCTGGTTGAATGAGATGCCAGGGCTGGGTAGGCTCACACGAAACCACCGGTTCTTTGTGAAGCCGCCCGATAAGATGAGGGGGGATATTGATATTCGCGGTGGTTTAATGTATTGAATTGCATGAAGTCGAGTTAAGCTTAGGGCTATGAGAGGAGATCAGCAGACATTAGTGTGCCTTTTATGTAGTAGTCTTGTCTCGGTGCCTGACACTTGAAAAGGCAACCGCCTTGTCTCACACCTCAACATTCAAGTCGAAGTCATGGTGGTATGGATGGAAGGAAGTCTAGACTGAATGGTATTTGTGCTCCCTACCAGGCCAGCAGCGGTAAGGCCATGCGGAAATGAGAATGAGAGAAAAAAAATTCTAGCAACACAAGTTGGACCCCTGGAATGCGGTTGTGCTTTGTTCCACAAGCTAAAAGCACTGTAAAATTGGAGCGCCGATCGATCTCGGACAATTTGAGAGGAATTTTTGGGATGAGATGGCATAAAGGAGCGCGTGGTTAATGTGAAACGTGGGCCATTTCGGCGTCGGAAGCCCCACAGTTCATGGGGACGGGAGCCGAGAGGAAAGAGGGGCCGTGGATGGGGAGCGAGATTGGCTGGTTATGGGGGGCTCGAGTGAGAGGTGACAAGACGGTTGAGGGTTTATTAGAGTTTTGAGGACAACCGTGAATGAGCCTAGAGCATTTTGACAGTTAAGTTGCGTGATGGTTTGCTGCTGGTGCTTGGTGTTAGTGGGTGTGTAGGGCAGGATGACGGACGGCAGGCCAGCGGCAGTTGCATGTTGCAATACCAGATCGCCGTCCACATCTGGACTTGTCAGTGAGGTAGCATGTCGACGATCTTCCGGTGAGCATTCGGGAGAGAGCGAGTCGGGTCGACCAGCGCACAAGGCGGGCAGCGAGAGCATAGACAATTCCATCCGTGCCACGAGCCCTGCAAGCTACGGTATACCGCGTAAAAAGGCAGAGTCAACCCACCATTCCAGTGATTGGATTGCTGCAGTACCACTTGGTACGATGGCGGGCTACACAAGCTCAATAACTTGAGTTGGCTTCGGGGAGCGATGCTGTAGGATGCCGAGCGGTGTGTGTGTGTGTGTGTGTGTGTGTGTGTATGTGTGTGTGAGCAAGCATAAGTAAACGTGAATTGCCAAGACGCCTCTGTTCCCCTTCGAATATTCGATGACCAGTCAAAAGTTAGGGAAAGTTACGCTTTATCTAAGCTCTAGGTAAAGAAGAAAAAGCGAAACCTTCGCGAAGACCACGCGTGACAGACGCGCGGGAAGCATGATGAACGGGAACCAACAAGCAAATACCGAGTTGGCTGGAGGTGATTGGCCAGGGGATGAAGTTGACGAGATGCGGGTGGGCAGGGAATTTTTGGGAGTTGCGAGTTGCGAAATGCAATCACTGAATGCAATCTTCAGGGGTTGCCTGGGCCTGAGGCACATTTCTTGGATTGTTCTTGCTGGGAAGGCAGGTTTGTGATCTTTTGTCGCGGTTGCTTCAGGGAGGGTCCCTTTCGGCGAGAGTCTGGGACGGGCTTCCTCTCGCCTTCCGTAACATCTGAAAGCGCTCGAAACTCAGTCATGGGAAGGCGCTTATCCGTGTAAGCGAGTACGGTCTCCTACCACTTACCTTGAAGTACGGATACTCCAAGGAATGTACCGAGCATTTCGTCCCATTATCTAGACTTACGCGGCTAAACAAAATGGTGAGATGACTTTTAGTGGTGTCTGAGACGGCAAGAAAGTTGATGACGAAAAAGCAAGCTCTTCTTCAGGCGGAGAAGATGTTCCCATGCGCCGACCTCAACGGTGCGTAACGTCATTCACAGTATTCCAGACTCTCAGCCTTGTTTGTGTGTTAATTGAAAAGGGGAAAGAAAAAGGGGCAGAAGACGATGCGGTAATTCTTGTATCGGGGACTAGTGTTGGTTTAGTGGGACACGGTACAATGCATGAACACGGTGTAGAGACTGCGTTAATGAGATTAATACTGCTATTGGTCGATGCCCAGCAGCTCACCGCCATGCAATTCGGGAAACATGCATTGGAAGACTACGAGATTCCGCATCTGCTGACATGCGAGCTTGAAGAATCCAATCATTTCGGATCTGGCACGTTTGATGCCGACATTCTGAACTTCGTACAGAAGTCACTGGCTCAGACTAAGATAGGTAATGTAGACGGGCCCAGAGATAAGAAGCCAACTGGCTGGAGAGTTCAAACGGTGTTTCTGTCAACGGGGGAGGGGGATCCATTTCCTCGTGGTGGGCGCGCGGGCGGGCGAGACCTTTTTGGGTGCTTGGAGCCTTGGGCAGCTCTTGGTGGCCCCAATGGCGTTATTAGCTCTCGTTAGTGGCTCTGGGGGCCCTGGGCTGGGTTAGCGAGCTGTTAGAGCCTGGCTGCGTTACACGCCATGCGGAGGTTGGAGGTGTCTTCTCGTGGAGCATGATGAGCATCGAAAGAGGAGACGACTAGACTCCTGGACGAGGGGTGAGGATTCTGAAGGAGTACATAGAGTGTGAAGGGACAAGGGGACCACTTCAGGAGAGGAAGCATTGGGGCCATTGGGCTACCTAAGGTGCTCCGTAAGGTAAGGTAGTTAGCCCATGAGAGCAAACCACAACACTCCCAGTCTCTCAGACGAGACAAGCGACGGGTACATCGACCTCAACCCAGTTTAGCGTGGCCCCGTCGGTACCTGCGTCGGGGGAATTTCTTGCTGCAGGGTGCGGAGCGCGGATTGGATTGGATTGCCTTTTTACCCAATCTGACCAATGAACGCCGTGAATTGCTGTTGCTTCAGTGCGCCTTCCTGACTGCGTATCGGTGCCGCCCCTCCCAGCTCTCAAATTGGATGGGACATTGCATCCATGGGCCCTGGGGGCAGGAAAGAGAGCGATCATGCCTTCCTGTGTCGTCAAGCGTCAAGAACACAGGCAGGTGCTGACCAAGGAATCCCCCATTCTGATGCGCTTCTCTCACGCGCTCCCCCGTGCTCTACCAAGGCAAGGACTAAGGAAGGCACGGCGCCCCTCGATTATCGGTACCTGCCTTTCTTACCACTCATTGGATCTGTAGGTAATAGACCTGCGTCCGCTGCTGAATTCCCCCTTCCCAAATTCCATGTCTTCATCTCTTCACACCATTCAGTAATCATCACCACCTTGCTTGCGCCATCCAGCCTGGCAAGAATAGGAACAATCTCCTGTCGGCGCAACTACAGAGTAGCAAATCTCGAATTGCATTACACTGCGCACTGCACTGACCTCATCCCGATCCCCCGCCCATCTTACCTTCACCTCCACTGGCATAATTACACATTACGGATACAATACACTCTTCCAATTGTGGTCGCGGTCCCAAGTCCGCCCATCCAATCCAATCCACGACTGCCCAGCTTCAGCTCCAGACTCGAGCTCTCAATCGTTTGCACTTGCTTGACCGTAATTATCTGCACACTTGCACTTTTACTTGCACTTTTACTTGCGCTTCTTCTGCCCGCAACGCACCATTGCCATTCCCTGTTTCTTTCCCAGTACACGACCCGCATCTGGCCCTTTCTCTGCTCGTCCCGCCTGGGTCCTTTCTCACCCTCACTTAATTACACCATCCCCTCCCCTCGTCGACATTTCGGCCAAAATCCTACCGTCGCCCGTCCAGTCCTTCCTGTCCTCGTCCTTGTCCTCAGACTTGCGCGGGTCACGGACACAAGACCCTCCACTCTCTACTTACTCCAGTACCTGACCTCCCCACGCGGCCACGCCTCTTCGTCCGATCTCACTTTACCACCGCCCGACTGGAAACTCTTCCTTCCGTTCGACCATCCGTCCGACGTTTGGCTTGCGGTCCTCCCATTCAATTTCTCCTCCGTCTGTAGGAAAGCATCTTGCGCCTGCTTTTCTTTTCGACTGCGTCTGCGTCTGCGCCTACTACGCCTACGCCAACGCCTACACCTCTTCACTGCTGACGCTGCCGTTCCACGAGAATAGCAACGACGCATCTACACTAGCTCCAGCCATCGGCTCGGCACTCCATTCGTAAGTGCATATAACGGCGACGATCCTGCGTCCACTTCATCACTGCCCTCTTCCTGCCCCTATTTGCTGCAAGACCGCCCCTCCTTTTTGCACTGCACCACATGCAGACGGCAGATCTCCTGCCTCATCGTCTGCCGTTGTATCGCAGCCAACCAGACGACGAGGACCGCTGGCTGGGGACACCCACGTCTCTAGAACTCGACTTGGGGAGCCGCCTTTCGCATTGGTTCCTGTCCTGTTCCCGTTTGGTCTGACGCGACTTTGGCTTCTTCTCTCCGTCTCCAAACCCCTTCCTGACTGCCATTTCCCTGTCACATCGTGCAGGCGCTGCCCAGCACAATACCTGCTCCTCTCCGTTTCGCTGCGCTGCACCCGCTGCAATACCCTCTGCGGTTGGCTCGAGAGGGGCCTTTGAGCGGCTGGCAATTGCGCCCGACCCAGGTTGTCGTTGCTTGGTAGCTAACCTCATTTTACCAGACACTCTTTTCCGTCATCATCCCATTCTCCCATCATCCCCCCCTTTCCACTCTTTCCGGGAGGGTACGGATTCCCATTCTCTTACCACTTACAACGAGCACGCAAACAAGAGTTAGCCTAGGCAAGATCACAGGCCTGTCCGGAAAAATCGACTGCCAACTAGCTCCTCAACCCTCCAATTCCGACATCTAAGCCACCGTGCTATTCGACATCCTCTCGATAAGCGGTCCACACCTCCGCTACTTCCACGCAACCTATTTACGTCCTCCATAAACCGAACAAGCGCAACGGGCAGCTAGCATTGTGGTCGCATATGCTGCTTGTCCACTCCGTTTGCGGCTTCCGACTCTGAAACCTTTATTTTATGCTGAGGACCCCAGATAATGAGCCAGCCCCGTCGCTCTAGCTTCGGTATGCTTCTCAGACGTTCCAAGTCCGGCGACCTGGGGAAGGGTGGTAAGAAAGCCCAAGCCCTTCGCGAACAGCAGGAACGCGAACTCGAACGTCAGCGTCAGGCTGCAATCTCCAGAACTCCTCCCAAGCTCCCCGAGTTCTACAAGGCCAATGACCAGCTCTCCAACTCCATCCCCTCTGACCTGCGTGCTGAGGAGGCCTCAATCATGTCGGATCACACCATAGGTACCGCCTACTCGACCAGGCCCTCCATGGAACCCAGTCGCAGTATCGTGGGATCTGTGCCGCCTATGCCTCCCATTCCCGCGAATGCCTACGATCCCTATGCTCGCACCGAGAGCATGACGCACCGCGGACGCTACAGCTATGCTAGCAGCGCAATCAGCACTGTCAACAGCCCTAGAAGGGTTCGGAGAAGAAAGGATCCCACTCCCTTCAAGTGAGTCAACTCCCGAGACATTGTCATACCTGCCCTTTCTCTACAGCACACTAACTCTCTTTGTGTAGCGTTCTCGTCATTGGCACCCGAGGCGCTGGAAAGACGTCTTTCCTCGAATTCCTAAAGACTGCTCTGGCACTCCCGCCGAAGAAGCGATCCCGCAAGACCGAGGTTGAGGAGGAACCCGCTCCCAGATCTCCTCCTTCTGGCAACTTCGTCCCTCACTATCTCGAGACGGAGATTGACGGCGAGCGAATTGGCCTCACACTTTGGGATTCGGAAGGCTTGGAGAAGAATGTTGTTGATCTCCAGCTTAGGGAGATGTCGGCCTTCCTTGAGAGCAAGTTTGAAGAGACCTTCACCGAGGAAATGAAGGTGATTCGATCGCCTGGTGTACAGGATACCCACATCCATGCCGTCTTCATGGTTCTCGACCCAGCTCGTCTCGACCGCAACCTGGCGTCAGTCAAGGGCGGTGTGTCGAATGGACACAATGGCAAATACGCCCCTCCGGCTCGCATTTCGGGAGGTCTTGACGAGGATCTGGATCTGCAGGTGCTTCGTACCCTCCAGGGCAAGACTACCGTCATTCCCGTTATTTCCAAGTCGGACACGATCACGACTAAGCACATGAATGTCCTCAAGAAGACCGTTTGGGAAACCGTCAAGAAGTCGGGACTGGACCCGCTTGAGGCACTTGGCCTCGACGAGGATGATGACTCGACCAGGATCGAAGAGGAAGAAGAGGCTGTAACTGACGAAGAACACGCCGATTCTCACGACGAGGACGACTTCCCTATCCAAGGACGGGAAGGTGTACCCTCCTCCCCCGGCTCCAAACGGCTTTCTGGATCCTCCATCCGTCAACATAAGGCCAAGCAGGAGGCTAAGGAAGAGGAAGTGCCATTCCTCCCGCTTTCGGTCATCAGCCCTGACCTGTACGAACCCGAGGTTCTAGGACGTCAATTCCCCTGGGGTTTCGCGGACCCATACAACGAGGAGCACTGTGACTTCACCAGACTCAAGGACGCCGTCTTTAGCGAGTGGAGAGCCGAACTTCGTGAGGCCAGCAGAGAGCAGTGGTACGAGGGCTGGCGAACTTCGCGACTTAAGAATAGCCCGAATGCTCGCCGCCGATAGACCACTTGAGATTTGGTCCACGGGCATTGCAACTTGGACTGTCGATACCCTTACCTTTCTGAACCAAACAGCCCTTTTCGATGGCTGGCTTTACACCTGATTTCCGCACTTGTCGATGAGATTTGAGAGCACCGCGCAGCATACCCCCTTTTCCTCTGTCACATACCAATTCTTACGAACTTCTATGGTTGGAGGGCGCCCAAAATATGGCGAAATGACAGCATTATCAGCCCAACTTCGCATGACGAAACTCCTTGATATCCCTGTTGCTTTCTTACCTCGACGATAGCTCAGGCAAGATGACGACGTATACCAGCATTTCCGACTCGAGCAACCGGATGACACTAGCATCGCCAAGACGCCTGTCACGCACGAGAAGGATGCAAGACTTAGTTTATTGTACTTTTGGCACCGAAAATACGTTTCGCGGCTTCTTTACTGGCAGCGACCACCCTTAGCTTTACCAGAACTTTCTTTCTTTGTTCTTCTAACTTCGCTTCTTTAACGACATTCAAGATTCTGGGGACGAAAGAGTAGACTGAGTTTAGCGGCGGTTGTAATCAGTCACATTTGGTTGGAGAGCAGGTGGATAGAGAATGCCTGCGATTCGATTCAAGCGGGCAGGAGAGATACAGGTTGGAATCAACCATTATGGTGATTCTCCGGGAGAGGCCAGCCGATAGCTGTAGGGCAGTCTTGATAGGGTCCGATGTTCTATTCACGAATTTTGATTTGTCTTCTTCATGACGAGATTGCTTGACTCGCTGCATCATAAATATTACTTACTTTCCTAAGAGGTAACAGCTAGTTTTATCTACCTGACCCTATTTCTCTCACGTCCGCCTATGAATACTTCAGAAATAAAGTAAAACTTGGGACAGGACTAGAGACGAATGTACTGACACCTTGAAAACTGCACACATGAGATTTTGAGGGACGCAACAGATGGTTAACTGGCGTCCTAGTGAGCTCACCCACGTCTGATGAAAAAGTGAGGTTTGCATTCGAATATCCCATGTCCATCCCATGAACGCCTTCAGGCTTGCATAGTACATGCTGCCAACAATATCCATAGCCAAGAATGTCCCCAATTCTCACCAATAACGATGATCTCGCATAACCTCACAACTGGATCCCCCTTTTCCCCTCATCCCATAAGGATACCTCGACGATGTTGAGACTTCAAGCACTCCGGATGTGATATATATAAGTAAAGTGAGAAACGGAAGGGGGGGGGGGGGAGATCTGCGCAAGTAGCTGCTGCACCGGGCCAGGCCAGCCAGCCAGCCAGGGTTTTTTTTCTTCTTCTTCGTCTACTACAACTCATCGTCTTCGTCGTCACTCTCCAGCGGCACGTACTCGGTATGCGTGGGCTCGCCCGCCGCGTCGACGTCGCCCTCCCTCCGGTCCGGGTTCTTTCCGCGGCTGATGAGGGCCAGGCGTTCCTTTTTACCGAGGGCGATACCGTCGAAGCCCGGGTAGAGATTCAAGTCGGCTCTGATTGGTGTTTTTATGATTAGCTCCCGGGCATTCATTGAGAAGCGTGGATCCGTCAAGGGACGAGAGAGAGAGAGAGAGAGAGGGATAGCGAAACAACATACTTTAACAAATCAACTTTGAGATTCCGCGCCTTGTCGCGGATAGCTTGCTGGTCTCGCGGGTGATCAAAGACGCAGTCCTCCCTCTCCTCGAAGCTGTCGCCGCCGTAGCCGCCTCCAAGGTTGCTGGCAGCGGCGATCTGGCGTTTCGCGATGAGCGCCCAGAGGCAGTTGTGGTGTTCTATGAGCCGGATGAGGCGGTGGGTGTCTTTGTCGGACCAGGGGACGCGCTGCTGCGGGCCGGCGCGGGACGCTGGGCGGCGGTTCATCTCGTTGATTTCGCGGAAGGAGGCGACGGTGGTGGCTGTGCTCGAGACGCTGCTTCGGGAGGCGGAGGTGGAGGCGGGAGCAGAGGAGGCTGGGGCGCTGGTTGGGAGGGAGGAGCGGGGGCGTCGTTGGAGGGCGGTTGTTGTTGATGATGAGGCGGAGGAAGAGGGCTGGCGTGGGGGTGGTGGTGCGGTTGAGGGGAGGGTTTTGCGTTTCGAGGGGGGAGGGGGCATGTCGCGGCGGTCGCGGGCGAGTTGGGCTCTCCGTTGGGGGTTCGGGTCGCGGTCGTCTTCTTCGAAGGGGTCGTCGGACTCTTGGGAATGTTGGGAGTGGGAGAGGGAGGTTTCGCGGGGGCGTTTTCTGCCGCTGTTGTTGACAGCTATGAAGTCGGAGGAGCGCGGGGCGGCGGTGCTGGGGCCGGCTTTGGCGGAGGAGGAAGAAGGTTGCGTACTACGGATGATTGCGGTGCTGGGGAGGCCTGCGATGATGGCTGAGAGGTCGCTCGGCGCCGGGGAGGGGTTACGGCGACGGTGGTCCTCTGCCTCTTCTTCGTAGTAGTCGTCGCCAATGCCGCCGTTGATGATGGGTTCGGCGGTGGCTCCGCGCTGAGAGCTGCGTTGGGATCCGCGCTGGGAGTTTGCTAGTGATGGAGATGGACGTGTGCGCGAGGGGTGCTCGCGGGAGAGCTTTGCTAGGAGTTGCACGTTTGACCGGGACAAGATGTCTTCGCGCCTGTAGTCGAGTCAGTATATTGGTTACGTATAGACGGTGTCTAGAGGAGGGCCGTACACGTCGTTGCGGACTATATCCTGTGGCGCGCTCGAGGGGAGGGAGTCCGTCGGAGAAGATTCCCTCGGCCCTTGCGGCGGGTCCTTCAAGATAACACTGAGTTCATCGATCATCTTGCTGCACCAGGAGGAAATCTTGCCGATGAAGTCGACCGGCTCGTCGTCGGCTTCGTTCTGTGACTGATCAGGCGACCCCTCGAGCGGGAACATCTCGTCGAGGACCTGGATGGCATCATCCACGTTCTTGTCCACGATGGCGTCGTAAATTTGTTTTGCCCTCTCTGCGAAACGCTCCGCCATGCGGCCGTTGATGCCCCTGAACGGTCCATATTGGAGAGCCTCTTCCGCATCGACGGAGGACTCTAAAGGCATGCAGAAAAGCTCCGCTGCGATGTCAGCAGGATTCTGCTGGTCGTCCTGCAAGGCCTTCAGGCTCGTAATCAGCCGCTGCGTGCGAATGTCGAGTGCAAGCTCGATGTCGTCTTCGGTAACGTGGTCGGCGTAGTCGTCGTATGGGCACAGCGGTGCGGGAAAGTCCTCGTCGAGGCGCTCGAAGATCTTCCAGACCCTATCAAAGTTGTCCTCCTTGCGAAGCTCGGCGTCGGATATGACGTTGAGTAGCGACGTGGCGTTGGCGCCGATGATGACGGCCCGCGCCTTCATCTGCTGCCTTTCGCTAATGTCCTCGATGCTGGTGAGGAGGTCGATGAAGAGCGCGTCGGTCTCCACGAAAAACTCGCGGATGCGGAACCAGTTGCCCCGGAAGACGGGCAGCAGCCGGTGCCAGGATTTGCTACCTGGTTTTGGGTTCCGGAGCAGTCTCGCTAGGGCTTCGGATTCGTGCCATAATGAGTCGAGCGCGTTCTCCTTTAGTTCTGCTTCGACGAGATCCTGGGATGCGTCATCTTCGATGTCGGACTTCTCCGACTCGTCGTCACTGCCGTCATCCTCTATTCCCGGTAGCTGTGAGCGTCCTGTTGTGTTCCCACGTCAGCATTTCATCGAGCGAAAGTGCAGGACGGATCGCACCTTGTGAAGCTCTCGGTGCTGATGAGCCCGGTGCTTCTGTGGGAGGGTTAGTGAAATGCGCCTTCGCAAGGGAGAGAGCGCAGCGTTGACGAACTTGAGAATAACGTGTATGCAGCAGTCATGTAGGCCGGGGTCGCATATCTCTGTGTGCCGGAGATGCTCTGCGATCCCATTTCTAGGGTGGTTGTTAACCTTGCACTTCAGATGGTCCACTATGAACACAGATGAGCAGGACTCACCACTGTCGTTATCTTGGGGGTTGATGTCTCGCACAATCTCCTTCGCATTGAAGCGCGCAACTGGTTCGTTTCTGTACAGATCTTCCTGTTCCCTCTTCTCCACATCTTCCTCCCTTTCTTCCCGTTCTTCCGCCATCTCTCGCAACGTGGTGCTCGTCGGGGCGACCTTATCTCTTCCCCTACCTCGCGTCGTTGGCCGAGATGCAGCAGATGCAGAAACGGTGGTGGTCTCGGTGCTTTCGACGCGTTCCGTCAAGTTTGCGCCGCCTGCTCGACGTCGTGTCAACCGCACAGAACGAGGGTCCTGGACATCATTTCCCGGAGACTCCGGAGCGCCACGGCCCGTTCTTGTGCGGGCCATGCTGTTTGACTCGTTATGTTGTTCCTGGAATGACTGGGGTTGCTGCAAAGGCGCGTATTTTGTTGGGGTTGGATAGGGATGTTGAGTTTCTTACTAACCGGATTCTCTAACCCTAACCCCGACGATGATCGGATTGGTGTATGTTGATCGAGGCGTGGGGCTTGACGCGTTCACACTGTGCTCTGGCTGCCTTAGGTGTCCATGCGCGAGCAACCGCGTCGCCTCTTTATTAGAAACAACAAGGTTTAAGCACCCCCTCTCCAACATATATATCTGTTTATTGGTTCAATTGTGGAAAGAAGAGCTGCGCCATGGTACCTTATTATTTGGTAGACTCTCAGATAGATTTAGATTTTTTTTGAAAGAAGATTCTGAAGGGCTTCTATTGCCTCACGTCATCATTCTAGGCATGATTTCAGGTAGGTACATGATGAAAGAACGGCAGGTTCACCACGAAGCGCAGGCTTTCACCGTCACCCGCCGGTCTCACTGGAGAAACTTCGATCCTATCGTCTGCATTTGACGAAACGTTGTTGGCGTTGTCCACTTCTTCGTTTGTGGCGAAAAACAAGTTGGCTTCAGCTACGCATGTCTATTCGGGCACTAGAAGCTGTGCACCTCATGCTGCTTGTGCCGACTTCTTAGCTCAGATGCCAGGTGGGCCTGTCTCACCTTGATATACTTTGATGAAGTCCATGATGTAGAACTCTTCTCCAGTGTATTGCTATAGAATCTTGTGTGATATTCATACGATTGCGAGGGTACTGATGTTGGAGCTTTGGACCCTTTGGTTGTGGTTAAAAGCTCGTGTGGCGACGAACGGCCGTATAAGTGGGTTCTGCCTCTCGACTACAGGCAAACACAGAAACACGCTGAATGAGAGCACTCTTTGCGCTTCTCTCAATTGAATCTCATTACCTCCGAAGATCTACCGGGATTAAATGGGGACCAGACGGAGAAGCACTCTCTACATATGGATGCACTATGGATTGTTCAAACAGACTCGACTGAGGACCCTCACTTGAGGCTACGGTTATTGCAGAGGCCCAACCCGTTCGGAGAGAGTCTTATCTTCAGACCCTATCATTGCTGCTTCTTTTCCAAGTTCTTGAGAGGGACATCCTTTCCGAAGAGGCCTAAAAGGTAAGCCGTCCTGGTCAGACAGAGAAGGGCCTGGGATTGTTAGCACAGCACATGGCTAGAAATAGAAGGGTGGTCGCACCGTGACACCCACGTTGCCCCAGGCCATGGAATTCCAGCTCGCCACGTCGAGGAAGCGATCGAGGCCCATAACGTGATAGCATACGTAAATGTGACCAAGGTCGGCTATCCAAAGAGCAACGAGGTAGCCGCGCACAACCTTTAGCTCGTTGGTGAGGTTGAGCACGGCTAGCCCGACCATGGCCATGAGCAGGTATATATTTCCGAGCTGGAGGGCCACGAGACGGGCATTATCAGATTTCGCAGTTGGCACGGCGGCCGAGATGGCGCCCTGTACGATCTGCTCGGATATGAACCAATCCGGATTAATAACGGCCCCTAGGAAACCGCCGACGCTTTTGAGAAAACGCGCATCAGCTCAGTGGCGGGTGAGAATTGGATTGCCAGGGTGGCGAGAGAGTGTGAGAGCGAACGTACAGTGAGATGGGCTCGAAGACGGTGAAGACCAGTCTAGGGAAGGTTGGAAGAGCCGCAGCCGCCGCCATGGTGAAAGTAGTGGCCGTTGGTACCGGTCAGCTAGTGAGAAGTGGGATGGAGGGGGATTGAAAGCGGTGCAACAACAAAGGTGGTCACCGAACCCTTGTTGATGTTCTATGGAAGGGACAGGTGTTTTCTCGAAGACGGAGGGGCGGTTGACAGGCAGGCAGGGCAGGCAGAATTTTGAGGCCAGAATGGGGGCCGAAGAAGGCGAATAAAGGTAGGGAGGGGCAACAGGCAACGCAATTGATCAGACCGAGAAGCTGTGAGACGTTCTTTCAGCTCGGTGGAGGGTTTGTGGTGTGGTGGTCACTGTAATGTGTCATGCAAGAATTCGGAGAGGCGGAGGCGGAGGCAGAGACCACGGACGGTGGTAAATCGGAGCGAGACACATGTCTTGGGTACATGAGGTAAGGTACACTGGACGGATGCCGTACGGAATAATAGGTAGTGAGCAACCCAGACCATGGAAGCCGTAACACAGGTGCTCAGGAAGATGCCTCTGAGGTTGCCGGCTTCGCACCGAGCTGGGTTGAAGCTACGCAGGCAATGGAAGCAGGTTACGCAGGTTGGCAGGACCCAATTCAGGCTCAGGGAAAGGGAGATCCATCATCCTGTGAACCTAAGGTGGGACGAGAGGTGTGCACGGTGAGCCATCTAGTCAGTGCCTTGCCCGACTTGCCAATGTCTGTCAAACTCAAGGTTAATCAGTCCATTGCCTGCTGGCAGATTTCTCTTGCTAAAGTTGGGCAGCCATCAACTCTTTTGTCCTTCCACAGTACCTTGATAGGGTAAATAGATGTATGGACCTGCTGTCTGCCTGGTATTGAGGCATCAAGGTATCTTCTATTACCTACAAGTCACCTTTGTGACATATGCGTGGTCATGACATGTGTATTGAAGAGAGAGGCAAAGAGACCGAGACTGACAGAGAAAGCTGCGTGCCGGCGCGGAGAAGAAGAAACGGGCTTTCGCTGGGCAGCAGCCAATGATAACCACAAAGTATTAAAGTTACTTGGCACACCCGCCGCCGCTGCAGGTTGGTATCAGCAAATACCGCAAACCCAACCGCGCTAGTCTCATTTGCCGCTTCTACGGTGGAGAATCTTCACGTGGAACTTCCATCGTTGGGCAAATCTTCTAGGAGGAGCCCTGCAGCCATGGTGCCTGTGGTGAGCCCGTCTGCCTGTCAAGCCGGGCCCTGAAATGCTGTAAGCCAATCCTTAGCTGCTTCACGCTTTGCTTTACTGGTAGATACCCTTACCTACCCACGCTACCTTACCTCCCGCCTTCCATTCCTAATGCTCCCCTCCGCCTTTCGGTCACCTCAATCACTGCCCGTCTTTGCTACCTGAGCAAACTCGTTGAAGACTCGAGTCCAAGTCTTGTCTTCGTCTGCTCCTCCTCCTCCTCCTCCTTCTCCTCCTCACCATCCTGCCCGCACGCCGCCGACCTTACACCCATCCATCCCGCGTCCATTGTCTCTCCTTCTTTCCTTCGCCTCTCCCCTTCACTCCTCTTCTCTTCGCCTGTGTTGTTTCCTACCTCAAATTTTAAACCAAATGCCCACTCCGACTTTCCTAGCCCACGATGGCCTACATCGAGCCACGCCTCATCCACCTGCTGAACGATTCCACCACGCCACAGCTCGCTCACGCTGATCTGCCGCCCCTCCGTCTAGCCTTCTCTCGTCCCTCCGAGAGGCCCTTCCCACTCGAGCCTGAGACCACCCATCGCGAGGAAAACACCAAAGGGCCCTCGCTCGCCACCACCCACGGAGCCCCACCACAGAATCCCGGCACCCTCGACGACAGCTTCTCCGCACGAGATTCACGAAAGGATGACGAACTACCAATCGATCGGGGAGCAGTCAACAGCACCGCGCACTTACAATTGAGACTGCTCTTGGGCGACGACCGAGATAATGTAGACTCCTCCTTTTCTCTGAGCAAGATCCTCGATGAGGTGCCCGAAAACAAAGATGATTCCGCAAATAAGAAGAGGCACCGCAACGTTGCCACCAAGGATGACTTTGTGCAGCTACCACAGCCGGTCAAGAAACAAAAGCCAATTCAACCCCAAGTCATGCCGACTATGCCGCCTATTATCAATGGCTTACACGAACCTCCCCCCGATGCTGCGCTGTTCCCGCCCATCGCCTCCAACGACTTCAACGAGCCCGAAAGCAACCAGCTCAAGCCGCTTCGAGATTTCGCGCCTGTGCCCGAGGAGAAGGATATGGAAATGGAGGTTGAGAAGCCCGCTGAGGCTGACTCGACAACATCCAAGAACTCGAAATCTAGTGGTGGCAAAACAAGGAAGAAGGCGATGAAGCCGAGGCGCAAGTGGTCCGAAGCTGAGACAAACCACCTACTGCTGGGTGTCAATCGGCACGGCGTTGGAAAGTGGACCGACATCCTTGCAGACCCCGACTTCAACTTCAATGACCGAACTGCGGGCGACTTGAAGGACCGGTTTCGCACCTGCTGCCCGAACGAGTTGCGCAGGACTAACAGCGAACCGAAGATTACAACTGCTGCTGCCGCGCCGCCAACGACTCCAACCGAACCAAAGGCCAAAGCTAAAACGGGTCTGCTGTCGGAAAATATACTCATAGCCCAAGATGAGGCTGCAGCCAGCGAATCGTCCCAAATGACACAGGCTGATTTGGACGCCTTTCCTAAGATGAAGAGGAGTAGGGCGCACCGCAAGAAGCTGGAGGATTTAGCGGAGCTAGGAATACACGGTCCATTCAAGAAGTCTCACAGAAGAGAAAGACGGCCTTTTACCGACCAAGACGACAAGCAAATACTCGAAGGGCTGGACAAATATGGACCAGCCTGGACCAAGATCCAGAGAGACCCACGCTTTAGTCTGTCTGGAAGACAACCGACCGACCTAAGAGACAGGGTTCGGAACAAGTACCCCAGCGTTTATGCCAAGATTGAGAAGGGACTCTTCCAGCCCCAGGACGGGCGAGGGGGCGATACCCTCGAACCAACGGTTAGCATGAGCATCTCGAATACTCTGCAGCCCAACAGGCCACCTCCAATGGAGGCAGCATTGAATAGAACCAACTCAAAGGAAGACCTCCCTAGGTGGCCTTTGTCTGTCGTTGACAATGGAGAGGTGCCTGCCAGTCAGCAGACCTTCGACTTTGGCGAAACAACTACGGCGACATTCATGGGAAGTGCGGGAGAGATGGACATCTCTCGCCTACTGCTGGACGACTCACAAGTCGCCAGCTCGATCGCGATATACGCACCCGATCAGACGTCTGAATCGACGTCACCACAACGTTCCGCTGGGTGTTGGAATCTCAATAGCCCTTCGGCAGCTTGATCTTCATCCTGCTGCGTCTTTTCAGTGGCCTAGTACACTTGCTAGGTTTCGACCTCTTGCCTTGTGTGCAGGAATTTGTGTCGAACATTAGAATCAAAAGTGCTACGTATTGTTTGCTTACGTGGCGTACATGGAGAATTGGGGTGCTTCGCTACCCGAACGGTCGTTTCTGGACATAGATCTATACCAATTGGGGTTCCGTAATCACATTTTGGAGATACGGCGCATAAACAGGTATCTTTGGCCAAGGATGGACAAAAGGGGGTTTGGAGTGAATTAGATGGACTACGGTCGTTTCTGTGCAAGAACGAGTTAGTGTTCCGGACAGGCTATCTGGATAGAGTGTCGAGATCCGGGCACTGTGAGCTAGAAAGCACCAATCGCTAGATGATTGTATTGAATATAGTGCACACGACCGGTACACACTATGAACCTGGAATTCTTCACGCCCCGATATGCCAATGATGGAACTTGAATAGTCTCGGACAAGAGGTGCCCATTAGGTATTGTGCTTTTGGTGGGGCCGCTGTCATCGGCCTTACCAGCAAAGCCCGTGTTGCCATGCGCCGGCCGTGGACGGATCCACCAACCGCCGAATTAACGGAGCACGAGAGCCAAGTGGATCAAGCACACGGACCATCTCGCTTAATCGAGTTGACCACTGAATGTCGCCGGATTATCGAAGCCCCGCTCCTGCTTGTGACCGCCCAGAGACACAAGTGTAGGGTTCGAAAAACCTACGCCTCACAGAAAATTTCCAGCCCGATCCCTCTGTACTCCACGTCCCGAGTTGAATCTGAGTATCTCGACTTCGACCTTCACACCCACCGACCAGATACCCCCATAGGCTAATCGGCAGTCAGACAAAATGGGCAAGGGACTGTAAGTACTTGATACCCAATCCTCATTTTCAATCTCAATATTGTCATCGACGCGATTCGGGATTCTGTTTGTCGCTCGAGCGATTTTGACTTGCCCGCCGCGACGAACTGAAGGAAAATTTCGAAGACAATATTCCAGATCATGATCGAGCCCATTCTCGACACGAACAAATATTCTGACAATGCCCTCACAGCAAGAAGCACCAGAAGCGCCTTAGCGCGCCTTCGCACTGGCTCCTGGACAAGCTGTCCGGAACCTACGCTCCCCGCCCCTCGGCCGGTCCTCACAAGCTTCGCGACTGCTTGCCGCTGATCGTCTTCCTCCGCAACCGCCTCAAGTACGCCCTCAACTTCCGCGAGACCCGCTCCATCCTCATGCAGCGCCTCATCAAGGTCGACGGCAAGGTCCGCACCGACATGACCTACCCCGCCGGCTTCATGGACGTCATCACCATCGACAAGACTGGCGAGAACTTCCGTCTCATCTACGACACCAAGGGCCGCTTCACCGTCCACCGCATCCAGGCCGAGGAGGCCGAGTACAAGCTCGGCAAGGTCAAGCGCGTTCAGCTTGGCCGCGGTGGAATCCCATTCTTGGTCACGCACGATGCGAGAACGTGAGTTTGCACACTCTGCACTGGTTCTGTCAGACATCATTCAGCCGTTGGATCAAGCTTTGGTCGATTCGTCATCACCCAAAATGCTCTCTTGTTCAATTCCTGGAATAAGACTTCCCAATCATATGAAATCCCCTTCCCTTTTGAAGTGGGAGGGAGGCGGAATTGCAACGTCAAAAAGAAGAATATTGGCCGATTACGAAGAAAAGAGATTGGAGCTATACACATCCGACGGCTGTAATGTATCACCCCGTCCGAACCCTCTTTGCTGACTCTTTTATCTCTATAGCATCCGCTACCCTGACCCCCTCGTCAAGGTCAACGACACTGTCAAGATCAACCTTGCCACCGGCAAGATTGAGGACTTCATCAAGTTCGACACCGGCTCCATTGCCATGGTCACCGGCGGTCGCAACATGGGTCGTGTCGGTGTCATCACCCACCGTGAGCGCCACGACGGAGGTTTCAACATCGTCCACATCAAGGACGCCATTGACAACACCTTCGCCACCCGTGAGTCCAACGTCTTCGTCATCGGCTCCGAGAAGCCCTGGATCTCCCTGCCCAAGGGCAAGGGTGTCAAGCTCTCCATCGCCGAGGAGCGTGACCGCCGCCGCGCCAACGCCCTCGCCGGCAACTAAGCGTCTTGTCTTCCTCTTCTACGAAATGATGAAGGTTGCGCGTGAGTCTGCTGCGTGTGCTGCAGCCAGGCTGCTCCGAAAGGTGACACCTCGGCTGCATTGCTACACACTTTCGTGAATGTCTCTTCTCGGAGACGGAAACGGTTATTTGGGTCGGGCAAATGGGATTGAGCATGATCAAAAAAATTACGGAGTCTAGGGCTGATTTTAGAGTTGTCGGCTTCGACTATCCTGCAGATAGCTGCGGCCAATACCAAGCCATTGAAGGTCACTCTTCCGCCCAATCTTGAGTTCCCATATGCCTCGCTCCGTGATGTTGTCTTGTGAAAACATCGTATCCTACCTCCACCTGGGAGACTGCGACGTAATCACGTACCATTGCACCCTTGACGTATTGTTGTCCGCTGCGTAACGTCTCTTGGTGTCTATTGATTCAGAACTGGCCACATGGAAGTGAAAACCGCACAGCACAGGCTTCCCAAGTCTTGACAATTAACGTAACTCGATAAACATTGTGGCTAGCGTGCAGACCCATAAGTTCCACAAAGTGATTCGATGTATTCACTTTCGCAACGTCCTCATGGGAATCCATTAGAGGCTTTCCCCCCATGCAGCTTGCCCTCGGAGATAACATCTGCCAGACAAACAATCATGAACCCCTCCATAAAGCCTTCCACTAGCAGCACGTCCTTAGCTCGAGGCATCAGCCATAAACCACTCATCACCCCAATATATACCTGCCCGCTAGGTAATTCTCATCTTACCATGCACCGACCTTTCCCCATGCTCAACTCCCAAGGAAAGGGGAAGCGCGGGTTATACTTCGTCAAAGCACACAGCCATCGAGAGGAAGCGACAAAGTAGAGCGAAGGACAGACAAGGGCCGCAGTTACATCGCCAAGTTTCCCGAGGGGCCCAAAACCAGTCGACCACTAAGCCCACACGGAAAACCACGACCGCACAGTAGGTAACCGGTCTCGTGCCCTCTGCTGCATGCTTGTATGACGCAGGCTCACCCCGGCAGTCCACGTTTGGTCTACAGCCACGAGATCGTTTGGACATAGGTACTGTGCAGCATTCTTACGCGCACACACACACACACACACACACACACACACACACACACACACACACACACACACACACACACACACACACACACACACACACACACACACACACACACACACACACACACACACACACACACACACTCATTCTCCAAGGTGTGTGTGTATGTCTACCTCGAACCTGCTGTGGATGATTGCGGGGGAGGAGAAGGAGCGGGAACCAATTCCCAGGCAGTAGGATCCGAGTAGGGTAGCTACCTTAGGTAATTTTGTCTACCCCAGTGGAAGTTCTCACCGTGACCACCTCAAATCGATTGGTCATTGCATTACGAAAGGGGGCAATAACTCTTCGGTTTTGCTGTCGAAGGGGTACTGCATATCTCTCCCCGAGGAAGAAGGGGGGGGGGGGTGGAGGCGAGATTCTCGTCCTCTTTGAGAATGTTTCGATACCACGACTTTTTGGGGCCTGATCCTGATTCCGGGGTAAAAGGGCTGTCTGAGAACTTTGGTACAACGACGGTGAGCAGAATGGCTCTATGGCGGTTTCGTCATAACTCACAATCGTGGTTTGCAAGCCCGAGAGGCGAAGCATTTCCAACGAGGCGGCTTGTGCCTGAGCCATAGAAGTCACTGCAGCTGATCCCAAATCAACCTGCTGACACGGTTTGCCAGTTTGTATTAGAAGAGAGGGGGACGCCATAGCCTCCGTCTCTCATGACTGTTTGCTGCTCAACGTCTGAGCTGACGAATAATGTAAATATTTCATGTTTTGAGTTCTTCGTGACCTGAAATGAAGGGCAGCTGAAGCATCCGCAGTATCTCCCGGCTACCAACTTCTCGTTGTCTAAATTGTTTTACGTTTGTGGAGGTGGAACATTCCCCCCGCCATTGTGGTTACTCAACCCCGCCGTAACACACGCACTGCCAGAACCCACCGGCAGAGTCTATCTAGCCTTGGAGCCAACGTGCTACCAGCCTACCACGCTGGGCGGTTAACGAAACATCAGACTAACCTACTAAGTCCCTCAAGACTCTTAGGGCAATCCTGGAGGGACATCAATACTCCGGTTTGAAGCCCAGTGGAACACGTTGAAGGTTCGGAACGAGGCATAAGCGTTGTTGGCTGAAAGCTACCTTGGTTCGTTTCGTTCAATGGGAGGGACCCTGAACACGCCCAGCTAGGCTTTGGCAAGAAAGGAACACCACCAGGTAGGCGGCGAACGACATGCCTTCCGGCGACTTTGCCGCCTTATGTGAGACACAGGCAACCAGTCAGGAGTGTGCGGGGGAATACGACGCAGCTCCCCCGGGCACAGGGCGTTGTTTCTTTGCTTTGTTCTAGAATCCGCATGTTTGTACGCTACGGAGACTCCACGATATGTGGACCGTTAAGCAAGCGTTCTCGTGGTTGGCGGCAGCTTCGATCAGGGTTCGGGATTTCCATGGCGCGTTGAGATTGATCAAATCCATCAGAGCAGGCAGACATTCTTAGGCGAAAGTCCAAGGCTATCATACCACCGCTAGCTGACACTGATAATAGCGCGGATTACGACTGTGAGATGGTCTCTGTGATGCTAGTTGACTCTCGGTAGAGGAATTATGAGAAGGAAAAGCCCTGCGAGAGGCTCTCCTGGCCTGGGCATTCCGACTTCCGACCCTGGCCTGAGTACCTGGAAGTCCATGCAGCATCCAGGCTACCTTGATTTGGACCGATGATCGAATCTCATCGATTCTTGGGGCCGCATGGCTAGCAGCAAGGGGGATTGCGTTACAGGCTTGCGGCGTGGGAGGCACGCATCCACTGATGCACTGAAAATCCTTTGGGCAGGTCGACAGGAGGGCTGAGCGGGCGTTGAAAGAGTGGCGGTTTGTCATCGGAAGCCGCACACTTTGGAGATGAGAATTCCTTTTCGTGACTATTAAACATTCCGCTGTCTTGCTTGCAATAGAAGAGAACAGTATGTCTCATTGCTTTAAGAGAGTGTAATGGTTCCGCAAAGCCATAGTCTCACCGCGTGTGACGTCCGGTCTGGGGTATGCACCTCGGACGCATCGCTGACATAACTTGAATTCTGAATGATGGTGTCTCCAAATTAATAGTAGCTGAGGTGGTGGTCGGGGTCAATGTAATTGCTTACCACCTCCGCCCGTAATGAGTACTTGGGACACCATTGAGCTTATGCCAACCTGTCTTCTGGAGGTCAGATGACAGAAATGTCATCTACTGCAGATGGAACGAGAGGCTGAGCTGCTTTGCCTGACTGCTTCGTCGCATACTGTGTAGGCATCTACCTACTCAGTGCTACTGTGGGTTCTGTTATCTTGACCTCGGAAAACCTCCGTGTCGGCGCTGCCATCGGGAACGGACTTCCGGGGCACACTCAGTGGGTGGGACAGCCAGCACCCTCATCTCGGAATACTTCTCTTCGTACAGTTTCCGCTGAAAGACTGTAGACCCCATGCCCGCCCTTGATCCACCAGGCGAGTGCGACCTCGCAGTGGATTGCCTTCTGTGAGAGAATGTCCAGAAACCTGCATTCATATCCACAGGTGAGGAGGCATATTCCAGCCGGCAAGCGGCACCCTCACGAACTTCTTGTTTGGCTGGCCCCGGAAGCCAACGGCCTGCGTCCTCGGCGGTCACCGTAGGCCACCGTTACCCCTCGTGCGAGACCCACTGCGGACTCTACACCGACCAGGCCGGGGCGCGGGGGTTCGTCAGAAATCAGGGCTCTTTTGTCGCTCACAAGAGGCTGGAAATCGTGGTCATGGGAAGAGATTGAAATTTTCTCGGCCCCCTGTACCCATGCTGTTCGTTGGGGGTACGCCAGCTCGCCTGCATTTTCTGCGTCAGTGGCATCTCGAGTCTGTCAGGCTTCATCAGTATTGCCCTTCTCCGTCTCACCGTGTACAACTCAAGGGCAGCAGGGCACGAAGTCCGTCAGCCTTCCGAACTCGACATTCGATTCGCTTGCCAGTGGTAATTTGTGGCTGCCGTTGCCGTGAACTTCAGTTACGTCGGTGAGAAGTCCAATTCAAAGAGTGGGATGCTGTTGGTAATCAGATTTCCAGTAGACCAACTGCGGAAGGTTGTTGCTGCCCCCCATCCATCGTTGCTTGAGCCACCCCACGAAACGGGGGTCACACCTGCATCACAACCCAGCATCAGTTCCTACTGATGACGTGAAAGGCTCTACCTTGGTCCATTATCGAGCTCGTGTCCATGCTCACTCAGACCTTCGATGCTGGCCTCCTTTTTCGCATCAACTCCGATGACACTGTTTCTGTTGCCGATTAGTTCATTTTCGAGCCCTCAGTCACCCAGCGTCGCCGAGAAACGTTGAGCTACACCACGCCCGGAGAGATCGCGAATCTGTATCGAACCTGTTCGTTTATCTTCGCCTTGTCGCTCCGCGGGGAAACATACCGTTCACCGAGAACATCGACGACTTCGGATTGTTTCAGCTTCGGCATTTTCCCCGCCTGTCCCCGGATCCAGTCCTCATTGTCGTGTCTTTACGGAGTAGTAGCAACATGGCAAATCCAAGCTCGCCGCTCCACATGGAAAGCTTGCCTGGACCGGTGCTAGTCAAGCGAGGTATTGCAAAGTACCTCATCGTGGAAAAGTCCAGAGTCTTACCCCCGCTGACAACTCAGGGCTACCACCTTTGCTCACTCGCTAGCCATGCTTTCGTCTTCCTAGCCCGCCGGCTCTTGACTTCTTGACTTTTTGGGCCTGTTTTCCCCTTCTCCAGTGTCTTGATTGGTTGCAAGAACGTCGTCTCGCACCCACTCCATCTGGCTTGTCTGCACCTTGTTCCCAATGTGGGCTGCGGTACGCCCAGGTACTTGACGTCTGGGTCATGCTCTCAACTTCTTCCACAAAAAATGAGCAGAGGCATCGTTGTTAAAGGCGAAGGGCCCCGTTGTCATCCACCATACCCACTTGCCCCAACACTCAGCTTCTTAGCTTGCTTCGTCGGCGATTGCGACATTACCCGTTGATTGGGATATGTGGTCGACGATTTCGCTCGCTTCCTGAATATAAACACATCGTCTTCCTCTTTTTGCTAGATTCACCGTCCCGACTTTGGTTGCCACGGACTCGTTTTCGCGCTATACCTGGACGCTTTTGGCAAAGGGCCATTCGGTAGATCTCTGTATCGTCATCATTTGACAAACTGATATCTGGTCGACTTTCACATCGTCCTAAACTCCGGACATCAGGAAACCCTTTTCACAATTCACAGTGCGATTCGAAGTTACTGGCACAAAATCAGAAGTAGCGCAGGCCGATATCAACCTCGAACGCCGACGCAAGCCATCTCGCCGACGCAACCCACCACTAAACCCTGTCCAGTCCAGCATCTTACCCTGGTCGACCTCTTGGCCAATAACAGACTTTCTCTTCGAGGAATCCGATTTGTGTCCGTGTAGATGGCTCTCATCCCCTGCATGCCGGCCAAACTCTCTGCGAGGCCCCTCCTGAGCCATGGCTTGAGGGGCCGACTCGCTGGGCCCGCTCTCTATGCCGGTCGGAGCTTTTCGACCACGACCACCCGGCGAAGCAGCCCCCGGGCCAGCTCTGAAGGTTCGGCCAACACCTCGCAAAGTGGTTGGCATGGTAATTCAGTATGGGCTGTCGCTTTAGCCGCCGGTGCCGTTGGCTGGGGTCTTGCTCGTTCGACAAAGGACAATTCTGCCACCGCTGGCTTTCTTCCTCTCGGTAGCGGCCTGCTTCCTATAGATGGTCTGTCTCGCCCCGTGACTTATGCAAGCATGGCCGAAATGGAGCAGGTATTCGCATCCTATCATGAGAATGACCTCCGCCTCTAACTTGGTGTGTAGGCCTTGAAGGAGATTCGAAAGGAGCTGGGTGGCGAGGATATTATCTCCACGGATCCCGACGACTTGCATGCTCATGGGTATTCTGAATGGTCCTCGACCAATCCTGATGGCCTTCCGGTTGCTGTCGCATACCCGCGATCAACAGAGCAGGTGGCGACGATTGCACGAGTATGCTTCAAGTACAACGTTCCCATCATTCCTTACTCGGGTGGTTCCAGTCTGGAAGGGAACTTCTCGGCACCATACGGAGGAATCAGCGTCGACTTTGCCTTTATGGACCAGATTCTCTCCTTCAATAAGGATGATATGGACATTGTTGTTCAGCCGAGTATCGGATGGCAAGACTTGAACGAAAAATTGGCAAAAATGGAGAGCGGTCTTTTCTTCCCTATCGACCCTGGTAAGCCAAAATCAGCGCAGGATCTTCCATAAAAACAGGTATTTAGGACTCACGACAAAACAGGCCCAAGCGCAAAGATTGGCGGAATGATCGGTACAAATTGCTCAGGTACCAACGCCGTTAGATACGGAACCATGAAGGATTGGGTAATCAACCTTACCGTTGTCTTGGCAGACGGAACTGTGGTCAAGACTCGGAGACGACCAAGGAAGTCTTCCGCCGGCTACAATCTGAATGGACTGTTCGTAGGATCTGAGGGAACACTAGGCCTTGTAACTGAAGGTGAGTCGGAACAGGCAAATGACCTGGTCCAGCTTGTTACTGCTTCCATGAGTGTTTGCTGACCGCTTCCAGCAACCCTGAAGCTCACTGTTGTGCCCGAAGACTTTTCGGTCGCTGTAGTTACATTCCCCAGTATCAGAGACGCTGCTGCGGCTGCAGCCGAAGTCATGCGCAATGGTATTCCTGTGGCTGCGATGGAAATCATGGACGAGGTCCAGATGAAGGTCGTCAACTTGGGTGGCGCAACAGCACCTCGCGTTTGGCAGGAACTCCCGACCCTATTCTTCAAGTTCTCCGGTACCAAAGCCGGTGTCAAGGAGAACATTGGTCTCGTTCAGAAGATCACCAAGAATCACAAGGGCGGTAACTTCGAGTTCGCAAAGGACGCGCTCGAGCAGAAGTTGCTTTGGTCTGCCCGGAAAGAGTCACTGTGGTCAATGCTGGCCCTTCGTAAGGACGGTGAAGAAGTTTGTGAGTAGCTTGCCCTATGTCTTGGTCAGTATGAGCATCCTGAGACTAACGATGTGTAGGGAGTACGGATGTCGCTGTTCCCTTCAGCCGTCTGGCAGACCTCATCGAGATCAGCAAGAAGGAGATGGACGATATGGGGCTGTTTGCAAGTATTCTTGGCCACATCGGCGACGGTAACTTCCACGAAAGTATCATTTACAACCGGACGATCCCTGAAGAGCGAGAAAAGGTCGAGAGGTGCGTCCACAACATGGTCAAGCGAGCAATAGATATGGATGGAACGTGTACGGGCGAGCATTCGATCGGTTGGGGCAAGAAAGAGTCTCTGCTCCTCGAAGTCGGCTCCGACACCCTCGACGTAATGAAGTCGATCAAGCGTGCGCTCGATCCCAAATGGATCATGAACCCCGGAAAAATCATGGACATTCCAGAGGGCTCAAGGACGAACCAAGGTTCCTCGGTATAGCTATGAGGCCCGTTGACATGAGATGTCACCAAGAGCGGTTGCCATCGCCGAAGCTTTGGTGATTCTCATCAAAAAACGACTGTCTAGGGCTGCGTAAGGACGTCATGGAATATCTACCATCACACAAGCCTTTCGGGTTGGGCTTATGTGGATTGTTCTCTGATCTGTTGCCCAGAATGTGTTACTTAGGTGCCTGAAACGACCAGAAAGGGGACCATACCAAGAACAAGATCGGAAAATTGTTAGAGAGGCATGCCGGCATTTTGCTTGATAAACACTGAATGCCAGACTGTGGTCTTCGATTCGCCGGGAGCTATTCATGTCGTTGCGGCTGTGTTGCTGTTCCAGTCCACAGGAAGCAAGGACCAAAAGCTCAGTCGCAACGAGATACGGATAATGATGAAAATTGAGATGAGATTTAAATCTAATATCAGAGCAAACATCCGATGACAATGATGTGCAGAGTCTAAAGTGGGCAACCGAGTAGGAGATGGAATGAGGGCGGGCAATCGAGCCATGATTGAACTTGGAGATTGCGTTGGGTTACGGGTAGCTGCATGCAAAGTGCTTGGGCAAAGAAAATTCGAAAACTTGAGCAATTTCAATCCAGGAATGATTGACCTGAGGAAAGAGAGACCGGAGTGAATTGCCTGGTCCTCGCTCCTTCTTCATAGGCACCTCAAGTGCCGCGGGCTCAGGGTGCCTTCCTTACCTCGACTTTACCCCCAGCCTTCTATTGTCCCCATCCTCCGCGCCCGTCTTTGCCCTTCCAATTGACCTCACCCTTTGAGCCTCCGACTTCGACTTCGATCTTCCCTTCTGCCTTCATCTAAGACACTCCGCCTAGGCTATCTTGTCGAGAGCCAACCCGTTTAAGTACATACCCGCAGCTCATAGCTGTTTTACGAAATACGTCCTCAGCTTAGCGAACAACCACAGACCAAGAAAACAAACCTGCTCGTACACCATCAGGCAGGTACACTTCAATTATTAATTTTTCAATTGAAACTTGCGGGATATAACAACCAACTCTGCTAACCTTGGCTTCTAGCATACAGTCCGTGTCATGGGAGAAGCAGATGAACCTTGGCGAACATGGCCGGAATTCAGGCTGAAGGTTCGTGGCCTTCCTGAAGCCGTTGATCTATCTGAGCTATACGACTCCTTCCAACAGTATGGAAGTATCTCTTTGCTAGAGATCGGAGAGAATCGGAAAGGCCAACGCGATGGATACGCCCTGGTTCGTTTTGAGCCTCCGCCCAAAGTCAACTTCTGGTCGTCAGGATTCCACATCGTCCGGTACAAGGGAGGCAAGAGCGCCCGTGTGATTCTCCAGACTTTCCGACCGCCTCATGAGACATACTCCAATCTGATAAAGAGTCCCTCAAACCCCAATATCTGGTTCGATTCCAAGATGACACTTGAGGCGGAACGTATGGACTTTGGCACGCGCTTACAGGAGAAGGAGATGATGGTTTTTAAATCCGTGCATAATGGCGTGCGCATCGACATGAGTTTGACCAAGAAGAAGCTTACTCTTCACTTTGATACTTGTCCTGTGGACTCATCAGAAGACCAGAACGGTGACGACGACGACGAGATATTTCACCACAAGTGCGGAATCGAGTTCGCCCGCCTCACTAGTGTTTATCGAGTCGACCGAAATGAAGACATACTTCTGGTCATACCGTTAGAGCTTCCACCTATGTTCTGGACGAAGGCAAGCAGGAAGATGCGAAGCAAGATGGCCGCGGGCAAGACTTCATGGGGCATTACGGACATGTGGGAAAGACGCACAGTCATATTGCACAATGATCAACTGCCGAAAGACTTTCCAATTACACTTCAGTCAGACTTCGAAGATCCTGACTTCATCAATACTGGTCGCTGGACAACTTATAGATTCGCGATCCCAAAAGCTGGAAACGGCACTCTGGAGAAATTCCTGCAGGCTTTAGAGGCCCACAACATCACGGCCATTACTGTAGAGCACTTCGCGACTACCTCTTCGCGACCTCCTCTGCTCGGTACTGTGTTTAGAGCCCAAGCTACCGACAGTCGATTGAGATCTTTTGACCCTGATTCCGATAATCACCACTTGCCCTTCGAGGTCCACTACCAGCTTGAGGTCTGTATCTCACGGGGTATTCTATCAGAGTACTCCATTAACCAGGCATTCATCGACCGACTGCGTCAGATGGACAAGGACCGGGCAAAGTGGATGCTCGAGTACTTTGCGGATCAAGGAAAAAGGGAATGGAACCCGATGGAGATGTTTGGGAGTGGAGAGGCTGCTCTTTACTTTCCCGGCATGAGTATGCCATACTACTGCACCACGATCCGAAAGGTCATTGTCACACCATCGACCATGCACCTTTGCTCTCCAAGCGTCGAATCCTCCAACAGAGTATTGCGAAAGTATAACTCTTATCAAGACCGCTTCTTGAGAGTTCAATTCACGGACGAGCTGTACAGAGGCAAGGTCTACAGCGATGCAGGCAACGAAATCCACCACCGCATTTACCGTGCCCTAAAACAAGGCATCAAGATTGGCAACCGCACCTACGAATTCCTCGCGTTTGGAAACTCGCAAATTCGAGAGTGCGCTGCCTACTTCTTCTGTCCGACCGATCATCTTTCATGCGATCAGATCCGAGACTGGATGGGGCACTTCAACCATATCAAAAATGTCGCCAAATACGCTGCTCGTATCGGCCAGTGCTTCTCTACAACGCGAGAAATCCGAGGTGTCACCGTTCCACAGATTGTACAGATGCAAGATATCGAGCGTCAAGGCTATTGCTTCAGCGATGGTGTCGGCAAAATTTCGAAGCTATTGGCCGAAATGGTAGTCCATGAGATGGGCCAGGATGCGGTTGGAATACCCTCTGCTTTCCAGTTTCGCATGGGTGGCTGCAAAGGCATGCTAGCTGTCTGGCCTGATGCCAAGGGCCTCAACGTTCATATTCGACCTTCACAAGAAAAGTTCAGGGCCCAGTTCAACGGCTTAGAGATCATCAAGTTCGCGCAGTTTTCACCAGCCACGCTGAATCGACAAACCATAACCATTCTTACGACGCTCGGTGTCAAGGACAGTCCGATATTGGATCTTGCTGAGCAACAAATCCAGGGCTACGAGAAGGCTATGAAAGACCGAGTTGCCGCTGTAAGCTTACTGGGGCAATACATTGACGAGAACATGACATCTCTAACAATCAAAGATCTCGTCTGCTGGGGCTTCATGGATGCAGAGATTCAAGAGCCGTTCGTGCTGACAATTCTGGATCTCTGGCGGATTTGGTCTATGAAGCTGCTGAAGGAAAAGGCGCGCGTGGTCGTCGATCAAAGTGCTTTTCTTCTCGGTTGCCTGGACGAAACAGGCACACTGAGAGGCCACAGCCAGGCAACTGAGGGGAAGAATACCAACAACATCGAGGACTTGCCGCAGATCTTCCTTCGAATTCCGAAACCACAAGATGGCGAATTCTACTGCGTCACCGGCGTGTGCATCGTGGGACGAAACCCTTCACTTCATCCAGGTGATATTCGGGTTGTGGAAGCGGTTGATATCCCTGACCTCCACCACCTCCAGAATGTTGTGGTGTTTCCAAGCACCGGTGATCGAGATGTCCCTAGCATGTGCTCCGGGGGTGACCTCGACGGAGATGATTTCTTCGTCATCTGGAACCAAGACCTCATTCCCCAGAACTGGCACCACAAGCCTATGAACTACATCGCACCCAAGGCCCCGAAACTGAAGCGAGATGTCAAGGTATCAGACCTGAGAACATTCTTCGTTCGTTATATTCAGAATGACTGCCTGGCCAAGGTTGCAACTGCACATCTAGCTCACGCCGATCTCTCTAAACAAGGAGCGAACGACAAGAAATGTGAGTTAATTGTCTGCGAGTAACGATAGATACAAATTAACACTGAGTTTCTAGGCTTGAGGCTGGCAGAGCTGCACTCCAAGGCGGTAGACTACGTCAAAACTGCAGATCCAGCTGAATACCCTGACGAGCTCGATCCTAAACAGTGGCCGCATTTCATGCGCAAATTTAATGCATACAAATCCCAGACTACGCTTGGCAAGATCTTCGACAGAATCGTTGAGCAGGAGCTCAACCCTCTCTACGACAAGAAGTTTGACGGAAGGGTATTGAGAAGGTTTGAACTGCCCGGAGAACTTCTACAAAAGGCTCGCAAGATCAAAAATCAATACGACACAGCTATGCGTCGTCTCATGAGTCATCGCGACGTTCACACCGAATTCGAAGCATGGACAGGCTTCATCCTGTCAAAACCCCGGGTTGGCAGCGACTACAAGCAGCAAGAGGACATTGGTCGAGAATCAGCGGCACTCAAGCAAAGATTCCGAGAGATTTGCTACACAGAGGCCGGGAGCAGACGGTTCGAAGACTTCGCCCCTTTCGTGGCTGCAATGTATCAAGTGACCGAGCAAGAGGTCAATGCAGCGCTTGCAGACGAGTACGAAGACGAAGATCACAAGCGACAATCGATGCCCCTGATCAGCTTCCCGTGGATCTTTCACTGGATCATGGGGCGCATCGCCACAGGCAAGGTCAAGATCAAGCCTACCGTCGACCCCGAAGCCAAGGCGGTACCCATGAGGTCGTGCCCTATTCGTCGATTCGAGCAAGATGACAAGGATGCCCATCAGGAGACTCATCTCGACGACGGCAGAGTGGTGCACCACGGTGACCTATTGGAGGTATTTGAGAGCATCACGAAGGAGGCTTCCGGAGTCTCACCGTCACCCGATGAACGCGATGCTGCTACTGGCCAGGAGGAAGAGATACACGTTGAAGAGGAAGACACTGCCATGGACGCCATGGACCGACTGATGGAGAGTGCCTTGATCTAAGGATAGTGAGGCGCCGGACATGGCTTGGTTCTGCTGCGACACGGGCGTTTGACAGGTCATTTCCGTAACGGGAGTCATTAATCATCGACAACGGAGGAGCCGGAGGGGGAGCAGCGATAACGGAGGGGGAGGGCTTTTCTGTGTCACTATTGGGCCTTGATAGTTTCCGAAACAACCCCCATCAGGCGACTCTTCTCTTCATTTTTTGGCTTCTGCCTCATGCAGATAGGTAGACAGGTACAGTTGATGCACAACAATCATCAGGTTCGCTTCTTGACGCACAAGTCGCCCGTTTCCCAAATGCCCACTGTGACCTTAGGGCCCAGGGGTGGTGGTGGTGAAGTCCCGTTTCCGGCTCGTGTCTTGATTACGGATAGATCCTTGGTTTCCCGTACCGAAGGAGGGTAGTCAGGCGGGCAGGCGGGTGAGTGAGAGTGGGCATGGGCTGGTTCACGTTGCGTTGCCGCGGGAAAGTAGCCAGGGCTCAAAGGGGCGCGGGGGGGGGGGGGGGGGGGGGGGGGGGGGTGGGGGGGGGGGGGGGGGGGGGGGGGGGTGTGGGGGGGGCGGGGGGGGGGGGGGAGGGGGGGGGGGGGGGGGGGGGGGGGGGGGGGGGGGGCGAGGAGGAGGTGACATTGCAATGTATGTAGCCCTACCTTCCACGACGTCCGTTCGGGGAGCCGGCGGGACGTTTGCCGGATGTGCAGTGCGTTAGGTTTTCCAGGTTCCATTGCTACCGTTCCCATGCTTCGACAGTCCCCGAAGAAATATCAGGATGAAAAGGGGGGGGGGGGCATGGAAATAGAAGGGATTTCGTGATGGCAGTCCGTACGAAGTACTTTCGTAGCAGGCAGCGTGGGGGGGGAAAGGGGGTTAGGTAGGTACGCGTTTACTTGGCTGCTCCTCCGAGGCCACCCCTCCGGTGGCCGTCCAATCCGAATTCGTGCACATCAGTCTAAAAAGGAAGTATTTGGGCGGCACGGCGGCGGCGACGGGCGGGACAGGATTTGAGTAGGAGGATGGGAGGATGATGTATGAGGAACGTTCCAGGAGAAAGAAGGGCCGTATAGACGGGCTTTTCCGGATCGTCAATGTCATCACTTTTTTGAAAAGGAACATCTACTTGGCACACGCGATGTCAATACCGTTTTCACTCTTGGTTGGGGGTTTGAGCACTCGGCGTGTTCCTGGTGGACCTGACTGAACCGTCTGGATGTAGACAACTGAGGTAGGCATGGAAATGTCGGGTTGCGATTGGGGCATCAGATTTCCTCCATTGTCCACTCCTCTCCCACCGGTAATCCTCCGGTACGAAATGCCACCCATACCTATTTCGCAGCCAGTGTCCATCCTCGCCTTCACCTTGCCTGTGTGACCTACATGTCTCCAACGTCCTTCCCACATGTTCTAGCCAAGCCCGACGACGACGACGACGGTGACAGACCTGTCTGTTCTGTTCTATTCAGCCCCCGTCCGTCCACAACACAGTTGTCGATCAAACGGCGAAGCCTAATCAGGCGCAGCATGCATACAGCGAGATCACTTGACCTAGAGGCCAGCGCACTGTCGAAGTGTACGGTCCCACTTCCAACAGACGTGTTGCAACATTCTGTTCCCACTTCTCCATACGATCCAGCAATATCTGATCAAATAAGAGGGGGACAGTAGGATCCCGCGAACGATTCCGTGGTCGGATGGGGTTCATCATTGGCTTGGGACCCAGGAAAGGGCCGTTCTCAGAGTGGTGTGGCGATGACTGGTACCAAGGCAGTGGGCTGGGGAACGGGGAGGCGGGCAAGGAAACGGGGGAAAGGCGAGCAAGAAAAGAAACCGAGAACGATGTGTGCTCTCTTCAGCTTCTTTCGTTTGCTCCACGTCCGAGCGGGCATAAAAGAAGACAAAAGAAGGCGGATCGAGAGGAGGAAATCGAAGTCGAAGCAGAAGCAGAAGCAGAAGAAGACGGGGGGGGGGGGGTAAGAATGTTGCTTGATGGTTAGATCGCTGATTGCAAATTCCTCTCTCTCCTCTCTCTCTCCCTCACTCTCCTTATTTCTTTACTTCCTGACGCAAAGGTCTGTTCTCAGCACCCACTTCTCGCCTGCGCTGACCTCGCGCCCCTCGTGCTGTTGATAAGTGGAACATGTGTCAGTCTGCAGTGGCCTTCGCTGCGGTACGGTGGGTGGGAAAAAAAAAGATCAAGGGACAGGCAGGTAGGGTAGGCGGGAGGGATGCAGGGGTTTTGTTGTGCTGCCCAGGTTGCTAGGTGGTACCATGGTGCAGAGTGGACATATCGAGTTTGGTGGTTGGGAGGGGAACTTTGAAGTGATGGGATTGGAGCACAGCCAGAGAAGCGTGAGAAAGGAAGAGGCAGAGAGATGGAGAGGCGAGGCCGCAGCTGAGGTGGCCGTGGTTGGGTCCTCGTTTCGCGCCACGAAAAGCAATGAGAAAAAAAAAGGCACTGGAGAGCGAATTGCCAACGAATACATCGTGGTGGCAACGATCAATGTTGCACAAAAAAACGACAGATTCAGGTGCATCTGGCTATGGCCATGGTTCGCTCGGGGATCAGGGGAGGACGCATGGAGTTTTTGATAGTACCGAGGACTGAAGGGCTGAAAAGTCTGAACAGAAGAGACTTACCAGCATGCAGTCGTCGCCATGCTTGTGTAAGAGGAGCATGCCCGTTTCGAGAGCGACCGGGATCTCCTCCTTAGCGGAGCGGCGGTCGTTGGGGAAGAAGACGGTCTCGCCGCCAACACAGCCCTCGGCGGAAGAGGTAAGATAGAGGAGCAGTGTCCAGGTTGTCTTGCACGTGACGGGTCCGGAGGAGGCGTCGATGTTGAGCGATACCTTGTTGGAATCGTCGTCTGCAAGTGGGGGTTCCAATGGTCAGCCTAGGTCGATCTTGAAGCTGGAGAGGAGGAGGAAGCCTGCACGGAAGACAAGTGAAAAGATACAGAAGAAAAGACTTAGAGCTCATAAGGGAAAAAAACACCATAGGGTCGCCGGAAGACAAGGAAAGCATGGTGGCCCTGGTTCTCTCAGTGCCGAGTTTCTTGTTTGGATAGGAAGATGCGAGATGTCGAGGGGCATCGCTGGATCGGACTCGCAGGCTCCCGGACTCAGCTTCCCACATCATCCAGGGGGGGATAACGCCATGAAGCGGATCGGGATGGAACGATCCGCAGGGTTGTGGCTTCTGGGACGAATCGTTGGGTCTCTGGTGCTCGGATGAAAGATCGTGATGACTTGGAGAGTGCAAACAAAAGAGGACTGAGCGGAGGAGACAAGATATCATATATCATAAATGATCATCTGAAGGGTAGATCGTTGGCCCAGACACTTGTTGTGGGTCCCCGAATCGTCTCCCCAAAGGCCAGTGGTTCAACAAATTCACATCTTTCAGCAGGTTTCTCATGCAGAGTCGAAAAGTCACGACCTGCTTCATAGACACGGGTCTTGGATTCGAGGTGGTTGAGACATGCGTAGTAAGGGAACCGTGGTAAAAGGTAGTGCCCACAGGAATGGGTCGATGAAGGTAATTGTCATGGGAAGGGGGAAACGTATGGATCGAGCACGATCAAACCCTCGTAAAATCTGCTTAGTGACGGGCATCGTGGCATGTCCACTGGGACGGGGGCAGTGATTTTGCAACGGTCTCGTTACAACCCGACTTTGGGGATCCAGAAGTGTCGCTCTGAGAGAGCAAGCACTTCGTTGGTGTCAGGAGAGTTAGGTAGCTACCCATGGCCGTGTCCCCAAGACAAAGGCTTGTAGAGCTCTGGCACATCGCAGTCTTTGACCAGTGACAAATATGCGCAGCCTATGGCAATCGCGCGAGGACCTCGAAGCACTTGGCCACTGGCCTAGTTGCATAGAGCGGCGGAAATCTTGTTGGTTGACTGGCAGAGTGCCTAGTGCTCCCGGCGCCTGTGGCGTTGGGTGACAAGAGAATGATTTGACTATGAGACTTACAATGTGCATCGAAATACTGGCCCTTGGAGTAACGATAGATGCGAATATTGGGATTCAGACCAACGACTTCACCGCCCCTAGAGCAATCGATCCACGTTAGCAAGTCTCATGACAAGCCTTTAGCTTTAGCGAAAAGACCTCTACGCAAGCGGTTTCTTCTTCTGCGTGGGTTTCATGTTTGTTATAACTGTTTTTGGACGTAGGTATAATTTGATTGTGCGCAGACGCTGGCGGATCTAGCCGGAAGCGCATGGGATGCGTTGTTCGTGGCCAGGGTGCATTCGGAGGGCCGGGGGATGGGTAGGCAAGGTAGGGACTAGGGGAGTTGGAACAGAAGACAGTGGACTCACCATAAACCCTGAATGTCTTCTTGAGCAAGCGATTCGCGCAGTCCAGTCTCCGTCCACAGGCGTTGAGCAAAGGCAGCATCCTGCACTTGAAAACGGTCATTCACTCTAACCGCTTCTCCCCGCTTAGGCCGACCAGGGGTGGTGATCAGCGGTAAACCCCTCAGAAATGTGACATAGGAACTGCAGAGGGATTTTGGCCAAAAGTTGCGAATCAGGACGACCTTGTCCGGGCAAGAAGCGAGCTGGTCGGCAGCCAGATCGGTAACCGGTAACGGCGGTTTGAATTGGGGCCATGCGGGCGGTGCGGCAGGAATCGAGGCGATTGTGGTCAACTTTGCGTTGCCGCCGCCATTATTAGTTCCAAGGCCGGCCTTTGTCTTGCCGGCGGTTGAGTTTTTGGGTTTCCCCATGGTATTTGGCTTATTCCCCACGGTATACCGATAGGGTTCGTGCTGTCCCGTATGTACAGAAAGAACGGGACGTGTTTCTCGGGATGATGTGCAGCGGGCCAAGTAATATCAGGTGGCTTATGGTTCCTGACGGCTGTCTGGGACACAACTGAGGCTTCCGCTACTACGTAGCAAAGTGGCGTGGCAGAGAAGGGAGGGGTGGACGCCGACAGGCTGGTCTTTGCGAGAGACGTTGGACAGGGTCAAGTTCGTATGTCAAGCGGTTGATTGGCTGTTGAATATTGGCCGAATCGAGTCTGCAAATCGTTGTCGCGCTTGGTTTTGTGCTCCGTGAGATGCCGTTGGAGCCCTGATGATCAACCCACGTGAGAGCTGGCGGGGGTAAGCCAGGATGAGGGATGCTGAGGGTGGGGCCGCGATTCGTCGGCTGGCTGAACCCTTTGGCGATGACGTCTAATCTCTCGGCAGATTGGGGGTTTCGTGCGTAGGGAGAAATATAACTTTGTGGGCAGCAGTCTGCAGAAAGAAAAGAGAATGATGTTGACGTTGAGTGGTTCATGATGGATGGAAGTGGGCTCAAATGATGCAGGCGCCAAGGTACCTTATCCATAAGGTAGGTGCTAAAGGTAAGGTAGGTACGGAGTAGGTGGGTGGTAGCCTTGTGTGGCCCAGGTGGTTGTACTGTGTGCGGCTTACAGTGTGGACGGTGCTCTCGATGGCGTGTGCGGCGTGCCATCCTGGGAAGCCGCGCCTTACCCGACCGCCGCCGCTTCCATTTCTGAGATCCCCCGTGGACCCATGCCAGAGTGGATCCCATCTTCTCCGGGGGCCCGGGGGAGACGCCGCCGGGACCAGGGCCTGGCGATGGATGGGCAGCGCTAAGCATTGGTCTCGCTCGATCTTGAGAATCGCCTTTTCTTCCTCCCACTGAACCTGAGCCCTCCCTGCCTTGTCCTACCTTTCGTCATATATCAAACAGCCAGCCTCCGTCTCCCTATGTAACTTTTCATCAGAAAGTGACAATTGATCAAAAATCCCATTTCCCCTCTGCCATGTCTGGGTCTTCCTTGACATCTTCGGTATTCGTGACTAAAGCCTGCATCGTGTGGCGTGCTCCTAGCAAATACGACTTGGATTCGCACGCATCCATTTCCTCTCTGTCGGATTCCAGTCTGTGCGCAGCGTCCCGTCGCTTTGGCGCCATATCCTGTCGGCTCTCGCGACCTGGAGCTTGCTAAAATTGACCGCAACGCTGAAACGTAAGAACAGCCGATGGGAGGGAAAAGGCGGCAGTTACCAAGTAGATAGGGTGCGACGGGGAAAGACCCCCGACGGTGTTTTAGCAAACTTTCGGCAATGCGGTTGCTCCCGTCGCCCTTCGAAACTTCGGTCGTACAAGTTTGCGTGTCTTTGGGGTGGCCCGTTAGGCAATCGGATCATTGCATATCAAACGGCACTTGTTGATGGCTGATAGGCAAACATTGAACTTGGCCGGCATAGCACGGCCGCATTGGCCCATCGAATCGATCTGACAATAACACGATGCAATTTGGCAATCTGATCTGTGACCCAGTGTTGTGGTAAAGGAACCGTGGCACCCCAGGTTCGAAAAGTACGATAAACTCGCGCCTCGGCGATCGCGGAGATTCCCACCTGCACTGCACTGCATATCGAAAAAATCTGGTCCTTTGCTAAAATCCCTCATCAACAGCAGCAACTTGGATTTCACCAAGAGAAATCTTCTGCTGTGGATAGGCGTCACTTTTGGCTGGATCCTCGACGTAATTGGGTGCTGACTTCGTGACTATTGCCTTTCCTGGCTGAGGCGCTAGATCTCGTAAGAAGTGATATATGACAGGACCCGACGAGTTGTAGGCTTGTCGCGTCACAAAACCTGCCAACCTCCTGATTGATTTCTGCACATCTGACTTCGTCACTCGCTTTGACCTTGAAGAACAGGACTCATCCTTGTTCGTCGCAAGAGAGTTGTCTCGCGCTGTAAGTCGTCTCCCTCATAATGCGAGACTGCAGGTATCCTTCTTTGACCATGAAGAAGACAATCAACGTGTGATGAAACCGAGTTTGACCTGAGACAATCCGGTCAATTTGGAACTCGTCAGGAACCGTGAGCCAACACATGTCTCCCATCCAACGCAATTGCGGCTTGTTTGTCTTGGAGTGTTTGTCAAACCAGGCGCCCGACTGTCGGGACGCCGTTCTCCTTGATCGAGCGTACAGAGTAAGGTATGTTGAGGGAGGGGAGCTCTGCCGTAGTCCCCACAGACGACGACTGGCAGCGCACCCCGCTGACGATGCTTTTGGGCGATGCGCTATATCTCATTTTGCGACTGAATCCGAAATCACATCTCACGAACATGAATGCGATGACTTCACCCACTTTGTGCCCATTCGTAACCCACCCCATGAGCACATGATGCCTCGACCCAGTGTTTTCATCATTTTGCAGGTTCTCAACCTGATGCGCCCGTCCACGGCCTGGATCGCTCTGGTTCTGCACGAAACCCACGATCGCAATCTACCCAGTTCCTTGTCATCGTAGCACTATTGACGACAACGTAACGGCGGTATTGTTGCTTTCGGGCTTGCTTGAGGTGCGGCCGGTCCAAACAAGGGTCGGGAGCTAGGCAAGAGATGGTATTCCACATGCGAATGGACTGTTGTAAGTTTATTGTGGTGACATCGCATCGGATATCAGCAGGATCAAGTGCTTGTCGTCTTCAGCATAAGGTGAATGAAGAATCCGATTTTCAAAAGGCGGCCAGCCAGAAAGGTGTCGTCGATAACGATCGCGTTTGGTGTTACGGTACTATTTGGACGTTTGCCGAGCCTGCCTGCATTGGGCGCCTTTCGCCAGCCATCGCGCGCATGCGCTGGGGAACCCAGCAGCTTGGTGCAACCAAAAACCGACAGCGTGTCACGAAATCGTCAGAACCCATCAGCGATCCAGCAATCAAGATCTCGGACAATCGATCGCTGCCGAGACAAGCATCTCTTCAGGTCTGTTTGCAGTTGGCGAATGAAGGCATCCGAGCTGGGGACATGAGTCGTAAAACAAGTAGGCCCGTGAGGCGTCGATGGCGTGTAAGTGCAGGTAGTTGAGAAACGACACTTGATCTGTCATTTTGACGGTCTTTGCACAGGTACTTGTTGCTGGAAAGCCTTTGAGCATCCAGTGGACAAGTGGAATAGGCGGCGGGGTCTAGGCATCTCGCCAGATGCAGCCATCAGCGAAGCTGGGCAGGCCCCGGGGAAGGCATCCGACCATCTGACTGGCATGTCATCTGCAGGTGATTTCAACTGATGGGAGCAGCCGTTGCAATGTGGGCTGTCATCCCAAGATAGGGGGGAGGCAGATTGGTCGTATCTTGCGGGCCGTTTTGATTGGGCATCGTAATCATGGGGAGAGCCGTGTGCCATTGCTCGACAAGGGCTTTAGCGCAGCCATCTGTTCCGTAGCGCCATGGAGCATATTAGACCGCTACGACTGCCAGCAGGTCATCTGCAGAGGCCGGAGGGGAGGCCGGATGGCTTTCGCGGACGCAATCTTGAGGTTTCCGCCCTTCTTAATATGCCGTCCACGCTGTGGCTTGGCTGCCGCAGTTGTAGTTGCAATGGCAAGGTACCTGACGAGTCTGGATGCGTGGCTTCTGGAAGTTGTGTATGTGGTGTTGACAGTGGGCCAACGTGCATTTCGTCCGTAGCGAACGGTAGCATTTCGCGAGTCGCCAGCATGCCGCGAAATTGCAAGATACAGATACGAGGGTAAGGAAGGTATTGACAAGAGATTTTTTTCAATTTCAGTTGGGTGAATTCGTTTGTGTCATTGTCTTCTTCTCCTGCGATTGCTGATGGGAAGATGTAGAAGCAAGACACCACGCTGAGGGAGAGAAGGAGATGAGATCGAACCCCAGAAGCATCGCTGTAACCTGGAAGGAACGTCGATTGGAACCCTTGGCCGGCACTGAAGCCGATGCGTTGCGGTATACGTACCTGACTTACATAATGCACACAGCTCACAGCCCGCTTAGTTGCCCGTTAAAGGTGTATGGACCAAACGGAACGCAAGGTCTGTTTTGTTGCATATACAGGTACAGGGCCCGAAAATTTTAGTGGCGGGAACTTCCTTTCCCCGACTTCCAATTCAGAGGAGCTCCCAAGTCTGTCCCGCCAGAGCTCCGCTTTACCTCCCCAGTCTCTCAACACCAACCGCGCAAGGGACTCCATCGACACCCGTCTCGATCAATTGAACCGGCAGATGCCGTTCTGAGCTTGGTGAGCTGCTCCGAGAATGCCACGATGTTTTTGTTTTGTCTAACAGTAGCTTCAATGGAAAGGGGTATAATCCGATGCTCGCGCAACTCTCCCCTTCCGCCATGGCTTCCCAGAATGAGTCGCCTGACACTCGCCCGACGCAGTCGCAGGCCCAGCCAACATCCTCACCTTTCCAATCGAGAGCCGCGAAACAACTTGGCCTCTTTTTCGCCGGCGCCGGCTTCTTCGTATTTTCGGCAATGGTTACCCGACGCTCCGTGGCCCGCAAACAACTCGCCGCCTTCCCGAAATTCTATCAACCTAGCCACTATGCTGCGGGCAAACAAGGGAATCCAGAGGGTGGCATGATTGCCGTCGAGGCTTTGAACCTGGCCACACTGAACGTCATGAGCTTCGCAATCATGATGACTGGTGGTGCTGCTTGGGCATTTGACGTGTCTTCGGTCGACGACTTGAGAGAGATGGCTAGGAGAAGCATCCGTGGAGCGGCTGGCCAGACGGACGAGGCGGCTGAGAAGGAGTTTGAAGAATGGGCTGCAAATATTTTGACAAAGTTCGGCAAGATGCCGGAAGAGAGCAAAAAACAAGACGACACAAAGACCGAGGCCGATTCAAAGACAAGCAAGTAAGGACGGCGAAGTGGCTACTTCTAGACCATGCTTATCCTCTCTGTCGCGAGATGCGGACGCTCCCTGGGCAAGCCTCACATTTGGTTGCTACCGGATCGTTTCCGCCGCGACAAATGTACAATTGATAAGGCGAATATCGCCAGATAAGACACATCTCACCATCAAGCGACTGAACAGCTAGTACTGCCCGCTCTGAGCTAGCATTTCTACCCAGCAAGAGTGCTGGCTTTCGTGAGCAAGCGAGACCGGACGGGGTCTATCGAAATGAAGAAGCCACCAAGACGGCGGTGTTGACTTTGGTCTCAACCTGTGGCGGAAATTCGGTGGCCTCGGTCCATGTCTACAACGGGGCTCTGGGTTCTGCACCGCGGCGTTCCTGGCAGCATACGGATAGGGTGATCAGTCATGCTGTCTTAGAGCCAAGTCGGAGCCCCCAATTTGTGGACCGCAAAGACTCGATAACTTCATGGGAGAAAGGGGTTTAAGCCCATGTTCGACTTGTGAAATCTGGCGGGGTCACCGCTTAGAAGCTAGTGGCTGAGGAGGTTTTGCAGGCGTTCGGCTACTCCACGTCCGCGCAGTCTGGATGGTGTTCCGGCATGGTCGAACAACCAATGGCGTGTCTCGCCCTATCACTTCTCAGAATTTTGCGTTCCATGTTCATAACATTTCTTTTGAAATGAGTCTCTCTGTCTGCACCGAACAAGCGCCATGATATGCTGCCGCGAAGGATTTCCAGCTATTCAGACAGCGTCAATGGCGTCAAAAAAGTCTGACAGTTGGATACAGTTGTCGTAGATGATGCCTTTTTCCTGCTTCCGAGATGTTTGACTCGAATCTCTTTCTTATGTCGACTACCAGTGATGATCCATGTCCAAGTGGCCAAAGACGAGAGACGTGAACGATACGAACTGGCTGAAAGCCATGTTCCGATACACAATGGTGCTTGGTACGCAATTGCGAAGGCACTGGCTGGCTTACACAACCGTACACAACCACACAAGCGTGACAAGCCAGTTCAAAGCAGCCAGCCAGGTCTTGAGGGTGGGGAAAGGGTCCGAGACAGCCATGGCGGCATGGCTTTGCTACCTATACAAATCACACCCCAGTCGTCCCGGCCTGCCCCGTCATGATCCCTGGTCTGTCGTCGACAAGGATCTGTACCTTACGGCCCTAGGTACCTAGCAGATCGCCCTCTAGTGCATCCTGGGATTTCTTCCATGTACACGCCCTTACCCCTTGTCCCTACGTCCGCAAGAGATGGGAGGGTGTCGACTGGGATTGCGTACGAGTTCATTCTGGCGGATGTGCGATGAGGCTTCCGCTGCAGCTCCTCCTTGACCCATGGTATGGGTATCGGACCCGAATCGATGCCAAGTCGCATATGGTACAGTCAAGTGCCCTAGGCGTATGCGTTTACGCTTCTCTCATATTCCGATTTGTGTTATAAAATTCGTCACTTCCTCGTCAACACTGCTGGTCACCGCTCCTCCGTGTTTCTTCACCTATATCACCCTGCCTGATATTGACGCTTCGACGTTGTCTTCGCACACCATCTACTACTCTGTTCACAGTGTAGCCTGGTCTCGACTCATCCACGGACGTAACGCCGACTCTCACCAAGCTATGTGCCACGCCGAAAACTATTAATCCTCGTGGTGGTGTTGATATTTACCTTGCGGCCTGCCCACTTCTTTCTTTCCTCTTTTCCATCAGACTAGCAGCCTTCCTTGGAAGACGATATGTCACATAATACGATCCTGGATAGCGATCCAGTCGGCGCAAACATGCAGCCGGCGCATGGCACGCTTGTCCATGGCGGGCGATCTCTCGACGGCCAGGAATACCAGCGAGGTGATCCGGTGGCCATCGTGGAGAACGGCACAGCAGAGGACCTTTCAGATGCGCTTCACATTCTCAACCTCCGGACCAACCAATGTATGCTCGTGCCTTTGAAGGCTGTCTGCTGGGTCCCGACTCACACTGAGCAACGATCCGGAACCACTTTCCTGCTTACATTGTACGGCCCGAGCCTGGATTTCCGCCGTTCCGTCTCAGAGCGCCCTCAGATGGGATATCGCGGTATCGCAACGCTCTTTGGCTCCTGTGTCTACGTTGGACGCGAGGTCATGCTGGAGGGTAACGCATCAAGAGTCAATCTGGAACCCGCCAACAGAGTCTCCTTGTTTACGGCCCAGTGGGACGCACTCTCACTCAGCACGGATGTGCAACAGCCTGCATTGACTCCTTCGGCATCCTCTTGCGCATCGTCCAGAAGCCCTTCTGAGTCGGGGGACGACGTTCCTCCTCCTCGGTTCTACCGTGTGCAAGGGCGTCGAGACTCTGCTATTGAAATTCGAGACCCTGATTCCCCCATTTACAAGTCATCTATGGGACGAATGGTGCGCACCCTACCTTGAAAGCCACGGAGTTCCAGAACTTCAGCTGACCGCTCTTCAACAGTCCACTTCACCTAAGCCGTTCCACATCCCCACCGTATCTTTCGCAACGAAGCCCAACACTCGTATTATTGCTGAAGCACCGAAAGCTCGACCATACGGAAGCAGCACCTGGTCAGACTTAGAATCTGATGACGAGTTTAGCTACGACATCTGTCCATCATTCAGCCTCGACCCTGCCTTTGCTGACAATCTGGACCTCTGCATTGGCGAACATCACATGGACGGCATGATTGCAGACGCCGATCTCCAGGTCAACTTTGTTTTTATGCCGCAGAACGAGAGTAGCAACTACGTGCCTGGACAACATGACCAGCAAAGGCAGGGTGCTAACGCTCAGGAGCCTCTGTGGGTCACGCAAGGCCTCAACACAGATAATGGCAATGCTTGGGATACCTTGCAGATGCCACCACAGCAGGTTCCGGAAATGCGGCAACCCCAGTTGCCAATGCCCCAGCGACAACAGGCGCTGCCCTCGAGGGCAGTCAGCCATGGCGACTACTACGAGCAGTATCGCTTTGCGGAGGAGCAAGGCAGCTCTCACAGCCACAACGGACCCGTGGGCCATCATCCTCCGCAACCGGAAGCTGTTCACCTGCAAAATGACCCTCGCGCCAGCTACTTGCCTTCTCAGATTCCTCCTTCACACCCTTCTCAGCCCCTTCAAGATTTCCAAATGCACCCGCGGTATCCGGAACAGTCGAACAGACTCCCGATGCCAGGCCCCTCATTCCCTGCGCCTCAAGAGGTCCATGTTATCCAGAGCAACCGCCCCACATCCCGGCCATCATACCCCCTCCCGTCAAGCTCTTATAGCCCGGTACAAGAAGGCAGCTTGCCTTCGACTTCACAAAGTCAACAGCCAAGGCGTAGTCCGCGTCCTGACGACTCTCGCCCTTCAAGCACACGCGGGACGCCAGTCATGGCTCGCCGAGCACCAGCACAACCCGTTCATACGTTTACGCCGAGTGGAATCATCGATTCCTTCCGACAGAGCACACAAGCTCACATCAGCTCCTTGGAGAGTCATTGCGAGCAATTGCAGCAGAGCCAGACCAGCGATGACCAACTCCGTCAAGTGAACGAGTCGCTTCAAGCCGCTCGACGAAACAACGAGGAGTCTTTGCAGCTTCTCGGCCTGCTTCAGCCTATCACCGGTATCCCTTTGAAGGGCACAGAGAAGAGGCTTCAGTCGATCGCTGATCAGATCGTTGATGCAATCAAGAGCCTGCTTCCCGACGGCAGCGATGGTTCTGGCAAGACGATCGAACAGTTGGGCCAAAAAGTACAAAGCCTCAAGGAGTTCATCGAGTACGTTGAGGGAGTTCACCCTGAGGTGGTCAAGCGCCCGCAGGACCCCGCGACAGCATCTACGGACAAGAGCCAGACTGTCCCGGTCACGACTGCGAACCGGGTCCCCTCGGCTCCCGCGTCCGTTTCTTCTCACACCGCGGATGAGTCTGACTCCTGTCGCTGGGTAGACGGCCAGGCTACACCCCCGCCGGATCGATCCGCAGCAATGGCCTTGAACCGAGACCGCTCGCGCATGTTCCGGGACATGGCTGCTGCTCATGGTCGTCGTCCCGAGCCTCGCATCAACACTGCTCCAGAGTACTATGCTCCTACCAGCTATAGCCAGCCGTCATCCCGAATTCACTCGCCGCTTGCTACGCATTCTGCGCCTGCGGAGCCTCCCCATGCGGCTGGTCACGGTTTCTTCCAACAGCCTCTCCCAACACAGATTCAACAAACGATGCCCATCGCCGACTTTGGGACCCCGCTGCAGGAGCGAAACATGCAAGCCTACCCGCCTCCCACCTCGGTCGAGATGATGCGACCGATGCAGCCCGTGTCGAGCCTTCCACCTCAGCACTACACAACGCAAGAAAACAACTTCTACCTGCGACCACCGCCACCAAACTGCCTGTACCCAACGACCGGAGCCGAAATGGCCCAGGCTGCCTACGCTCCGCGGTCGCCCGTGGGTTACCAGCCGGCCCCGGGCCCAGCGCAGAGCAACTACTACCAGGACATGCGGTCTGGTCTCCCGGACCGGCGAACGGTCCGCCAAGAGCGTCCTGCTCCCTATTCCCTCAACTATAGGGATCAAAGGCGACGAAGAGGAAGCCAGTGATGGGCTCCTTCGATTTCACACGAAATATTTTACACACGTATATAGATTGGGTTCCGGCTGGCTATTGTCTTTTTTTTGCCATTCGACTGTGTCGATGGTTCTTCTTTTTCTGCTTATCATCCTGGTTCTAGCTAGCGAGCATTTGATATCCTGCATGTTGTTATGGCGAGGCGTTCTCGGAGCGAGATCGATTGTTTCCCTGGAGCGAACTGGCTGCTGGAAGATGTAGAGATGTCATCTAAAACATCGCGGCCCTTTAATTTCTAACTGCTAAGCATATTTCGAATGTTATGAACTTTTTGTTGTTTCTTCAGGAGGCGGAGGGGACGACGGGACATTGGGTTTACGAAGGACAATGTTCACGTTTGGCGAAGGAAATTGTTTGATATGGATTTGCTCGGGGTTGGCCATGGTAAAAGTTCATGATGTTTATAGAATGAATGACACATTACTCAATCAAAGACTGCCTTGCAATCATATGGTGATCTGGTATCCCCCAAGCTGGGCCCGAGTGGCATGAACAAGACGTGGCAAATCCTACCACCCGACCGCCGACTTCCTCAGGCTCCGAGACGCCAAGACAAGCCACTCTTCACGTGCACAACCACCGAACCGGCCGGCGGAAAGATATCAAGTAAAGCAGGTGAGCAGGTATCGATCGTCCACCGGACCGGGGGGTTTTGCGGTGGCCTGGCACGGGCCCCGCCCTCCAATCCGGGGTTTATCTGCTCCACTTAGCGGGAAGCCGGGATCTGCCCGGCTACGACAGCAACTGACGCAAGCTAGCGACCCGAATCGGTATTTCCTCCGGTCGCCGAGCCTTTCTCTGACTACAGCCGAAATCGAAGGTCCCGCCTGTTTCTGACGTTTCGCAGGAAACCCAGGAAGCTAGGAGAGGGGAAGGGGGAAAAGAGAAGGATTCTGGACCAGTGATTTGTTGGCGGCCTTGGAACGACCACTTGGACAATTCATGCCTCGGCAGGATCGCTACTTAGCGTGCCAAGGGGGATGCTCATGCATACACGTTCGGTCTCCGTTGAAGACAAGTGAAGAACAGTGGATTGTGAACCCCTCTTTCTCTCTACCTATTCACTAGTGGCCACGTGTTTCCCGTCCCCATGGCCATTCTTTCTGTCGGTGAGACGATTGAGGATGTGTTCTTTGGGGGTTTCTAGCTTAATCTATTCCGCTGACTTGATGCGATAGGCAGAGAGAAGCCCGGAAGTCGACGGATGTGGTTCCCATCCCCGCATAGGGATCCATACGGAAAACTCACCTCCCTATGCGGAGGTGGCCTTCTGAGGCCGGGGGACGGACGGGATGGCGGGGACCCTTGCTCCGCCTCCTTTCATCGGGCATGATGAGACGTCGATGGGTGCGCCGAGGCAGAGACGGCGGTGACTTCCCGTGTTGGAAAAGGACTGAGTTTCCGGACGCCTATATAAAGACTCGAGAGATTCGACAACGTTGCCCACGGGAGAACACTCTACACGGATAAATTTCAGCGGCTGGCCTTGAATCATCCAACACCAAAAACCAACAAATCAGACTTCAAAACCTTTGAATAGCAAACGCATACAAAACAATGGCCATCACCAGAATCGGACTCATTGCGCTCGCAGACGGCCCTGCACAAGATGAGGCGGTGAAGAGGTTCAGCAACTTTGTCAACGACTGCAAAAAGGTAAATTCCAATATTTGGATCTACCCACCATGAAAGATCTGAGGAGATATGCTTTGCTAACATTGTGGTTTTTCTTCGGGATCATTAGGAGGATGGCTCAACGTACCTCGTCGCCTCAAAGGCTAGCAAGTGCAAGGTTCTGACCGACGTCCCGGGTTCCCAGGCATGGTCCGTCGTTTACGAGATTACGTTTGCCAGCGAAGCGTTAGTACCCGTCTCCCCGTCTTCGTTCTTGAACGGAAACGCAAACTTGTGGCTAACCGACGATGTTGGTGATTAGGGATATGGAGTACTACCAGACCAAGGACCCCATCTACCAGGAGCTGATGAAGCAGGCTGCCGAGGGCAAGGCGACGGGCTTCATTGCTGTGTCTGCAGAGTTCTAGATGCTGGTCGTATAGATATCCAAATGAATTTCAACATGAGTTTATGAAGTATTGCTTTGCTGTTGAATCATCCATTCATTCATTGCTACGACGGCAGAAAGGCCCCAGGTATTCAATATGGCCTAGCATATCATTTTCCCTCCAGAAGATCAAAGGTTTTGTCTCCATTTTGAGGACCTTGTTACGATTAACTACCAGCGAAATGAAACTGGCCATTCAACGATGCTTTCTACCGAGCATCTCTGAGCACGTCATCCGGCATAGTAGCACGCTCCAGCTAGCTGCCATAGAGGGGCAGTAGGAAACATCAATCGATTTGGAGGCCTATTCAAATCGAAACCTCTGACCCTTGGAGAACCCAGGGCTCATAGTTGTAAAACCTACAACGTCATAATCTGGGGCAGCCCGGGGACCCAATACATTGCCTTCCCGAAGTCTTGGTAAGAGGTTTGTCACCAAACACTCCTTCTAGCACTCTCACAACGTATCTGGACTTCTATGACGTGCCTCGCTGCTATTTACAACCTTCATCGCAATCGGCAGCCGGGTTTCTCTCTGTCCATGCTCCGGTATAGTTGCAGGCGAAGCAAATTGGTCCCATGAAATGGACTTTGACATGCAATTATGTGGAATACTGGCCAGGCCGATGCCTAGATTCTACAACACTTGTTGCTGGCATTCTGTCTAGACAGAGATACCATCGTTGGACGCAAGGTCCTATGCTTTCAATGATGACTATACTCGCCGTAATGCCCGCCGCCGTCTTCTCGTTAATGCTCAGCAGGTCCAAATGGTCCCTCTACCGAAGTTCAGATATCGATGCAACCCTGGTAGAGACGCGCCAGTGTAATCACCGTTATAGGGTAACCAAAACCTTTTGCTTCTGGACAATCTGATGAAGAGACGAAATACAAGGAACCTGTTGAGCGTGAAACACACGTGCTCACGGACAGATTCCCCTAAACTCAAGATGCGACGGACTTGGTGTCTCGATAATGTCGAATTGATCACCTTCACAGAGCGTTTATCAAAAATGATACAAGACTTCCCTCATCTTATAAAGGTCAAAGCGACGAGGTGAAGTGATGATGAGGGTTGTCTTTCTTGCTCCAGATGATATGTAACTAAGAATTTTACCCGAAATCTTGACGTCGAAGGGGTATCGGAGAAGCTCAGAGCGTCTAGATCTATAGCTGATCGTCAATATCATCACCATCATCACCCCGATTTGGAATGTCGCGAGAGTAGAACTACTTGTAAACCATCAAAACTCCTTCTCGAGTAATAATCACGCATGAAAAGTCCATCTACCATCATCAGTACCTAGACATGGCCATCCGTGACAAGGTCAAGAAGGTCAATCGACATAACAAAACCCGCTCAACCCCATCTCCCTCCCTCCAGCCCCCAGAGCAAAATTCCTCGACGGACAACCCCAAAAGAGGGGTGGCAACACATCGCGCTAACAAGAACCTCGGATGCAAGCTCAAGACAATGACGCCCCGAGATAGATCAAAACCTCCTCCACCCATCCAGCTTGACCATGTCCAACTCACTCCTGTCGGAAACAACCCACCACCACGAAGTCTCTCCCAGAAGAAGCCAAGGCCGTTGAGAAGTCAACGCAAAAAGCCGACGTACGGTAAGCGTCATCATTGAACAGTACGCCCAACCGTTGCCCCGTCATCCGAAGTAGAATGAGTAAAGCAAACGCCCATCATTTCGTCTCATCGCCAACGGCCGGTCTTCACCGGCCTTCCGGGGGAAAGCCGTTCGCCCCCGGGATCCTATTCTAAACACTTCCACCGCCGCAACGACAACAGCATCGCCGCAAATGACCCAAAGAAGCTTTGGCACAATAGAGACTAGATACACACGAATTAAAATCGGAAAGGTTTGGCCAAGTATCCTCATGTTCATCACCAGCCTCGGCGAACTTTGGAGAAAAAAAGAAACCTTCAACATGACGGTAACGCAGAATAAGAGTAATTCCGCCTCATCACCAACAACGAGAGACGCGGTATGGGGCCAGAAGGGTGGATGCCGTCGATATTTCGAAGCAAAAAAACACCAGACGATATAGTTACAAAACGAACACAAAAAAATGAGAACTCGAATAACCTCCGTCGCCAACAACAGCCCCAAAACCATTTCAATCCCGCCGGAGGGATACCTGTCTGCCAAGTACTCACCTCACTCACTCACCTCACTCACTCACCAAACTCACCTTCCCTAACCTCCCTCCCAAAGCTTAAGATTAAAAGACAGCCGAGGTCTTGGAACCAAAAACAGTAATCGATTCGTCGCCGACAAACACACAGACATCACCGTTCAGCAAAGCGCGTTAAAAAAGCACTAAAAAGGCCATGAAGATCCAATTAAACATTCGTACACCCCAGCCATTAACATTTAGAGTTGCTCTCACTTACGACGAACCTTCAATGTCCGATCAAAATTACAGTTGTCAGTTTGTTTAGTGAACACCCGACCAGTTCATGCCCCCCCCTTCCCCCCTCCTTTCTCTTTCCCCAATCTCTCAGCTGGGACTTGGACCTTCATGAGCCGAGGCTTTAAGGGAGTCAAAACGAGACAACACAGAGAGAGGGAGAGAGAGGCGCAAGCTCTGGCCACCTATCTTCTCACATACCCTTCTCTCTCCTCTCATTTGTCGTATATACCTGTAGATATGTAAACCTCGGTGATTTGAAACGCAGCAAGCTCCCAATTCCGAGGTCCGTCCCAAGTTGGTATGTGCAGGATTTAGACTTTTTGGTGCCTCTCTATCCCACCGGCGCCGCGGATGATCTCCCACAACACATAAACCCGGAGCAACGTGCCCGGACTCGTAAAGAAAACAGTAATCGCCGACCCGGTCGCCCGCGGGTCTCCGCTCGGGAGTGGTCGCCCGGACATGAAGACGGGCGGGCATATCATTTGACGCGGCCGCTTTCCTTGGTCGAAACTCCGTCTTAAGTGAACACAGGGTATCCTTTCGTCCACGGAATTTGGTTTCCGCACGATACTAGACTACGTGTTTCGATATGCTTGACAGAAAGGGGGCGACGATTCCCCCTAAGTTTAACAGCATGATATCAAGGGTCCAACCTGCAGAACGCTATTGAACGTGCCTGTGTGTGAGTGCGCGGACAAAAGTGTCGCGCGCAGCCGCGGGGACCTCCAAACTAGGTAGGCTGGTAGGTAGCCCCGAGGCTGTCAACCCATCGGGGACGTTGAACAAGTTCTGCCTGGAAACACTTGCTTGCGGACAGAATGAGTAGAGTTCGTTCCATTGTCGGGTCATCCATGATCATCCGTGCCATCACGCACGTTCGTGGTAAAACGCAGAGGTTAATCTTGACACTTGCAGCGCTTATGGGCACCACTTCAGGAAAGGATACATTAGACGAATGTACTGGCTTCAGTAAAGTTGAAGTTCTGTTCGAGGGTTCGCGAGAATGGCTCTCGAGAACAAGTCGGGCGCAATGAAACGCCCAGCGATGTAGAATCTCTCAGTCCACTTGTTGGAGCATTTGCCAAATTCAACGCACCGAGTCCGCCGGTTTCGGCACGGGAAGAAGGGCTCTCTTCAGAGACGTTTCCGATGAAATTGGCAGGTCGCGCCATCACCGCCGACCGACTCCCGAACGCATCTCGATCGCAAGACCGGCCACGGCAACAACGGTTCCGGTTGCCAGCCATGCATTTGACTGGGGTCGCTGCGACGCCAACCCGGGTGCCAGTCGCCGCTCTGCCGCTTTCAGATGCCGGGAGAAGACCGGCGTGGGCATCGGCAGGATGCACAGTGGGGGCCCCACTGCTCCGTGACGGCGGGATGACTGATCGGGGTTCATCGTACGACGACTTTTTGGTTGCAAATCAAGCCGCCCTACCCATCCCCACCGCAAGAAATTTCACCAATGGCCTCCACTGCGAATATTTTGCATTCTCACGACAGTAAGACTAGAACGCGCACACCACGGGCGTCCCTTTCGGCATGAGTGGGGCGGACTTTGGTCGGAAGACATTCGGGTAGGTGATGACGGTTACCTTGTCTAGACCGCCGTGCGCTTGAGCCGCGGAAGGTGACTAGCATACCGTAGTGAATAAGGGTTGTCATGCTCATCTCTGGGCCTGCCCGGCGATACATTACCATTCTCGTAACTCACGAGGTAATGTAGCGATGAGGTATTTCTGTGGATGGGAGGTTGGTTGCTGCACTGCCTGCTCCAACCAAGGCTGGCGCTTTCGAAAGTTCTGATAACAGAATTCGATATCGTGTGGAGTCTGAACGCACTTCGTGATCGCAAATTCGACATGTTTGACTCGTGCGAATGTGAGCTGCCTTGGCAGCCATCTACTTTTTACTGCTGATGACTGTTGACCAACCGCAAATCGTTTTATAATGTGACGGAATAGGAAACCAGACTGACACATGATATCTAGCCAGGTACGAGGGGAAAAGCTTGGCAAGCCATTGTTGCAGATCCGAGATCTGCTTCCCACCGTTGCAGCGTTTGACTGACAGGCTGTAGCCTGACTTGACCGAGGCAGATGCCCATGCGTGCCCTGGTTGATGATGCTTGGAGCTTAGCCAGGCATAGATGTGTCCACGATAGGGCATCGACCAATGCCTGACTGAGCGAAAGATACGGATACATAGGCAAACGAAACCATATCAGTGCTTGCATGCGAATCGTTTGGGGCGTGTTGCTTGTCGTACTGTCGCTTCCAAACCCTTGGCGGATTGGCCCACCTGAAAGAGACCAATTTTGTTGCCAACTCGTACCACAGTAAGTGACTTCTGTTCTAATGCGACGGGTCTCTTGGAAGTCTTTGCATAGATGCCCATGGAAATCTCAGAATCCATCCGGAGATAGCAACGGGGGTCAGGTCCACTCCCCCGAATATTTTGCAGACAGGGGCCGGTGGCGTGACTCGACAGTCAGACCGTTCTTGACTATCGCCCGGGCGTCGGCGAGTCTGCTCCGCAACCAGCCATTCAGCTGCCTTCCAAACATACCCAGGAAGAACGATTGAGGAACGTTGTAGATCGAGATTCAGGACCCCTGGATGCAGAGTCGACCAAGAAAAAGACGATGCAAACAAGGCAGCGGGCTCGCGCATAGAGTCAGTCGGGCCACTTGTTCCGATCACGTCTCCAGCTTTCCGTTCGCCGAAAGGGTCAACCGTAATTTGACATGGTTGAGAATACTTGCTCCCGTTCGTGAATATCCACACCACAACGGCCTCAACTTTGGTGCCCTTTGTGAATTGGTCCTCCGGGAACGTGGGTATCACCAAAAGACGCCGCCCCGGGACCCGCTGCCGGGCGCCAAGACCAGATCGGCATCCGTGAATATTCAATTCCGCAATCCCGCTTGCGAGTCTTCCCGGCCCCGGAATCTACTGTCACCTGCGTAGGTATGCAGCCAAAGGGACATATGGTCAGAAAGCTTTGCTACTGGCGAACCCCACATGCCTCGGTTGTTGGAGCACTCAACTTGTCGATTTTGAGTGTGGACAGCGCGATCATGCGCCCCGACAATCCACCAGGGACGGGAAGACGTGCAACCCCGGTGCGTATCAGCTTTCAGATGGCGGTGCTGCATACGTCGTTCGGTACCCACGAGCTTGTCCTGGATGATGCGGAATCACCAGAGGAGGGACCCCATGTGAAGGGAAGCTGCCTAGCATGATGATGGTTCCTTAGCTTCGGAGCCGGCGTTCAGCACCTGGAATCCACGACCCGTCCGATATCTCAAGTTTGTGCGTTGTCAAGGTAGGTCTAGATACGGGCCGAGGGGTGAGACCAAAGACTGGAAACGTTCCGCCAGTATGCATATAGCTCAAAGCTTTAGCTAGAGTTTCGTGCGCTTAGATGACGTCGCTTGCATCCCAATTTCCTCTAGACACAAAGGGGAGGCATTGTGCATGTCATCGTGGCATAGTGGTCTAGTTTGCCGGCTGCCATTTTCAAGGCGCGAGGCTGCCTGTCCAGATCGATTTGGAAGCCTCGATACGTTGAGGGGGCTTGATTGGAAATCCTTCAGACCGACAAAGGTCGAGAACCAACACCAAATCAAAGTCGGTATCGCGTAGCGGGACAGCTCCAACGCCGCGCCGACAAGCAATGAGGCTCCAATGCGACCACACGTCATGCAGCGAGTTTTGGTGGAGTCGAGCCTCGGCCGAACTGGAAATTAGCAGAGGCCGAAGTCCGCTTCTGAGCAGAAGCGTACCGATGGCCCTATTAACGCTCAGAGAAGCTGGTAGGGCGGATAGCGCCTAGAAGACAGCGTGTACACGGGCAGAAGAATCAGTGGTCTATCCGATGCTGACGATATCCCTGTTTCAGGACCTGGTGTGTAGGAGATGGTAGCAACCAAAAATGCATGTAGAGCCGTGTACCGTCCCCAGCCCGCGTCCAGGTGCGTTGGTATCACGATGGCGGGGAGAGGAGGCGAATAGTCTAAGTGAGCCATTTTCAAGATTCCGGCTTCTCCCTTAGGCCCTTGATAGAAGACCCTGAAAGAAATGATTTAGGGGGTCATGAGGAGGTATCCGCGGGACGGGGACCAGGGGATCCCACAGCTTTGGATCCCGATCTCGTGATGGATGGAGAGGGAAGTTTCGATGTCGCGAATGTACACTATCTGTACCGGATGGGAGGTTTGCGGCGCAGCCAGCAGACCGGGTTCAACTTGTCTGGATCGTAAACGGTAGGAGAAATACAAAATAGGAGGGCCAGGGTTTAGGGTCGCTGTTCTGTCGGTGGTTGAGAGTCTAAGTCGGAGGCCGAAAGGCCGCTTTCGTTGCCGAGAGGTGGCTGTTACTGGGCCCTGGCGGATGCAATTGGCTTATGATCGGCCCAGGATCGCCCGGGATAACTTTATGAAAGCTAATGCAGTCCAGACGGGGAGCGGGAGGCATCCGCTGGCTTGGGCGGGCTGCGCTACCTGGCGGATACTGATCCGAGCCAACCCTACTGTGAGGTATTAGTGCGGTGTAGTGTAAGGTAGGTAGCCCCGTGCTACGGATTGGGTGTGGCGGACTTAAGATTATTGATAACATGTGGCCCTTGATGACAGCGGGCAGGCGGCGTCGCCATCATCAACAGACCAGACGGGGACGATTCAGGAGAAACAGGACGATCGTTGCCTTGTGAAGGTTCTGGGTTGATTTCAACGACGCAAACGGGCGCGCGTTGTTGAAGAATCACACCTCGGAAGCAGGTAGGCATTCGATAGCGGACCGTGCTATGCTGAGCTGAAGTTGATCGAAGGGCATTCATAAGAAACCCAAACCGATGTGGTTCCCGGGCGGGATTCAACGGCGGAGGGAATTCCCGACGGTCATGCGACGTGAAGAAGCTGCACGAAGATAGTGTAAACAAAGATTAAGATTCTGGAAGATGATGCATGGAGATAGATGGTAGTTTCGATGGAGACAAGATGGGACTGCAGAGGTACTCGGAGAATACAGCCCGGGATTGGACGTACTCGAAAACGGTACGTACAGGATCGGTGTTGAAATACCTACCTATATGATGCAGCTGCGCGTGTGAGCGGCACTTTCCTGAATGGGGTCAAGTGGATGCGGCACTTGACAGCAGTGTAGCCGATTAGTCAGTTAGGCCAGGATTTCCACTAAGCCGTACAGAGACGCGGAGATGACCCATCGGCATTTATGTGGTGGAGGGAAAGAACCATCTTCTAGAAAAATTCGACAGTCCCACGATGATTCCACCTCGTCGTTATGAAAGGGGGGGTACACGAGCGAGGATGAGGTCACGACCGACGGACAATGTTCCGCTCTTTGGGTGGTGCTTCCGCTGCACTGCACGTTATCTGTTTTGTACGGAGCGTCCACGGAATGGGGTTTGTTGGAAAAAAAAAAAGGTAGGTACCTCCTAGCATAATGGTGGTTGGGATGCGGCTGCTACTGTATTTCTCCGTACTCCGTGCTACCAGGTAATACCAAAGCACCTAAGGTACATACTGCGTAATTTCTCGATGTTGTGTAATCAATGTCGGGGATGATTGGTTGTCTCTCCCTCAATCCATCTATCCCACCCAGTCCGGCGATTAACTAAGCTTTTTCTGCTCCTCCGCCGTGAGATTTCTAATTCGTCCCATGTCAAAGCCGATTGGAGTCGGCGACGGCGTCAGCCACAGACCGATGAGACAGAGCCCGCTGTTGGCTGCTTATTACCGCCGCCCACGAGGTGGTTTTGACGGCTCGCCGTGGTTTTTTTTGTAGATACCTAGGATACTCCCTGCTAGTGCTACCGAGATATCATCTTTATGGCAGCGTTATTGGGCTGAAGCCATACTTCTCTCTGAGGACACTATCCTGGTCGAACCCTGATGGCTCGGTTTACCAAGGGCACGACCCAGTGCAACGGGTGTGTCAAGTCCGATCGCGATGAGCTTGAAAACCGGCTGGATGGCCTGCTATGGTCTAGGTAGTTGGTGAACGAGAGTCCACGTAGGTGGTTTTACTGTGTATGTGGTAGACCCGAACGTGATTGTCGGTAAGCAACCACTTACACGGAGATGTTATCTCCGCTCCGTGGATCTACGCCCCAGGCCCGATCGGCATGGGGGAACGGAAGACAACACAATGATGCTAACGTTACGTGTGATTATCATAACGTGCCTGAAGGGAACAATTGTCTCACCCCCGGAGACAGTCCATAGCCATGCAGTGTTCCAATGAGTAAGGTATCCAGCCTCATGATTGGGGGGTTGTCTAAGGTAGATGAGTCACAACGGGCATGCCATGCGGTTATAGTGACTGAGCAGCGGACATGAGCGAGAAGAGAGAGTTGCAGCAAAACTACCTTAGGTGCTGAGCAGAATTGATAGTTGTGAGGGGCATGTCCACTATTTCGTTGAAAGCATCCATCGCGCTTGTGGTCACAGGAAGGAAGAATCTGCCAGTTAAATCCGGCGGGAATACCTCGCCGATTACCTGAGCGTTATCTACCTTAGTTACCTTAGTCCGGGCCTGGCCCACTAAAGACCCACCTCTGCACACCTTTACCTCAAGTGGGACACACCGATGCGTGCCTGATCCTCCTCCCCGGCCTGTTGGCACCCACGCACCACACACCACGCACCCACACACAGCACCTCATCCACGCCCGCGGTTGTTTCCCGCTTTGCATCTCCACGACAAAGTAGCCTAATTTTGCCCTAGCTGACGGTTTGCCCTAGGCAACTGGGGGCTTTTGGTCCGGGCAAAAATGATCTCCATTGCTTATTCTCGCCCTCCTCCGCCCGGGCACCGTTTCGGGAACCGATACGGCCAACCTGACAAGAGCAAGGGACCGACAGCTTGGGCGCAGCCACACCGCACATGAGGTGGTGACGAGACAGTATCTCGTACTCGTACGGATACCGATGCAGCTACCCCAGATGAGAACGACGTCCTGCGTTTCTGTACTCCGTCCACACTCTTAAACCAACTGAGAAGGACACACTACTTATTCACACATGGAAGCTTCGATCCTTGGCACACGGGCCACGGCTGGAACAACATGGCAGCTGGAGCAAAGACGCAGGGAAGTAAGCAAGTGGGTGTCAGCCCTCCACCGCCCACGTTCTCAGACATCAGAAAGAACCCAAAGATCCCAGAAGCAAGGATCCCAAGCAGGAAGCAGCCACGGTATAGATCACTCGAATGGGCGGTGGCGGGTGAGGATTATTGGGACTTGGGGCAGCTGCCTTCAACAGTTGTTGGTTCTCATATTCCACATGGAAGGGGAGGATCATGGCAACCACTTCGGATAGCAGTCTATCTGCCTACCGCCACCACTCCCGTGCCTCTACTTTGGTTCAGCCTGATGCATTGCAACTTGATCCGCCACAAGTCCATCATCACCATTGTATCTTACCATCGCCGACCATCTTCGCATGAATCTTGACCCCATGCCGACGCCTTACAGCTCAAGCTCAAACCAACCCTTGGTCACCTCGAGCTGGCCTTGCGAGCCTCTGCTCCGTGCGGTACAGAGCACACCTCAACAGCTCTCTCGACTCTCGAGTCCCTTCTCACGGCACTGTGCCTCACGAGACCTTTCTTGGCGGCTTGTCAACGGTTGACCGTGAACCTACCTACCACCGGCGGAGGAGCGGGCCACAGAGCGGCCTCGCTACCTTGAATCTTGTCCGTGCTCCGCAATCTCTCCGCGCACCATCGGCGAATAGGCTGTCACCCTCCGTTCCAACTCTCAACTTTCTCCTCATCGCCGCCGGACTTTTGTAGCAGTCCACCTACCCGACCCTTTCCTGTACGATCGATCAACAACGAACCGTTGGCTCCGCCTGCCGCCGTGGGAGTGGCCAGCGGCCGAGGCCTTGTCGGCAGAGAAACATCATCGCGGCTCTTAATCGTTGACTTTGAATTAGAGTTTGCTGCTCGAAACTAGACGCCATGACGTCTTTACACTCTTTACACCCTCGGACGGTGTCATGGTATCAGACGGGTTTGATGGTGGACTCAATCCCACTGCACGCTCCCGCCGCATAGAGTGCTGCGCTGGCCAGAAGTTTGGCCTGAAGTATCTCTTCTTCCTGTCGTCAGTCGACCTCGAACAACCTGCCTTAAGCTGCACCGCCTGTGAGCTCCCACAGAGTTCGCGGTCAGGTACAACCTGCCTTCTATGCAGCTCGCCAAAGCATCGTCGACCTCGGCCGACTGGTAGCTACCGTTCTTGGCGCATATCAGACTTTGGCACGCACCGACAGCATGGGATCTTTTCACCATGGAATGAATTAGGACGACACAAAAGTCCGCCCGCGGCGACCATCCCACGCGAGGCTGTCGGCACCGTTGGCCTCAAAGAGGAAGTCCCTGCATGGATGGGAGCTCGAACGTCTGCCACTGTCTGTTCTCCGAACCTGTCCTGCAGGCATTCGACTCTTCAACTGACACGGTCGAGCCCTATCGGCAAGGGACGTTTTTGCACCTCACAAAGATGAGTTAGTTCTCCCGGCGGCACCTCGTCAACTACCCGTCGGGCATACGAGAGCCGTTGGATCAATTTAGGCCCCGGATAGGAGAACAGGAGAGCATTGAGACCGTGTTAGTACCTGTAAGGCGTAGGTATCTGGGCAATGCGACAAATTTGGACAGGTTTTGGCCCAACCCAATGGTTATGGTCCATCATGATTCATCGACCCTGGCACCCTGTCGATTTGCCCAAATTGGCATTCCCAGTCAGGGACCAACCAGGCATAGCAATGCCAGTTGGCAGACTCGGTCTCTGGCGTCATCAATTCAGTCATGCCTTGTCGTCTTGTCTCCATTCGAGTCCAGAACCTCTCGAGGATCGTACAGTATGACGGCTCCGAGCTACTGATCTAGAGCAGTAGAGTCGCGGTATCGTCGATGATGAACGCGCAGCAAAAGTCAAGACCCCGCCCTCGGCGCCGGCCTCGTCAACAGGCCGGAGTCTTGGCATACGGGGTTGCAGTTTACCCTGATCGCCCCGTCAGCGGCCCCGTCAGATTCCGCCGCATGCACAAATCGAGAAAATTTAGGATTATGAACAACCCGGTGTTGGTCATCGGACTCACTGCATTGAACCTTGGCCAGGTGTCGTGCTCGAAGGCGTCCGCGGCTCAGCGATGTTGGCATGGTGCGGCGCAACGGAAGATACACAGCTACATGTTCACACCAAAAACGGCCAGATCGAATCTACGGTTACGAAGTCAGAGAGAGAGAGAGAGAGAGAGAGAGAGAGAGAGAGAGAGAGAGAGAGAGAGAGAGAGAGAGAGAGAGAGAGACAAGAGACGTTGGGGTCAACATGGCTTCACCGTCCCGAACGGACGAGTGGGGTTTGCAAACAGAGAGCAAGTAAGACATGAGCACACTCGAAAGAGAGACACAGAACAGATCGGGTGGTTTTTTTTCTGTCAGTCTCGGAGCGATTTGTCTGCCTGGGCGTGTGTCTCTCGCGTGTCTTCGTCGACCATCTCGTTCCATTCCTTGGGCCCATCACCCATGCAGAGCTTACTCAGGTTCGGGGACTTGTGAACCTCCACTCCCGAAGTCTCTGGAGGTACCGATCAGTCACAGTCACAGGAGCGGACCCGCTCAACCTGCCTTACCTACCCCTTGAAGGTTGACAGCAACATTGCGGGCCTTGTCGTCGCGCAACCCACTTTCATGAGGCGTACACACTCGGCTTGGTTCCTACCAAGTAGCGTTCCGTTCACGATTTGTCGAGTGTTCCCCGAGGCAAATGGTCCAGACTCGGCCCATGTCAACATACTCGCAGCATCATGTCATCTTTTGTTCATGATCAAGCCTCATTGCTTGGAAAGATCCCATCTCTTGATCCCGGCAGAGTTGTGGGTGACCCTGCTTGCTGGATATAAGATGTGGTCGGCTGTTCCGTCTGATTGGGATCCCCCTACACCGGAGTCGGAAGCTATTCATGTTTCGAATCGGGGACCTTGATCAACATCACAGTTCTAACTCCGCCGACCTGACGTCGATACCTACTCTGCATACCTTCAGCTTCAGCGATCTGGTGTAAAGGATTCTTTTTTAAAAAGACCATCTCGGCCCGGAAACATTCCATCGATCCAGACTGTTGTTCATTACCTCCAAGGCAACAACATTACCTCTAGTCGAAATAAGAACCTCTAGGTCTCATCTTACACACCAAGATTGAGGAGAATCATATCTTGTTACACCAACAAGCAGCCTAGAAAGACAAGCCATCCACCACCACGTCCACACATGCTCTCCCGCATCCACCCGCCCGCAAAAGCATTTAAGGACTTTGGTGACGAATAAGAGAAAAAGGAGACCAAGAAGAACGAAAGGCCCCAAGACCCTGGATCAGCACATAGCACACAACAGGGTCGGCAAACAAGATCCGCTCGAGACACGTCCGCCATTCTGCAGTCAGCAATCCGCCGTATCAACAGCGGGAAGCAGCAACAAATAAGCCGTACTTTACACAAGCAGCGACCGGCTTGCAAATCAAATCCCAATCCCTATCCCTATCCCTATCCTCGCCGTCCAGTTCTCTGAACTCCGCAGCGGACTTTACCTTGTCGCGGCTAGCTCTTGGGACCAGAAAGAAAAAAAGGCTGCTAGCGCGCTGCTACTACCAGCTACATCCCACAACTTGGCTACGTACCGGACGTACTTTTGATACACGACGGTCGCCAGTTGACCACACACACTCTCCAAATTCAGCACAAAACGGAACCAGGATCCTTCTTGAGGCCGTCTCATTTTCATAACTACTGGGCCCGCCCGCGCACTCGGACATAAAGACGTCGCCGACCGTTAATGCCACCCGCAGCAGACCAGGCCAGCAAACCCACACCCACGCCCACGCCTACACCACCACCTACCTATTCGTAAGGTACCTACCTACCTGGTCCTACGAATACCTAACGCACCGCATCCGCACTCGCTCCAGCTCCAGCTCCAGTTCCAGCTCCTCCAGCAGCAGACTCTCCCCGACAGAACTCCCCTAGTCTGCCCTGTCTGCCCTCCACTGTACCCGTCGTACCGCCGTACTTGCATCGTAAAAGGTACGGGGCAAAGTACCGCACCAAAGCAACCAGCATCAGCACCAAGCACCCGCAACGCACACACCCACCCCCCCTGCCTGTCCTGTCCTGTCCTCTCCTCTCTCTCCTCAACCTCCACTGCTTGCTTGCTCTGCCCTCCTTAGCATTGCGAGCGACCGAACTCTATCAACCCCAAAAGCTTCCGAGGCCTTTTCCCTGCGCATCACATAATCTCGCGCGCGCACATTAGACGCACCCCGTCTACTCCCCGTCGTCTCCCCGTTGTTGCTCGACATTAATAATTTGTCTACGCCCTCCATCCCAGTACCTTGCCGTGCTTACTGTCCCGCCCTCTTGACCCTAGCGCCGCGGACTCTTGGCTGTGTCATCCCGACTCTTTTACCTTTTTGGTTTATTCTTCCTTTGACTGGGTCGACTTCGTTCTCGCTATCCTATATAGTTCACTTACACGCCTCTCACCTCCCTCACCCACAGACTTATACGCACTTTGCCCCTCGGTCTACATCAACAACATCTTCCTCTTCCACACATCGCCACACCTTATCCTCCCTTCCTACTACTACTACAACAACAACAACTACTACTACTACTACATACTACCCCATTAACTAGTAATCATTCACCACCACAATGGGAAGCGGCCTACCCACACCTCCCTTGGAGGACCAAAAACCCAGAAAGAGCTCCTCCAGCTCCAAGTCTATCAAGCCCAACCGCCATACTGCCAAGCGCGCCAGCCCTCACAACGCGACACAACATCACGATCATAGCTCTCAAGCTATGTCTGCCGATGGACGTCACAAGAGGGTATGGAAGGCTTGCGAAAGGTGTCGTATGAAGAAGACCAAGGTAAGCAGCACCACCACACCCGGCCTCATGGTCACTCCCATCCTGACTTGGACTCCACTTAGTGCGACGGAGAATTCCCCTGCAAAAGGTGTAAGGACGATGGTCTCGTTTGCACCGCCGGCGTTCGCAAGAAGACGGAATACAAGCAGCTGCCCAGAGGCTACGCCGAAGTTCTCGAGCACACCCAATTCGCCCTCATTGCCACCGTCCATAAGTTGTACTCCATGGTTAGGAACCAACAACAATGGGACCTTGGTGAACCCGAGCTCAACGATAGAGGACAGCCTGTCATCCACAACATTGCCCAGAAGCTTGGATGCATCCGCCCGAACAGCGATATCGACTTGCCAGTTCACTCGGTGTTCCCTGAGGACGAGGCGGGCTTGGCCGAGTTGGCGCGCCAACTGGAGGAACAGCAAAAGGAACGCGATGTTGAGAAGGCCATGAAGGTCGAGGTCGATTCTAACTCAAGTTGCGAGCGTTCAGACCGCGCAAGCTCTTCCGACATTGATCACTCGGAATTCGAGGCCGACTACCGCAAAGCTGTCTTTGGCGGCCACAACAACCCCATGACCATGTCTCCGCAAAGCTTCTCTACCGGATACACTGAGTTCGACGTAGACTCGGTTGCCTCGCCCATCGATCCCACCGCCGCCATGTTTCAGCAAAATCAGTCCCCGCCCATGAACGCTTACCAACAATGGAATATGCCCAGACAATCAGCACCCTCTTCAATGGATCTCGCTCAGCAATTCTTCCAACATCCCGGCGCTCTCACCAACATGGACATGCTTAACCAAGGCCTGATCGAGTCAGAATTCGGCACCATCAAGCCCCACGTTCTTAACTGTCCGAATCCGGAAGTCATGATGGGAATGGGCGACCCGATGATCTACGGGGGCTATGACGGCGAGCCAATGCGACTGTAACCCCATCATTCCAGCCACTGAGCATTTCGAGTACGGATTATGAGTTATAGAGTTGGGGCTTTCGGTCGGGCTACGGCCATCAGGCGCACAGAAGACATTGGGGCCATGGGATTTTGCGAATTAATGGGATTTTCAATGATACACCGCGAAGGCGTTGCTTTTTCTGGGAAAGGACCCTCCCCACATCTCGCGAGAGAGAGAAAAAGGCGTTTGACGGTTTTTTTGGTGGTTTGATTTTATGTTTTGTTTGGTCAAACTCGGATGAGGTTAATCGCCACCGTTCAAGGTATTTGGGGGGCAATAGTGAGCGGGAAACGGCCTTTAGGAAGAAGGATTTATTAGCATTGAGGCGAACGATTTTTCACGTTGCAACGACACCAAAAATCGAAACCATTGTATCAACTTTTTTTCTGAACTCGTGTCTACTCTATTTCTTTTGCTTGTGTGATTTCCTCTGGGATGAGCTTTAGAGAAAAGGTTTATCTCACCGACCACCCCTCCTTTCAGAGAGTTGGGACGAGGACAAGCTTGCATAAAGCTGAACCGTGGGGGGGGGGGGGGGCGAGAGGTCAAAGTACCTCTTCCATCCCCCAATGTAAAAAAAAAACAAAAAAAAACAGATATACACACAATAGCACCACTCTTCGAGTCACCAGAACTCTTTTTTGGCCGTTCTTCGATCGTGCAATCTCTTCCTAATTCGAATCGTAAGACAAACAAGAGTCCGTGAGCATTTCTTCAAGCTCAGGTCGGCGAATGCCCCAAAACCAAGTAACTCTGTAACCTCGTCATAAATCATTGTAATTTTTTATTTTTTATTTTTTTTGCAGCTAGCTAGTTTTGCCGACTGGCTCCTCCTCCTCCTCCCCTTGCTGTAACCTCCCAGGTTTTGACTTCCACGCGTGTAGAACTATGGGAGGGCATGACGCTACAAAAAAAAAAAAAAAAAAAAAAAAAAAAGAGAGAAAAAAAGACGGTGACAAGAAACTCTGAAAAAGTCTACTTGTCTCTTGTCTCACACTCTACTATGCTGGCACTACGCTACACTACCCTGACCTGATCCCCGGATATGGAACGAACTGCTACCAAAAAATTACCCTCTCTAATGTACGCAGTAGGCCGGCCATTGGAATCGGCGACGGCATGCTACGCTACCGTATCAGCGGGCACCCTGCGGCCTTGCCTGCCCTGTGCCCGCTCGGCTTACACACTCTCTCTAGTCTCTAGGTATGCCCGCAGCGCAGCCCAGAGAAGAATCTTAAAAGAGCATCTTGGGTTTTTGTTGCTTACCAGGAGCCAGCTCCGTCGGTCAAGCCAGCGCCCCCCCCCCCCCCCCAATTTGCCCTGCGAGCATGCCAATTTTGTTGCTCTCAGGGTTACCGACGCTGCGACCGACGCCCCGGAGGGTTTGGAGCGAATGCGACGCTCAGAGTTGCCAAGGGGATGAGCCACGGGGTCTCCACGTCACGACATATAATTCTCTCCAGGGGGGGAAGGTCGGCGGCGGACTAAGGTAAAAGGTCGTTTCTCGCCGCCGCCGAAGGGGACGGACGAACATCAATGAGACAGTTGCAGGGCCTAAAATTCCGCAGGGAGACAACTGTCAGAAGCCTGCTGCGCTGTTCTAGTCAGTGTCGCATCAGGTAGTAGTCATTGGGAGATGAAGATGGCCTCACCGTACCCATCGGCGACCTTCACAACAAGCTCCTGACACGATTGCGGCCTGCCAAATTCCCAACGCGACGTGATACTTTCTTCAAGCTTCTGGTGGCCCCCACTTGGTGACTTGATCGACCGTACAGCTCAGCAGCCGTGCCAGCATCTCTCATGAGATTTGGGGGCCGAAATGACAGCGATGGTGCAACATGGCATGACTAGACAAAGCTCCCATGTTGCCAAACGTAGACTACCGGCCTCCTTTTTGGTTTACTGCCATGTGAAATGAGCCGCTTGCTGGTCGTATATCGCATCACCACACGCAACGATCAACAGGTTCGAATCGGTGCGGACCAAACGAATCTTCAAAGTCCGCCGAGAAGGCGGGCGAGCAGTCGGTCAGGCGTCGTCACGCCCCTCATCTCTAAGCCACTTGGTAGAGTCTTGGTCAATTCTGGTTCTGGACAAAGGTCCCACTGGAGCATCCGTGATCCTTGTTGGTCGATCAAGGGGTGACAGGGGGAGGGTGTGTGGTTTCGATGGTTCTGCATCTGCGGCGGCGGGCTGGTAAGTGGCAGGGCGCAAAAGCCAACGGTCTGCGCAAAGACGCACCCAACGCACAAACCGCACACCCCCAGATTGTAGTATAGACGAGGAACCAACTCTGGCGGGTAAAGGCTTACTGGTGCAGGTAGGATGAGGATGAAGCAGGGTTGCTCCCACGAGAAAAAAGCAGAGACGAGTGAAAAATAAAAAAAAACTTTTCCAAAACACACGACGGAAAACCATCTGAATGTATCCGCCCTACGATATGCTTCGATCCCGAGAGTCCACGCCGCGGCGACCCACAGTGCATGTTCCACTAAACGCGGGAAGCTCAGGGCGCTGTTCATGCGATAATGCTACGTTTGGGAATATCAGGCGGGCTATGGCGCGGGTCGAGGGGTGATTCAGGTTGACCGTTAAACAGCGTTGCTGTCTATTGCGCATCACATACGGATAGTATACTCCGTACTTGGTGATTGATTACGGAGTATGGCACTTTGCGCGACAGAGAAGGGGGTCGCTAAGTGGTTGGAAATCGAATTATGATCTCGGCGTTTGTGACGGAGGGCGGGACGGGAAGTTGTAAACCCCGCGGTCCGACAGTGGATAACCCATGATGAGTCGATTTTTTTTTATGAAGAACTAGTTCCATCGTCTTTGTTCGGGTCCGAAGATTGAGTGAGGTGGACTTTTGTTTTGCTTCTCTCTTCTGCCCCAGATAAGCCCGGGGGTCATTTTGCTGTCCACGGACATCAAACATGGCCGATGACAATGTCTGAAGGGACTCGGGCAGGTGTTGGCAATGACACCTTGTGAGTTCACGTGTTGGGCTGGGCGGATTGTCAGAGTTGGGTTGACGATGCTGGGGAACCCCTGGTTGCTAGTTTGAGCGTTGCTTTGGCCTTTGGAGTTCAAGGCGCTTTGTCAGCGGGCCGCTTTGGCTTTTGAATGGGCCAGACCTCTCTCTGTCCAGGACGACAGGAAGTCAGCCTGTACGAAAGTTTTTGTTGACTTTCTGTGGTGGACATGATCGGCTGCCGTCAAAGTAGACTGCCCAGCATGGGAAGCTTGTACAATGGTTGAGGCCCTGGGCCAGGCCTTGGGTGGGACACGTTGTAAATCTCCTCTCACCTGCACCGAGGAGAGCAGAAAGCAGGAGGTGTTTCCGTACGGATCGGTCCAAAGTGAGGACCAGAAGCCTCTCGGCCGCAGATTTCGGATTTCTCGCATTCGGGTTTCCTCCTCCAGACTTTTCTCCCCTCAGTCTCTGACAATTCTATTGTCGTGCAGAATAAAAGTGTCTTCATGGTTCGTACGGGACGAGGGTATCCATTGCCTGGCTGAGTCCAGGACTCCAGGCAGTGGGTAAGCTCCGCTGTCAGAAGACAGCCGAAACGCAGTGATGGGGGATGTTGGCTGTTCCAGTGAAATTGTTCCCTCCTATTCTGTCCTTCTCGACTTGTTCTTCTCTTTGCTCCATACGCAAGCAGCCAGTCGGACTGCAACACTATCTCGCCCCGTCCCACTCTGTCCACATTGTCGGGATCGGAGAGAAATGAGTACTTCGTACGGGCTGTTGATGACCAACCGTCAACGTGGTTGGTGGTACCCTGACAAGGGATCCCGTATTTTAGGCAGGTGATCGTAAAGGATCGGCCGCTTGTAGTTGAAATTATGAAATGAACGCGGCTTTTGTGCAAGCCTCGGCAGCTCGCGGTGCCGAGCTGGGGGTCCATCGGGCCCTAATGCACATATACGCCGTATCTCCATCGCCGTCATCGCCGCCATGGAGCGGCCGGGGTGTGGAGGGCCGCCGAGGGCTTTCAATTTGCGCAATACCCATCGGTTTGGACCCGTCTAGTTGGGGGTGGGCTTTTAGGGTTCGAGGTTAAGAATATGATACTGGGCAGATTTGGGGGCAGAAACAAGGTGAAAATTTCTGCGCCCAGTCCATTGGTATTTTAGAATAAGGCGCGCTTGTTTGGAGAATGCAAAATGGATATGCGTTTGATTGGCGCTTGTCTTGGCTTGCTTGGTATTCTTGGAAACGCAGTCCGCGGGCTCGGAGCGCCGGTGCGTGACGACGGCCGAGTGCCAGAGAGTCGGTGTCCTCTAGGGTCCTTGTCTAATAGCAGCTTGGCATCAAATTCCGTCCGGCGAGGAGCCAAGACTCAGGACACGTCTTTGAATAGGTTGGCATCTGCGAGCGCCCAGTGAGTAGGGAGTACCAACCGTCAATCGGTCAAGACTCAATGGCAGCCATTGACGATGGTGTAGCATCCGTCAAGGTATCCGTAATACCGTATGGTCACTATGGTGTACTCCGTATCCCCCGTAGGAATGAACTCGTAAGGTCCAAATGGTAAAGGGGCTGTGGCGGGTGGTTGCGGGAGTGCACGTGAACTGTGTCCTCCGGGATGGTTTTCTTCACGCGTACATTGACCAAGGAATCAAGGATCTGTCAGGGCCACATTTCGCATTTGGCATTTCGCATCTTGTCTCCACGTCAATTCCGGTGTCGTGTGCATGCGTTGCCGTAGTGTACGCAGTAGTGTAGTCGCTGCCTGGCGGGGTCTCGTGTGTTGATGTTGATAGGTAGGCGATCCGATGGGCTGATGAAGTTCTGAAGTTGTGATGGAGGGTTGATGGTAGGTTGACTTCGCAGGGGCGGATGTTCCTCGGGCCCGAGGAGCTTAGCAAGGAAGGACTGCGCGAGGTTGCGCTGCGTGCAGTCTGTACGTACTACTCCGTACGGAGTACAGTATGTACTATGCAGCCTGCCTGCAGGTGGGATCATGGAGGAGGTGCTTTGGTCCTATTCCTCTCCCTACCTTTGCTCCTACTCATGGTCGTAAGCTCATATTCCTCCGTCGATCCTCCCGGGGTTCAGCTGCTGGTTTCGCCCGCAAAGGGACACAGGACCCTGGAACAGCTGGCTCGCTCTTGACCCATGGTGGTAGTGTACACCGTAAGAGTGTGCGCGTATTCCCGCATTAGTATCCGGAGGTTGGAGGAGCAGAGAGCCATCCTGCACGCCTCGTACTTTCCGAAACCGTCCAGCGCATATACCTGATGTTGGCAGGTACACAGTAGACCACAGGCAGTACTCACGCATGGGAACTTTGGAGTTGCATCCAGAGAGACGGGTTTGGACTACGGAGTACGGGAGCTTGAAATGCACAGAACGCAGCAAAGGTCCATGATTGGCCCGGACAGGTCTACTTCAGAACGACTTTCAAGGTACGTCTCTCTTTCCCACCATTTGCTGTAAGGAGTATTCATCCAGAGTAGCTACTATGTACTGCACTCACCTCCAACAACTGACTCCTGCCAACCACGTTCACAGCCCTTTTCCTACGGCTTCTTCGACCAAGATTGCCTGCATACGTCGTACTTCGTACTTTTTCTCTCCTCTCTTTAGGCGCCAAGGCCCTGCCCTGGGCAATTAGGTTCAGTTGGCTGAAAAGTGGCTGAGCTGTGGCCCTATCCGCTTCCCCGCAACTCAACACGCGTATTGGCGTATCTGCCCATGCCTGTTCTGCTCTAGGAAACTTGGGAACGCCTCACCTATCTCGCATTCCTCGCATAGACCTCACCTGTCCTCGTTTTCGCTCTCGTGGTGCGACTGACCGTGGTCTTTCTACGAATCTGCGACCGATGCCATCGCTGTCAATCTCAGGCTATCAGCAAAGCCATGCCGAGCAGCCGTTCTCACCAACCATTGCACGATGCGAAGTTTACGAAACTTGTCGAGGGGCACTTCTGCCAGCCAAGGCACGAGTTCACTGCTTGTAGATTGCAGGCTATCACAATGTGGCTCTAGGTACTCCGGTTGGCACCCCCAGAAAACCAGCCCCAAGCAATACCTACTAGCTGGGCGAGCATGTTTTAACCTTGATTAGCTATTGTCGAATCAAGAGCTCCTCGCCAACTCCATTTTAACGTCTTGGCCGACCATTTGCCCCCAAATCGGGTGGCCGTGTCTCTCTTGGCGCTCTGCACACGCCGTATTGGCATCTCGTCATTCACCATAACGCTGAGAGCAGACATCGTTATGCTTTTCCCTGTCAAACCACACCACGACCACCATGTCATGCCAACCTCTGAACCCCGCCCTAAGCCTTGTATTCGTACCTGGAGGGGGTCTGTGAAATTGCACCGCTTTTGCGGCCTTGGGGGTGGTCTAGGCCTATGCCAATGTTGTTGGCGCAGCAATCTGGATTGAACAAGATATGTTGATACCTGAGTCGACTTCGAGTGACTTTACCCAAGTCTCCTCAAGTCTCTTCATGTTACTCCCCAGAATGGCACCTGTCCGCCATGGAAGAAAACCCCGTCGTGGATCTCCCCAAGGCTTAGCGCGATGGGCTCTGTTAGACGGTGTCACTACGCCAAGCGCGGTAGCGGAACGATGTCGACGAACTAACATCTGAAAGGTGCCTTCCTCAAAGGACCACCAATCGGTTTCATCTTTGAATACCCCTTCACCTGACCATCAGATGACGGCCACAAAAAGCATCGCGCAATGCTCTGGACTGCGGAAAACTTTACGGCCCTGCCGTCCTCATATCAAAACCCACGGAAACCTTAACGCGGACATTGCGATTATCGCAATATCGGGCTCCAGGCGGCCTATACACGCAAGACGCTGCCAACAAATGTATCCCATTTAGAGGTAAACCCAGTCTCAATAAGTGTGTCACCGGTGGTTATCTAATAACTGTCATTGTAACAGGGGCTTTCATTCCAAATATTGCCTGATATTGCCAAATCCGAGGCGCCACAGTCAGTCTGACAGACGAGAATGTTCCCCGTCTCGCATGGAAGTTGAGTCAGGTGGCGTTTTAAGGCCAAAAGTTCTGCCCACTCACCATCTCATAAGACACGACAATTTCTCGAATTGCAGTATTGGATGCTTGCAATTGCCTGCTTTTGGATTGGCATCGAACAATCCTACGCTGGATACTGGGAGATCGGCATCGCGATGTGTCACTGCCCTCAGTGATCAGTCATTGGCAGACCCGTGGCGTGCTAACAGACAAAGTCTCCGCACACTTGCAAGCCCGTGGTCACAGAGACTCCAAAAGGCCCGACGTCGCGTTGGCAAACTCAATGCCAGTCGTTTGGGTCACGCTAAGCAACGATTACTTCTCGTCATCAGCACCTTAATCACCTTTGTAGAGTTGCAATTTGCCCAAAAATAACGTTCGCTGTTGATGGACAGGGTGGAGGGGCGCCGGTTGAATCGCGAAGCCTGTCAGCTTACCAGCAGCAGGCAGTGAAATGAGGCTAATGCAGATCTTCTGCCCAAGTCTCAATAACAGGTGTACAGAGATTACCCGCCGGACGGAAGACGCGATTACTCGACCTATGGTATCCGTACTGCCGTCCAGTCACCGGCCACAAAACTCTCCATCTTGATCAGAGGAATAAGCCAAACAGAGATTGGGGCTCGTTCAATCCCACGTCAGCAGCAGATATGCCTCCTGAACACAAGGCCACCAGTTTGATAAGAATACCGGCTTGATGGCGGCATCGTCTCTTCAACCTCAGTCTCATAGGCTGTTTGACATCCCAATCTACGCAGGTGATGGCGCTCGTCAACGCCCGCAGCTTGTGTCGTGCGTGTCACCAGGTTGGAGATTGATCACAGTGGGGAGGCCATGGCCTAGCCACAATGACTTGGAGTGAGCAACGACTTCCTAGAGTCAAATGTTATCTTCTACCAACGCGGAACATCGCTGGATCTGGAGGGGAAGTGGGCTAATTACTGGTTCACCCTATGCCAAACTCTGAGAAAGCTTATTGACTCGAATACAGGCCTTTCAACATGTCGACAATCTCACCTTTCAAGAGAGGAAACTTAAAATTCAGACGAAGTTGGGGGCTACGCCTACAGTCCGCCTATCTAGCATTGAAGATCGAGAATCGGACCTGCCTCCGTAAAGGGAAGTGGGCGGGCGGGCGGGAGCGGTGACTGGGACTCGAAAAGGAGTTCAGTACGTTTAGAAAAGTCTATTCACGATGTTGGGGATTCGGCGCGCGCGAGTCGCGGTTCATCCTTTCTTGGCACGGCAAAACAGAAGTGCGAAAAATTGGCCACCCCGGTCACAACGAAATAGTCGGCGCACCGCCGTCTCCGTCTCCATGGTACAGCGCGCGTCAAAAAAAAGGGGTGACGGTGTGGAAGAAATAAGGTTAAGCGGCAGCGATTGGGGATGCGACGTCGTTCACAGGGATATATGCTGGTACCAAGCGCGAGGCTTTTTGGTAAGCGTTCATTTGCGTTTGGATGTGGTTTATTCACATGGACCACGGCAGGGAATGGGTCTTTGGCCGCTTACATGGTTTCACGGCCTTCATCTTGTCCTATCCCCGGCCCGCGGGCTTGGCCGGGGTCCGGGGTGCGGACAGTAGGGTTTGGATTCTACTCCGCTTTTCCTCCGCGATTGGGCGCGGAGCTTCGGTTTCGGGCGTATATCCGAAAGCCAAAGGTTCACTTAATCATCAAGGTAGCACCGTACCAAGGCAAAGAGGGTAGGACGACGCGCGAGAAGGTCCATCGCGGTGGAATTGTTGCTTGGGCTGGTGACATTGGCGCTGGGCGGAAGTTTGGCGGAGGTCTCACGCGCGGCGTGGAGTCTGTGAAGTTATTCCGAATCTCAAGGAAAAGCCGCCGAGTGGTGGTTCATTCCTGCGTGGTAAGCATAATGTGGACTACACCATTCGTCCGAGCGATGGACGACTAATCGGCGCCGGTGCAATCGGTGCAAAACGCGGATTTGTCATCTCACCGTCGCCGATGTGGACGATTACCACGGACTTTTTCCCCTCAACAGTAACACACGGGGGCTCCCTGCAAAGCCCGATGGAGCTACGGTCTCCTGACGTGATCGAGTTCGTCGTACCTTACGGTCTCTGTCTAACTTGGCACTCGGGGTCTGGCAGAGGAAAGCTTGATAACGAAGGGGAGAAGTTGGGATGATTGACCGGTTCCCTCTTCTTCCTTTGGAATCCCGCTCCGGCGGCTACGCCCGTTGGATCAACGGGATCCCCTTCTCGGAGGACCATGAAGTCAAGAACCCACAAAGCACGGGGCAATTCTTGGGTAATCCCCTCTTCTTTCCCGTCGCCTGCGTAAGAGGTGCCGTTATGCCGGGTCATCACTCTTTTGGGCCTGGAACTCGCCATGAAAACCGAGGGCGTGGAACTGGTATCCTGGCGCGGGATGGCGACTCTTTTGCATGGTGAGCTTTTTCTGTGGTGATGGGCAAGGTGAGTGAGCAATAGATTACACCGCCCCCTCGTTCCCCCACACAACCCTTACGGGCTTACCACACGGGGGACCATCTTGTGTCTACTCTCACACACCACTACCCCATATGCCGGAGAAGACCCTGAGTTTCTCAGAGTGAGACGGTGAGGGCTAGGTTGGGTGCTGCATCGCTCGCTTTCTTGGTCTTTACGGCGTTGAACCCCTTTTGTGGATTAGACCCGGATGCTGTTGCGAGGCTTCCGAACAGACTCTTGGGCACGCTCTAGCTTGTCTTGAGCTGAAGAGGCCTTTCAGCCTGACCGAGGTGCGGTTGGTGGTATGATACAAATGGCTGGCTGGAACAACGAGTGCGGCGCGGCCGTGTCCGTTCTCGGTTTCGGTAAATGCCAAACCAACAACGTTGGTCATTTTTCTGCCCCTTCGCCCTTCCCCCCTCTCTCTATATCCCTCACCTTGAAGACGTTCTTGTCACTGTACTTGCGATCTACATCCTCATCATAATCTGATGGTTTGATGATCTGATGCTATGGCGCAGTCGTTTGCTTTGACGGCGGTGAAGCGAGGTGACAGTGACAGGCTCCTGGGCCCTACGAGGATAGAATGGAGGGAAGGGGACCCCCCTCCTTCGGGACTTCCAGATAGCCAGCCAGGACGATCTGCCTTGCCTCTTGCCCCCCTCCCCTCATTTTGCCCCTCAATGGCAGGGTGGTCTTTCTTATGGGGTCCTTTGAGCTTGTTTTTGGAGATAGCTGCTAGCTATACTCCGTACTCCGTAGTCTTGGTTCGGTTCATCGGGTGGTTGGGATTAGGTTTTCGTCTGGCTCGGGTCTGTGGCACCACCGTCGTTGTCACCGTCACTGTCAGTCTTGCCAGGTGGGTGGTAAGAGTAGTTGGTTCCTCTTCTTTGACTCTGCATTTCCTTGTTGGCGTGTCTGTGGATACGCTTAGGCTAGACGGGCCGGTTAGGGGGACTGGACTAGACCGGGGCTTCTACTTGGTTCATGACTTGGCCATTAGAAAACGGTGATGGTAAACGTGACGGAAGTTGGGAGTTTACGGAGCTCGTTGACTTGACGTATTCTTGTTGACGATGTTTAGAAGGCGTTTGGGGGATGAGATGGCGGTCGCGTTGATGAAACCAGGCGATGAAGAGGGATCACCTCAGTGGACGGGTCTAGCATCATACTGAGACCTTCGGATTTCTCTAGTAGCTATGCTGACTTGTTCAGACATCTGTGGATGGCCTTAACTACGACTATTGATCCTCATCATGCTGGTTGATTGACTTACACGCCCAGACATGCTTGAACGTCTCCTATGGACCTTTAGCTTACAAAGATCATGTGGTATAAACTCAAGGAATATGCGGTCAGGCCTCTCACACTTTGCTGAAGGAGCTATTGTGGTGGTATGCTAGACGTGTTTCCGATACTCATAACCTGTTCAGTCGGAAGCTTGGGCCGACTCTAGCTCCTCAACTATCGTAATTAGAGACCTAGTTGAACGCACAAAGGATCTCATTGTCGAGCACGTCGTCCTTTCGCTATGGTCTGCCGCGAGGCTTGTACCTAGTTGACTCTTGTCTTACATTCGCGACGACTCGTGTGCTTGTATCTCTAGTGCGTGGTCTCCCGCTTCGTAGCTATGGCTTTGCTTAGTACCTCTCTGTAGTGTGTTGATAGGAAGAAACACTTTTGCTAAATGTGGATGAATGACTGTCCAAGTTTGTAGTTGCGAGTAAGTCCCTAGCCGCAGTTCGATGTATGCATGCTCTGATGCCATGCATTCTTTGCATCTAACGATGTGGACCTGTCAAACCAGCAGCATGTTACCCCAAGCAGAGCAACGACTCTCTATTCCCTGAGAGGTATTGCCAACCATCGCATTAGGTTCTGTGAGGCCTGCGTCCGTTCGCCGAGAAGCACATTATGATTTCCTACCCCTAGGTATGATCACATGTCATGCATCTGTGATCTGACGTGTCTTTCTCCCGTCGACAAGAGCTGAAGCGCCTTTCTGGAGAGACTTGAGGCTCTGATGGAACCAGCGACTCGCGAAGTTAGCTTGTACGTGCCTATACGGCTTTGACTATGTCGCCGAAACAGGTCAGATCAGACTGGTATCTTTGTTTGTGAGCGCATTCGATGCAGGCACTGACGTTGGGCTTTGCTGGTAGGAAACCAATGTTGAAACTTGAGAGATCTGTCTCGTTTTTTTTTGTCTGTTTAATACCAACCCAGAGTATTTAAGGTACTGAAGGTGTCTTGATGAAACAGAAAGGTGCCTGCCTTGGTAGGTTAGAGACACTTGTTCAGCTACTCGTGGGGACTTTCAAATCAAGTAGACTTCTGGTATCTGACCAGCGATGTAAGTCATGGTGTTTCTCAGTCCTTATACTGGAGACCACTACGTGACTAACTGACTGTATGTTTCCCCAGGACCGGAGACGCACTTCCAACCAACGATTCTGCCACCTCCTACCCGCCGAGTATCAGTATTAGAACCACAAGTGAGAGATCAGGCTCGTAGAATGTAATGATGTTTCATGATGTTTTGATTGAAAGAGCTAGGAGGCTATATGTATAGGCGGTTATCAGGTGATTAGCGCGTCCTATAAATGAATTACAGGCGTGAGGTTCAGGACGTAAACCACCGTCAGCCTGATCCTCAAAGGCTTGTGAAAGACTACGTCACCGTCCGCTACTCATCAAATCAAACATTTTATTGAACCCTCCTATATGTAAGATCATCATATGAAGGTTGTGTGTGTACGTGTAGGTGTGGAGCGGAGTATCACCGTTGCGGTGTCCGCGACAGTTCACTAGGGGATCCTGCACCTTGGATAACCACAGCCGGGCGACGACAAGCGATACGACATGATTTCAATTCATGACCTTTAAATATGCTGGGTCGCAAGTAGTTCTAAGTCAAAGCGGCTACTCCTTTCCTCATATGACGACAACGATACACGGCGTGCGCGGAATAATCCATCGACCTCGAAGGCCTACCCTACCGCATGTCGACCGTGGAGAATCGAGTTTTGTTCATCTCGATGATGTTACTTGGGTGATACGAGTTTTGTTTTCAACCTTTCCGTCTTCATGCAATGCGGTCGAGTTAGATCGAACTTCTCACTAGCCGGATACGCCTGGTTCTTGTTTTGATATTTACAGTGACTGTTTCTCGACTCGACAAGATCAAGGAGCATCATAACATCCCTCTAGCGCGATGACCGTCAGCTGGTGCCGGAAGGTTGCAAAGACTGGGCTATTGACGATCTTTGAGTCACAATGAATCAATATTGGTATTGAATAAAGCTGAGCTAGTCGAATTAACTTATACGACTGCCACTCGCATCTTATTGGTTTGCCGTGCGTCTCCTGTCGTCAGGGCACCACCAACCTCTTCCCCACTAGGCCCGTCGCCAATGACATGAATGACTCCCTCTGCCCACAATGGCTCGATAGAGTTGGAATGTCAGGGGCATGGATGGAGGGAAGAAAGATGGCTGGTGTGTATGTTTCTCAGATGTCTGAATGACCTTGAGTAGTAGATCTCAGCTCCACTAGCTTGGAAATTACATGACCTATGGGCGATTCGGAAGACAACAAACGTGCTGCTTTCCTGCAGAGAAACATCGCATACATATATATCGTCTTCTGGCTTGGTGAAATCTGTGCCTGAAACTCCTATTTTTTCTGCAGGTGATCATCATTGGTCGGGTGCAAAAGCAGCCTCTCACCATTCCACGAGGTAGGATCTCAAACCAATCATGAAACAATCAATGTACGCAAGCTCATTCGAAAAGAATGTCCGATATCGTCAGAAATACCCTTGCTGTCACATATTTGTAAATCATGGGCATTTAGATAGATCTCATCGAGTGAAAAGTAGACATCGACGTGTTGAGAAAATTGGGTAAGGTAGGTAGGGAACATCAGACTCTAAGAAGCCAAAGAACACTCATATCTGTACACGTCAAAGTAAAATAATACAAAAATGAAATTCCAACCCAAATGACAAAAGAGTTCACCCCCCCGGTATCGAACGGGGGCTACATCTCTTGGTGCACATGCCGGGAAAATCCGCCGATATCCAATGGAGGTCCAGGTGGGTAGGTTGTCGATCGTGTACGTATACGTATGCGCTTGCGGGATTCGAACTTGGGCGGTTCATCGTTTGCGACCATGGCGACCCCAGACACAGTTTGTCCTGACCACATCGCGCCGGATGGGACGCCTTCTGTTTGCTGGTGACGGTATGAACAAAATTGTTCCCCAAGTAGGGTCGCTCATTTTCCGTCTGGTCGTGACTCAGGTGGCTTGAGGAGGGTGAAGGAGGACCTCCGGGTTGTGAGGTGGTTTATGGGATGGAAGATGGAGGGCGGAAGGTACGTGGCTGCGCTCCTTCCTGAAGCGCCACGTCGGTGATTGTTGATGTTTATCCCCACAGCAACGACCATTGCGGCCAACACGTCGCTTTTGCTGCGAATACTTGACCTCAGGATTAGGCTGAAATTCTATATTGCTGTGAAGACTTTTCGCCGCCTGGCTCGAATGACCGCCAGCTATCATGACTTCTTTGCTCTTTGTGTCCCCTAACACATCTTCTCGCTTAGGCAATCAAGTCCATTGAGCAATTACTTTAATTAATCAAAATCAAGGATCGCTATCTTGTGCTGCAATGAGCATCACTATCGCCTACACGTTCCCCCATTTCCTTGATGCAACTTTATACTGCCGATGATGCTACGATATCAAGATGTCCCCTTTTCAGGTATGCAGATAGTTCCGAACACCGTGTTCTCACGAATGACCCGTGTATTGCTGAAAGTAGGTACGGGAAGTGGTGAATATGAATGAATCATACCTTGCATCGACCATGACAGACTACCGAGGTCTGTGGTTTATACTCAGGTCCACGGCCCAACTCGTCAACCAAGCCCAATCGATCCCCATGGTCGAGCGGTATAACGCCCTGGTCCGTTAGTACAGAACTTGGTATGAAATCTCGAGAAGTCAAAAGATGGAGGATTTCGTAGGGGCACAGTTCGATTCACGGACTGCGCACCTGAGCTTTTGCTTTTTGGGGGGTTTGATGATTCACATATCTTCTCTCGCTTAAACGTCGAGGATTTTGGTACATGGGACATCGCTTCGACGAGCAATCCGGTCCATCAAATGATTTCGATTAATTCGGACTTGCTGTCTATCTATATTGATTGTGCTACTGCTGGCCAGGCCTAGAACCCACCACCGCCGCCATTACTTTCACTCCACGATGCCAACAAAGAACTTGCACACTACCGCTCAGGGCGAAGAAGTGTATCAAGGCTGAAATTGACTAGCCGACCCTTGGGATCCCTCAATACAAATGCTGTCGTGCAATCGTACAGTGATGTATCTGTGTCCATAGTGAATATTGTACTTACGACGGAGAGAATCATCGGCAACCTACCTTAGGTACGTAGGTATCGGTAGGCCTGGTTGGTAGTGGTACACAGCCAAATTTGGTAGCCAGATTGCACAGTGCACAAAATAATAGGCGTCGATCACATAACTTGAAACAATAGCCAGTATGAATGATGAAGTATTTGGCAGGCTGTGAGTTCCGCAAGCCCAGCCACAACACTACACCTGGCTTTCAAGATGAATTTAGTCTTACACGAATCAAATGAGAGCACCCGATATCAGCCCCCAAGCTTATCCGTATTGTAATTAATGGCAGAGCTTCACTTGAAAGTCGTCAATCTATCAGTAGTGATGAGTTGATGATGTGAAACGACCTGAATTGTGATCCGGAGAAGGGAGGTTGAAGTTGGCTTCCAACGAACAGCCGATGATCCCCCGATTTTGGGGCTAGCCCATGAACTCTTGCGTCACACATACCCCTGTTAGGTACCGGCGACCCATTCCCGTCTGCAGCTGCGGGGCCGAACGAGCGGGGACGTTCTTCTCGAAGCTGTCAGCATGAATAATCCAATCCTAAGCACCGCATTTGCGAAAAAAGTCGTCCAGTCATCGCACGCGGTGGCGCCCCCCTTAGGTAACGGCTTAGACAGCTTCACTGGGGGCATGTGTAAGACCCTCGCAGCAGTTCGTCCAGATGTAGATAGTCGCCATGGGCACCACATATAAGCTTGCCCGCAAGATTTGCAAATGCTGAACAACAATCCTCAATCCAGATCGAATCTTGATTCTCGACCATACTAGCTCTGTCCATTCATTTTTCGTGAGGAGGCTACTCGAGCATTCAAGTATATATGCCTCGCATCGTGACCCTCACTGCGATTTTCGCTATCTTCATTTCCATCATCATCTTCAACACCCAGCTCAAGAGCTTCTTCACAGACATCACATCTCCACTCACAACGTCCACAATCAACAACACAACCCTGTCTTCACCAGTCCAAGACAACTCACCCGACTCTTCTATGCTCAACGCAGTAAAGAACAACATGTCAAAGACCCTCCACCACGCAAAGATCACGCCGCACCGCAGCGGCACCCGCGGTCACTCGGACCACGGCTGGCTCAACACCTACCACAGCTTCTCCTTCGCCAACTGGTACGACCCGCGCTTCAACAATTTCGGCAGCCTGCGCGTCCTCAACGAGGACCGCGTGAAAGCCAACTCGGGGTTTCCCACGCACCCGCACCGCGACTTCGAAATCTTCAGCTACATCCTCTCGGGCGAGCTCACGCACCGCGACTCGATGCTAACAAAGGGCGCCGAGGGCGGGCAGAGCGACAAGTTTTACCGCATGCACCGCGGCGACGTCCAGTTCACAACGGGCGGCACCGGTATCGCGCACTCCGAGTTCAACGAGCACCACAAGGACACGGTGCATTTCTTGCAAATCTGGGCCGTACCCTGGAAGCGCGGGTTGCCGCCTACGTACCACACCCGCCATTTCGCCGACGAGGATAAGCGCAAGGGTTTTGTGACGATCTTGTCGCCGCTCAAGGCCGGTTCGGACGCCTCGGCTGCGGAAGAGAAGGCCGCGGAGCCGAGGATCCCGGATACGATTCCTATCCACGCCGATTTCGTCATGGGCGCGGGCATCATTCCGCCCGGGGCTGACGGTGGCTTTGAGTGGGTTGTCGGCGGCAGGGCGACGGAGCAGACGAAGCGCAAGGTGTTTGTGCACCTGCCCATGACGAAGAGCGGCAAGGCCAAGATCAGGATCGATGGCCGTGAGGATGCTGTCTTGTCTGAGGGTGACGGTGCGTTTGTCGACGCGGTCAACGCTGGGGATAAGTTGAAGGTTGAGAGTATCGGCGAGGCCGAGGCAGAGGTTGTCGTCTTGGATACGGCATAAAGGAAGTTTTGGGCAGAAAAAGGGAATACCATGTGCTAGATTAGATCCGTTTACGAGCGAAACGAAAGATATATCCAAATATACTTGCTTGATGATTTCATCTTGATTGGAAATTACGTCGATCCGGGGGAGGTCACCATCCTGGTTTCTTTTTCAGGTGACCCATGACAATGCTGTTGGTCTAGAAATAGATGGATCTCAGATCCCTGTGAGCTAATCTGGGGTAGAGGAACTTGGCATCTTAAGGTATTAGATATCCATGGGTGTCGGTCTCGGCGATAGATTTCTGCGAGAAAGCGAAGATGGAAACGGGAAGGAAGCGAATGTTTCTCTTTGTTCATTAGAGTTCCTCTCATTTGGTTACTGTTGCTAAATATGGCTGCCCGCCAAGATCGAACCTGCTTGAACAACATGTTGTGGAAACAGATCAGGGATATAGACGAATTCGACCATGGAGCCGGCGAATCTGGGGGAGTAGAGTAGAGAGGAAGAATTAATGCACATCACTCGTTCCCTCCCCCAAGTCATGATGATTGGTGAAATCTGGATACTAATTATCTGAGGCGGAGACAAGGTGAAGTGAAGATATTGTGGACCATCTCACTTTATTAGTACACGATGAACCGTATTGGCGGCGTACCGTACAAATCTCAAATCCTACTGTGGAAGCGTCACGTCAGAGGAGTGTTGAAAACAGTGCGAGAAGTTGTGACGTGCGGGGGATCTGGTTGTAAATCAACTCCAAATTTTCATACTTTGTCATCCAAACTCAACATCGCCTCCAAAAGAAGATCTCCGTCACCTCAGCAAAAACGCCCAAGACTACGAGCGGCACAGTCTTTGACTAGTCTCTCACTATGCATCTTCAACCCATTGACAACACTGAAATCGAGCCATTCACCAGCGCCATGGACGATCCCCGCATCACCATCCTGCCAGTGGCGCAGTCCCAAGAGACCTTTGACGACGTCTGGGGCTCTGAGCCCGGCTCGCCGAACCACGCCGGCCACAACAACAATTTTGCCCAAGACGCGGCGAGCGCAGCAGCACCCGAGGGAACGCACCCGGGCGACATGCCGCGCCTGCAGGCCGAGCACACCAACGCCGGCTACCGCGAGGGCATATCCGCCGCCAAAGCCCACAGCATCCAGGCGGGCTTTGACGAGGGCTTCAGCCTCGGCGCCGAGGTCGGCTCACTCGCGGGCCAGATTGTCGGCCTTTTTGAGGGCATCGCCGCTGCACTAGACGGCCACGATGAGGATTCTTCTAAGAAAGCCCGCCAGACGCTGGACGACGCAAAGGCCGAGCTCAAGATTGACTCCATCTTTGGACCGGCGTACTGGAACACTGACGGGACCTGGAAGTTTGACGTTGAGGGCGCCAATGATGGTGATGAAATCCTCTTCGCAGACGTGGCTCGTGCCCACCCCCTCATTCGCAAATGGCAAAAGGTGGCCGACGCCGAGATCGAGCAATGGGGCATCGTGCTCGAGGCCATTGGCGACGCGCAGGAGCACGAGAGGCAGCAGAGCCCGGAGCGGGCGCCCAGCTCCGCGGTGCCACAGACTAAGAAACCTCTCGATTGGTGAGGTTTGCTTCTGTCAGCGGTTGCCTCTCCGTTGTGCCATGCACAAGGAAGCACCGCCATCGCATTGCCGTGCGCTACTCGCGGCAACCGAATTTCCACCAGGTCTTTATGTGGAGGAGTCTTCGGGCCGAGCTGGCGCCCTCATCGAGAGAGAAGAAGGGAGAGAAAAAGATCTCACTTACAGAACTGCCCGGGTCCTATACCACGAATGCGCAAGAGCCATCATCGGTTCCCAGTAAGTTGCTATAGCGTCAATGGCTATGCCCAGGTGGAGACGACTTGACTAAACTGAACACACAGCTGATCCGATCAAATTGCATTAATATTACAAACTTGATATTGCTTCGGCTATTTGGGTTTTCCCGTGGACGGCGACGAAGGGAACGGGAATCCCCCGACCTCTATCCCTCGCTAGGGTAGAGTTAAATTCGGACTTTGACCAAGAACCCCATTTTCGCAAGACCTTCCCCTCCTTGTGCTGCCGACGTGTGGCGAGTATATGGCACAGCAGCCGGAGCCGGATCTGGCACATGAGCCGCAAATTTTTGACGACAACCCTCAAGCCCTCTTGTGGCTTGTTTACAGTTCATGACGAGGCGAACCATCCTTCTTAGCCGATCGCTCATGAGCTCATGACTCTGTTGGTGGTTTCCTATTTTTGACAGGACGCAGACGGGAAGGGGGAGGCAGCCAAGCAACATTGTTTAGACGAAAATGCGGTTATGACCACCTGTCAAAATCGACACTGACAAGGGAGGACGTTGCGGGTTGTAAGATTTCTTCAAAGGCAAATGAACATGGATGCCATGAGGGTGAATTCTTGTTGGACATGATCTCACATAGTCAAGAAGCTGGATGAATCTCAATACTACCTACCTCACCCTCTGCATAAAGGAGAGAAACCTGCATGAAAGATTCCCGCATCATTGAAGATGGGCCATACACCAATTCACGACTCAACAGCCTTGAGGCTGAGAGACCATTAGAAGATCCGTATTAAGCGCCGAAGCCATCATCGATTCCACTTCCACCAATAGGTAGGGAGGTGGATTAGGCCTGAAGACCTCAGCGCGAAGGGGCGGAGGGGGAGGCCACCAGCAACCCTCACTGACATCATCCCACAACACCCGCACCATACGAACGAGCACTACGCAGCAAATCCCACAACTTTTCGGAGTTCGCGAAGAAGAGATAGTGGCTGCCACACCTGCACTCGATGCTTTGACCCCCTTGGAAATTGGCCAAATTCATGGGATAACCAAGGGTTATGGTGTTTCGAAAGTTCGGATGACGGGCTGTGCTGCCTCACAATTGGAGGGGTCAGCCCATCTCGACTCTCCTCGAGCCCAAAGGTCTCTTTAAGCTCAACACCATTCGAGACGATTTCTGCAGGGATATTTACGATTAGCGTGAAATGGTGGCATAGCAGAGTGGCATTACCCCTGGTTGTCGGACGAGGTGACATCGTCTTTCCCCCCTCCTTGACCTTCTTCCCCCGGGTTTGCTGGCAGGTACTCCGTAGATCTTGGTCATTAGTGAAAAGGCTGCTTTACACAGGGATCCTGGGTGATCCCATCTGCCGAAGCATGCTCCGTCCCTGTATCAGAGGCTCATGCAGAGCAGCAGCTGCGCCCATCTCCATCTCCATCTCTGGCCTGCTGCGCTCCTTCAACCACTCCGTTCCCTCTATTCTTTTTTCCGAATTGGGAGAAGAAAGTTACGTAGTAGGAAAAGAAACAAGGCCCTACCAAGCACATCTCTCCGTATCCGTACCTGTCGTCCCAATTTCTGATCGCAACGTAATTTTAGCAAACGTCCATCCGAAGCTTGGTGATCCCCGTCCTTGTGATCGTTTTCCTCCCCCTCCCAGCCTTTCCCCCCTGATCTTCGTCAAAGAGACGGGCTAACCAATCACGGAGATCTTCGACATGCAATGGAGGCCTGCGGGGCGATGCTTCTTTTTCAGCCCCTTTAGATGGGGCAGCGTCCAAAGGACGGCAGGCCTTTTCTCTTCCATGTACGTACGGATACTACTATGTACGGCGGAATAATGACATGACGTTTAATCAAATTAGCGTAGCTCCATTTAGTGACCTACCCAAGGTATACCCGTGAGTCTATTCGCGATGTTGGGCTTAGCGGCTTTGCCCCTAGCCACTCCTCCTCCCGATGTCTCCGCCATCGTCACTTAAACCCCCTGTATGGGAGTTCCGCGATGGGAAAGGGAAGAAAGATAGAAAAGGAGCAGCTCTTCACCTTGTTTCTCGACTCCCCTTTTCTTCTCTCTCTCTTCAGTATCTCTGATACCAATTACTTTCGCTAATACCTTCAATATCGACCCTGGTCTCGTTTGCTCTCTCTCACTCTACACACTTCCCTATTTACTTTATAGTAAATATTCATTCTTTCTCCTACCCAGAGCAAACCATAACCCACCTCACTTACACACACACACACACACACACACAACACAATGCGCTACTCAACCCTCACAGTCCTCGGCCTCGCAGCCGTCGCCCGCGCAACATGGGACGGCCAATTCAGCTACCCACCAGGCATCGAGCCCCTCGGCCTCGCCAACGGCAACGTAGACTTCAACATCAAGACCTTTGGCCCCCTCACAGGCCCACCCTCCGACTGCATCTCCGTCTGGCACCCTCCCCACCCGGACGTCTACATTGACGACTGCGACAGCGACAAGGAGCACGGCTGGCACTGGGTCCACCCGGGCAAGCCCAAATGGGGCGACAAGCCCGGCAAGGACAAGGACGGCCACAAGTGGAAGAAGCCAAAGCACACAAAGGAACCCGGCTGCGACAAGTGCTCCCCGGAGACCACCGAGCCCCCCTCGGCCCCGGAACCCACAGAGACACCCGACCAGCCCGACCAGCCGGAGCAGCCCGAGCCCACCACCACGCCGCAGTCCTGGAAGTGGACCACCTCCACAATCACCCAGACCGCCGTCTCCACAATCTACAGCTGCCCGCCCAGCGTCCCCAACTGCCCCGGCAACGGCGGCGGCACAATGTACGAGACCGTCACCGTCCCCGCCATCGTCACAATCTGCCCCGTCCCCGTCGCGCCAAACCCGGGCCCGACCACCGCGCCCGTGGCTCCTCCCGCCACCACCGCGCCGGCAGAGCAGCCCGCGCCCAGCAACCCTTCCCCTCCCCAGACCCTCTCCTCCGTCGTCATCCCGCCCGTGTCATCAAGCCCCCCTGTGGTCCCCGTCCCTCCCGTTTCCTCTGCTCCCCCCGCCGCCACGACGACCAAGCCCGATTCCGTCGGCACCGTCACCAGACCCAACCCGACCGCGACCACGAGCCGCGCCGTCGTCACCGCCGGTGCTGTACAAAACGTTCAGCGCGCGGGTGGTGTGGTCGTCGCCGTGGTGGCTGCCGCCGCTGCCTTTATCTAAATGGAATCTTCAGTGCTTTTATTTTTTGGCCTTTTGCTTTTCATCATGTTACTAGAGAGAAAGACAATACGTTGCTTTTGCGATTCAGGCATAGAGGGTGATATACCATGGGAACTTGGGGTACAATGGGACAAAATAAGGGTTAATGACTGAAAATCAACGAACGGGAATCTGGGGGGTTTTCACTTGGACACGATTGGGTTGGCTCCTCGGGCTTCGCAACTTTGGGCGAAGGAGGATATCGGCTCTGGCGTCTGAGAAACCCAACTTAATTAGTTAAGGCTAATATAATGGGTTGCGTACTTTTGATTACAATATCTGTTCCATCATCCTTTACTCGTGCAAGGTGCAACCAATGATGGAATTCCCAAGTCGATTCCTCGCAACCAAGCTCAATGTCTTGGACTAACATGGCTCTGCAGCGGGTTTGACACGCATAATCGGTCATCAATAGTCGCGTTGCCCTGGGTGTCGTCTTCTCGCCGCGTAGCTTTGGTCGGCTGCTACGGATCGACAGCAGATCTTCAGATCGAGGGATACCTTGAGTCGATCTGCTTTTGACATGATCCACTTTGAAGCCTCTGCCATTTACTCGCTGGTCGATTGAGTTGCGGACCGAGTTTGTGGCTGCATAATCTTGCAAATTGAACGCAATATGCTTAAGGTACATTTGCGTTCAGGCCAGGTTGCGGACGGCTCGGAGGGTCACGCATCAGTCGAGAGGACAAATGCGATTTTTCGGTGCGGACGGCTTTCTACCTAGCATGTGCTCGTCTCACTCGGACGGACTTGCCGATCTGGTTGCTTTTCAGTTGAGAGGTCTATCCCGCAAGATCTTCGTTGAAGGCCGTAGAAATGGGTCCTACTGTCGTCGGATGACCAGTCTTTGGTCCATAATTTCCTATTCGTAGAAGCATCTTTGTCGTACCCGACCCAGTCCTCAAGATGTCGCTAACCGCTTTGCGACATCTTCTACGCGACGGCTGTCACCTAGAAGATCTCGCGTGGTCTCTCGATCACGTCCCGCCATGCCGAGAACGACGAGTTTTTGAATCTGCCCATCTTCGCTCATGACCAATCTGCCCGCCCTGCCATCGGCCCATTCGATGCTGATCTGCTTGGCTTCAATGTCTGCGGCAACGATGCTTGTGACCGCCTGGTCGGAGTTATCCCCCTCGCTGCCGGCGCCCACCAGCCCAGCCGCCTTTTGCAGATCGCCAATCACAGCAGTGCGGTTGTGGTATCTCACAATTTCCCTCCTCAGCGTTCGCACGAAGCGAGATAAATCTTGGACCTTCTGATCTTCGGCGTCGGCAGGCTTGGGTGCAGGGAGATGGCGAGCAGCGAGTGCGGCGAGCGGGATGCATGGAGGCACCGTATGGCGATGAACACGCAGGTGTCGCGAGTCTTTGTACGGTCGATTGAGCATGACATAGTATGGTCGTCGGAACTTGGCGCCGGACATGATTTCGATGCGAATGCCCAGAACGCTGCCTCGATCGACGGCATTGGGGTCCGGGTCTTTAACCTTGAACGTCGTTATAGTTGCGCAAGTTCTGTACAGACATTGCTGGTCGTGCGCGTCTTGGGCTTTGGATCGGGAGAGGACTTGGTCGCGGTCGGCCTTGGATTCGGAAGGGAGTGCAATCGTGCTGCGTTTCTCATTGTCTTCCTTGAGGGCGTTTCGTATCGAATCGGACGAGATGAGAGCTGTGGCCTGGACCTTCAATTCCTTCTTCAACGAGGCGGCTGGGCGCATCGCAAGTTAGCATCTGGGCAAGGATCCCCTTGGAGAAGCACTTACCTTTTGCTCGAAGGTCATTGATCTCTTGTTCGAGAGCTTCTGCAGCAGCATCTGGAAGTTCACCAGACATTTTGTCTGTTGCGGGTGTGGACAGGAGGGAATCGCGATTTCCTCGGCGAGGAGAGCACAGTTGTCGTAGTCTTAGTTAGCGATGACGTGATTGGGATCCTGGACGCGATCGACGCGTCTTGGTGAAGTTGACAATTGAATTGGTTGCCAAGCAGCGCAGTGCGAGACACTTGAACCCAGTCAACAAAACGTCCCGACAGCGCGGAATGCGACCCGCGGGGAAGCTTATCTAAACTGTTATCTTATCAATGATTATCTTGGGTACCTACGCAGTTTGGCGCCAAATGAGGCATGGCGCCAGGGGTCCCAAGGGAGCTCGCCGGGCGGCGGGTGGCTTCCCACTCGAGTGGAGCGCGTCTGGACCTGGATAAGCTTCTTTGAATCTTCTCCCCAATTCCCGTTTACTTCACCCCGAGGTATCGTCGCAACAGAAACACCTTTTCTTGCTGTGTTGATTTGCTTCTGCCGAATTCACTACGTGTCGGTCCACTTGGGACTTGAGTTCTTTTTACTATCATATCTCATTCTTATCTATCATTTCCCTCATTTTCCAAGACCCCGCAACGTCCAACTCGACCACTATTCCATTCCTTCTTTGCCACTGGCGTGTTCTCAAAAGTGTCAAAGGCCACGGTTGCGCTTCCACTGTTCCCCGAACATCACCTTTTTCCACCCTTTCTTCTACCAACCATACTCGCGCACACAAAAACAAGCTCTCGATTGCTTGGGTGCCTAGCGCCATACCGTCTATCATTGGTCTAAGCTGTTGTTTAAGACAGCATCGCCTTGACTGCCACGGACTCTGCTCCACCCCGCCCTCGACCCTGTCTAGGTGGTCTTCGCTGGACAGACAAAGAACCTTTTCCTTTGCTCACGACTCCCGACTTGTCGCATAAAGTCTTTTTTTCCTTTCTCCCAAACCACCTCTCACGTTTCGACACAGCCGCTCTCAACCGAAACCTCGAATTCTACTGCGTACTAGCATTGCGCCGCAAGCTCCAACCGAGACACTCCTCAACTACAAGCCAAGCACAAATGAGCGTCCGAACACGCCGAAACAAGTCCGTCAAGCGAAAAGCTTTGGCTGATTTAGCTGTAGACACAGACGGCACGAACGGTAACGCCAACGGCGGGATGAACCAGAACAACGTTGAGTTCCGGCGGAAGGCGACGACTCCCGGCTCCGACACCGTGACCGCGAACCTGATGTCGCGCGAATCCTTCACCCTCGACGACCCCGTCCCGAAGACACCCATCGCCAATAATCATGGCTTCTTCGAGTTGCCGTTGCAGGATCAGAGGAATTTCCTCCTGCTGGTGCTCCTGTACTTCCTACAGGGTGTGCCCATGGGTCTCGCGGGTGGTTCGGTTCCCTTCCTAATGAAGGACCACATGTCGTACAGCGAGATCGGAATCTTTAGTCTAGCTTCATACCCATACTCGCTGAAGCTTCTCTGGAGTCCCATCGTTGACGCGGTTTGGAGTCCCAAGGTTGGACGCAGAAAGAGCTGGATTCTTCCCATTCAGCTGCTTTCAGGACTGGGTATGCTCTGGCTCGGGTCTACTGTCGAGAACATGATGGCCAACACCGGCAAGCCCGGAGGTCCTACCGTGTGGAACTTCACCGGCTGGTGGTTCTTCCTCGTCTTTATGTGCGCCACGCAAGATATCGCCGTAGACGGCTGGGCTTTGACTCTCCTGACGCCCGGCAATGTGTCGTATGCATCCACTGCACAGACCGTCGGTCTCACTGCCGGCCACTTCCTATCCTACACGGTGTTCTTGGCCTTCAACTCCAAGGACTTTGCAAACCGCTACTTCCGCAGCTCTCCCCTGGATCACGGTCTCATGTCGCTTGGCGGATATCTGACTTTCTGGGGCTGGGCGTACATTGCCATCACCATTGGGCTCTCTCTCTTCAAGCGTGAGGAGAGAACCAAGAATGAGGATGGCATTTGGGATGTGTACAAGATCATGTGGGGTGTTCTCAAGTTGAAGAATATCCAGACCATTATCATTGTTCATCTCATTGCTAAGATTGGCTTTCAGGCCAATGACGCAGTCACCAACCTGAAGCTCATTGACAAGGGATTCGGTCAGGAGAACATGGCCCTGACGGTCCTCATCGATTTCCCTTTTGAAATCGCGCTTGGCTACTACGCTGGCAAGTGGTCTCAGGAATACACTCCTATGCGCCTATGGTGCTGGGGCTTCATGGGCCGCCTCGTTGCTGCTCTGATCGCCCAGTTCACCGTCACCATTTTCCCGGCCGGCGGCGTTACTCCTTGGTACATGCTGGTCGTCATTGGCGAACACGTCTTCTCGACCTTTACAAACACGGTCATGTTTGTCGCCGTCTCTGCTTTCCACGCTAGAATCGCAGACCCTGTCATCGGCGGTACCTACATGACTCTCTTGGCTACGTAAGTTTATCCTCGGATTATCACTTGACCAAGTTCCTTTGCTAATATGGCCTCCGCAGCGTCTGTAATCTTGGCGGCACGTTCCCGCGCTTCTTCGTCTTGCGTCTGGTCGACTACTTCACCGTCGCGACCTGCAAACCTGGCAACCCCGCGGATCTGAACGCCCTGAAGGGCCCTGTCATCACCGACCCCTTCTCTTGCTCCCTGCAGCCAGACAAGGAGAAGTGTGTCAACGGTGGCGGCACGTGTGAGATGGTGCGTGACGGATACTACTTTGTCAACATCATCTGCGTCGTCTTTGGCGTGGTGACGTTCATGCTCTACATCCGACCTAGAGTTCTGCATCTGCAGTCACTCCCCATGAGAGCCTGGCGTTTGGCGCCGTCGACGTCTAAATAATGAAATTGCACTGCGCAGAAAACCCGGGGGATGTTGTACATGTATCATATAAAGCATCACGTAGCGCGCACGGTTTGGAGTACCTTTCATAGAGAGAGAGCGAGAAAGACAAGGAGGGAAACAATTGTACTTGATATGCTTTTTTCATTACCATTTGATGCGCGCTATGCCGTTATATACGTGACGCTTGCCCAAAAAAGCCTTGCCAGGAAACATGAAATCCCCTCGCTCGCTGACACACAATATCCCTCTACTTCTACAACGACTCGATGTGCTGCGAATGCAAATCCTGCACAGCAGGGATAATCAAGCTCTCAATCTCGATCTCGGGATCACTCTCCGGCAGCGCGCTGGGGTCAAGCGGCTTGTCCTCCCACGTTCCCCCACTTCCCCCCGACGACGATGACGCACGCTGAACGCTCGGCACGCGGACCCACCGGTCCGGCCTACCTGGCGCGACGAAGACGACCTCCCACTTGCGCGTGGACAGCAGGTTGCCGATGACGAGGTGGTGCTGGTACCGCTCGAGGGAGTACTTGGCCTTGTGCACGAGGATGGCCGGGTCCGTCTCGAGCTTGAAGCTGACGACCATCCCTTGCGGGGCCCAGCCGTCGACGAGGTTCTGGAGGAATTTGGGGACGGGGTCGAGGTCGATGACGAGGGACTTGGATTTTGCTATCTTGGTGGAGTCGAAGTTGTCAAAGGCCTCTTCGTCTTCCGTGTTGGAGGCGTTGCCGTTGCCGTTGCTGGAGTTGGCGGGTTTGGCTGTGGTTTTCGTTGTAGCTGATCCTGCCCCTGCTCCAGAGAAAGAATCCGTGGCATTGGTGGACTGGATCTTGTGCTCGGCCATTCTGTCCTGCGGCAGGAAGAAGTCAGACACCGCGGCGGCGAGGTAGAGAAGCGCCGACGGGCCCAAGGGTCTCAACAACCCCGCAATAGCGCGCAGCTCAAACAAGTAATCCGTAATCGTCGTAAACGGCAGCATGAGCAGCATATTGCCCTTCTTAGCAGCGGTATACTTGCGCAACACCTCTCGCATGCGCTGCTGGTGCGCCGCGTTCGCGACGACGGTGCCGTCCTCGCCCTCGGCCAGGAAATCCAAAAAGCAATCCGTGGCGTGGGAGTAGTGGCGCGAGTACGGCTGCAACGAAAACTGACGGTGCAGAAAGATGACGGCGTAGCCGGCCTCGAGGAAGTACTCGGCCGAGGTGGCGCCGCGGGTTCCCGCGGAGAAGTTGTCGATGAAGCGGACCGTCTGCTTCTCGAGGGGCACGGTGGTGCCGCCCGAGGTCACGAGGACGACGCGCCGGCTCGAGGCGGCGTGGTGGTCGATGAAGGAGCGGGCGGCGGCGACGTGGGCGTCTAGGTTTTTGGGGGGCGGTTGGGAGGAGAAGTAGGCGTCTTCTTGGCGTTCTGCCGTTTCTGTGGGGAGAGACATTTTTCGGGGGGGGAGTTTGTGTTTGATGAAGCGGTGATATTCACGGATCGTCTCAGAGAAGTGGTAGCTGTTTACTGTGTCAAGTGATGATGTGTGGTGGTGAGATTTGTGAGACCTCGGTGGCAGGGAAAATGGACTGGTGACGAAGGGCCGTCCGAAGGTGTATGTGAGACCTGAACGGTGTCAGTGACTTAATATACACAGTTGATATCTCCAGTAGCGGCATTCGACCCCATTCATGTCCAGAAGTATGGTGTATAAGGAGTATGAGGGATGAGAATCCATCTCCATTACTCGGCCCAATACCTCCGCCGGACCTCGGTCCTCCGGCACCCATTTTCTCATATGACGTGTCTTACACGTAAACTCACCTTGGGATATATAGTGTCTTTCTAAGTTTAAATAGCGTCAATCTCGAAGACGATGTATGAGGTTGTGTCGAATGCTCTATCTCCGGAAACTTCGTACCTCAACAATCACTGAAAACAAGAAATTAACCACAATGAAGAGAGATTGGGAAACGCAGCGAGGGTTTTAAACCGTCGTTTCCAGCGCCGGTTCGGTTCCTCCGCACGGGCCGAAGGAGGCCCGTGCCCCACCGACCCGCACCTCCGGGATGGAATCTGCTGCGGATTTCTGGGAACGTATTTGCTTCGGGGCTTCGCAACGACGTCCCGTCGGCGTTCACGTCGTTACAACCGCGGCTCAAATCTCATTCTCAACACACAAGTGACTCAGAAGTCGATGTTGATTCGGCACCGATAGCCGATCATAAGAATGTTTCCAAACCGAACTTCCTGTTTGGGAACGACAGATACAGTTAAACATGAGGTAAGCTTACATCATTACAATTAACTCCGGGTCTAGTCTTCATTATATGTACAATTCTCATCATAGATACCTCTTTGATAACCAATCCCTTTTTATGTACCAAGACCTCGAATTTTCCCTTGTAACAAAAGTGCGCCTGTCCGAATCTCTTTCTTCTTCTTTCTCTTTTTTCTCTAGAAATTGCCCCAGATAACCTTTCCAATGCACACAAACTTGGCAGCCATGAGCGCCGCCAAGGCCAAAACATACACCAGCCCAGTGAAGATAATGAGACCCCAATACTGGCCACCCGTCGCCGTGACAATTTCGCCGCCAATGGGAATACCAATCAGGCACGCGACCGAGACGGCGGTATACGTCGTCGAGTAGTACCGCCCGTAATGCTGCGTCTTGCACAGCCGCCCGACGCACACGGGGCTGATGCTGATGTTGTTCCCGCTTGCAAAACCAAACAGCACGGCAAAGACGATGACGCCCGCGGCCGTCGAGCCCGCCGGCAGCCAGACGGCCAGGCACGCGACCACGGACAGCACGATGGCGGCCATGTTGCTGTTAAACGGTCCGGCCCTATCGGCCCACCAACCAGGCAGCGCCCTACCTAGAACGCTGCCGGCGTTGAGGATGGGCAGGATGGAAAAGGCAAAGGACTCGCTGAACCCCTGACTGAGCGTGTAGCTCGAGATGTACGTCAGCGGGATGAACAGCGCAAACTCCATCAGAAAAATGCCCGCCGTCGTAAGGCTGAAGGCCGCGCTGCGGAAGATGCGCGGGTCCGGGTGCGGGCTCGCGTTGCGGGCGGGCGGGAGGCGCGAGCGGATCAGGAAGTTGGAGGCGCCGCAGAGGGCGAGGCAGATGAAGCCGACGGCGCGGATGGTCCAGCCCCAGCCGATGCGGGGGAAGAGGGACTTCATCATAAGGGGGAAGATGATGCCGCCGATGGAGCCGCCGGTGGAGGCCATACCTGTCGCGAAGCCGCGGCGGCGCTTGAACCAGTGGCCTACGGCTGCGATGGACGGGGTGAAGACGAGGGAGCTGCCGAGGCCGCAGAGGATGCCGAAGGCGAGCATGAAGTGCCAGTATACTGGGAGAGTGTGTTAGCGCGCTCTTATGTATTTGTATTGCTCGGAGAGGATGTGTTGAGGGATGCAAGTCTGGGAGGGAGTGATGAAACGACGCGCCACAACAAGGCGAGCCGATGCAAAACTCTGTGTAAACGACTTACCTGTGCATATACTCAACAACATGACGCCAATGACAAGACACACCGTCCCAGCGAGAACGAGCCACCGCGGGCCATACTGATCAAACACTGGCCCGATATAGATACCCCCAAAGAAGCAGAGGAACGTATACACGGAGAAAATCCACCCAATCGTTCCCTCGCTGTATCCCTTGAGCTGATGCGTCGCAACGTACGTCTGGAAGATGGCGATACTGTTCATGATGCCCAGGGCCGAGAAGAGCGCCAGCCAGGACCCCAGCACGACGGACCACGCCCGGAGCCCGCCCTCGGGGTAAGTTTCTTCCTCTCCTGCTGTTGTCGAGGCGACTCCTGCAGTGTCGGTGCGGTGGATGTAGTTGCCGTCGTCGTCGTCGTCGGTGGTGTCGCCGGTACCCCCTTCTCCTCCGCCCCCTTCGGCTTCCTTGCCGTAGGCGGCATTGTTGTTGTTCTTGTTGCTGTTGTTGATGAAATCGCTGTTGTGTTGGTGATGGTAGTTGGCGCCGCCCGCGCCGGCGACGGCGTTGGAGACGGAGGGAATCAGGTCGTTGCCTATGACCGCAGCTGCACCATCGTGGGCTGCGCTCTCTGGCTTGGTGGGCAGCGGGTAGTCATAGTTGCTGTAGTCCGGTTCGGGTGTGATGTGGTCGCCTTGGCGGGCTGTGGAAGCCTTTTCCGGGTCCATGTGGGATGGATGGGTGAATGGATGGATGAAGAGAGGAGGATGAGGGAGAGGACAAGAGAAGAGAGGAGAGCGAGCCTCGGTATTATGTCTCGTGCTGTGTCTGTCTTTGAATCTTTCCCCCTTCGATCTTCAGGTCTTCTTCTTGTTCCCTCGTCCTGAATTTTTTGACTTCCGCCTTGCAGTTCTGCAACCCTGTCGGCCACGTTTTCTCCCTTCTGCTTCCTTTTCCTTTGTCTTGTACAAGAGTTCCTTTTTTTCTTCTTCTTCCGTACAACAACTTCTTCCTCAGCCTTCGAAACTTCTCTCAGTCCTATCAAACCAGACTCGTTGTGGTAAGAGTGATGAACGGTAACAAGAGTATCGAGGCCTAACAAATACCCGTCTCTGATAAAACAGGGATCGAGCTCAAGGAGGAGTAGAGAGTGTCGACTAATACCAACACTATCCTACTGCGGGCCGTTGCGAGGGAGGGAGAGAGCGGATCAACGAACCTACTTGTACTTTTTCTTACTAGTTTCCTTCGCCTCTTCGGTCTTTCGGCTAGAGTTGGGCCTGGTCGGGGGTGGTGGGTGAGTGGGTAGCAGTGGTTCGCGCTCCTTCGTTGAGTTTGTCGTTGGGTTAGGTGATTTGATGCAATTATCCAGTCATTTCCTTGCCAATCATACACCCCAGGTTTACGCACGCGGCTCCTCGCTTCGAAAGGACCATGGAAGTCTTTTAGGACGAGGCTAAAAAAAAAAAGGGGGGTATAAGTCATGCAGTCATGTATGCAAAGGGCGAACAGAGAGACAAGAGGAAAGAAGAAGAAAAAAACTTTTTCCTTTACCCCAGGTTTGCCCCCCCAGGGGTCCTCGAACGACGGGGAATGGACAACCTAACCGACAGCCGTTTCGTTGTGTGAATAAGGTAGGTTCCCGGCTTCTTCTTACTAGGCCGGGACAGGGCTGGTTAACGTGGACCTAACTAGGTAGCTATTGCGGTTTCGTATGTAAGATGTTACCGTATAGCATACTACATGGGAGAAGGATACGCGGACTCGCGTTTATCTTGATGGCATTTGTTTGATGTGGGTAATTCAACCGAACCAAACCCCGGCCTTATTTTCCTCGTGTTTTTCTTCACCATTCGTCTTCTCAGATCGACATATGCCTTTCGGGCATCCCTCATGCCATGCACCGCTCTCCTTCTTTTTTCTTCACACGGTTAGGCTATTAGCATAATATTGGTGGGAATAAAGAGAACAACCCCCGAAGAAATTGGTCATGTTGTCTGTTGACATGTGGCCCTTCTCTGACAAGTTCATGTTAGTCAAGGGCGTCGTTCGGGGATGGCTCGAGACGAAGTCGCGAGCCAAAAACTGACCAATAGCGTATTTCAATTAGTCGATGAAAACCAAACCTCAAGAGCCTGGACTTTTGGTTGCCGAGAATCGGCGTCTCCCCCCCCCAAAAAAAAGGCGAGAGACCCCACCACCGAAACCAAACAATAGTAAGAATCATGATGAATCAGTCAGGTCCCTTTGGCCCAGCAGACCAGATCCGACGCATGACACTTGTCCAACACCGAACTTGTCTTGAGTTTCTGAGACACGTAGATCCGTAGACACATACTCGGAGCACTCTCTCCTAGTCTGTAGAGCCGCATAATGCAAGAATGCCTTACAAGACAACCACCTTTTCCAACGGGGAAACTTACCTCATACAGCGTATACGGTTTACGGCACTATCGCGATTTCTCTTAGCATCTGTCTCCAAGACGTTCCCCGCTAAAGGTGCCTACCTAGCCCCCGCCCTGGGCTCCCGCTTCTCCACACGAAAAAACGCTGCCATTGAACCACGGATTATCGAACAACGCAATCATGACATTATATCCAAGACGCCATCCCAATGATATTCCTCTCTAAAATGCCTTTGTCTGATCGAGATCTGGGAGACAAGAAAAATGACAGGGTTGCTAATCTTTACTCGAATCAGATAGTATATGACACCTTCAACTATTGTACATCAGCGAATAAAGTGGTGATTTCACTATTGACTTGAATCCATGACCCGCTCAGTTGAAGCGAGATCATGCCCTCGATGAAATGCACATATGAGGAACAGAGGAGTCACAATAGCCATTAACGGCATCCGGCCGGTAGCGGGAAAAAGTCTGTTCGCCCGCCGGCTCAAAACCCCCCTTCGCTCGCCTATGCTATTCCTGCGTACCTTGGGAGGCAAGGTATGCGCTCTCCGGTTCCCGCCAGCCGCCGACGCTTCACGTTGACCCTCGCGTCCTTGCCATGCCCGCCCACCCACGCCGGCTCCGGCCGCTTCATAACCTCGGAAATAACCTCCCCTTCCTCATCCGTCGCTCCAAGTACCTTTCCCATGGTTTTCCGTCGAACTTGCATACAATCTCCAGCCATAGCTTGAGCCTCAAAGCCTCCAAGCCTCACTCGCTTACCTTATACTGCGTACATCCGCTCAAGTCAACCTGAATCTGTGCACCACCTTAGGTAGCTAATAAGTGTTACCTGACTATGATCCGCTTGCGGCTCACTCGAAAAAGTCGAGGTACCTCGCCCGCCCGCTCTCCCACATGCGACCAGGTCATCCAAGGTACCTAGTATCTCCCACGTGCTCTGGCCTTGGAACTGCCCTTGGCACGTGCCAGCCAGCCTCATCCATGATCCAACTCACAGAGTCACACCGAAAATTAATCTTACGCCTGGCCTTGGAAGGAACTCAGCACTCAGCCACGGAGAATCCCGCGTCAAACAACAAAGCCCGTCGCGCAGCCGCATGTTCAGTCCTCTCCCTCTCTCTCTTTCTCTTCCCAACTTACCTAAGCCATTCCCCCCAAGCCCCTCTTACTCCCCTTTTAGTATTAGATCCAACCTGTCACCGAGCCGGCCCCAGTCCTCCTTTGAGACGGAAAGGATTGGAAAAAGAGTGGGGTATCACAACGTATTGTCCCCCCCCCCCCCCCAGTTCCGTCTTCCAAAAAGAGTTGCGTCCATACGTAGTAGAGGTACGGAGTAGGTAGACAGAGCACCGGAACAAGCGCCGTGTTCTAAAAAAAAAAAAAAAAAAAAACCGAAAAAAACCACACAAGTCGCATCGCACATACAACGCGCACGGAAGAACACCCGATCATCATTCGACCCAGAAAATGCAGGAAGAGCAAACAGGTAATTACCCATCACAACGGAGCGAGCGCCGCCCAAGACAGTAAGCAAACAATTTGGCAAAAGTCATGAGATGACTGATTGGGTTCAGGGTTGGTTGCGGTCAGCCAGTGTATGGGGTGCCATCGCAGAACCCGTCTACCAATATTTCAGCGCTTTTTCCCGGTCCTCATGGGTAGGTAAAGGTATTATGATAGCAGCAAACCCCCCCTCGCACCAGGCTCCAAATTCCTGCACCATCCCAAAAGTTTCAAGGAACATGGAGCTTGAGGTCCTTGAACGAAAAAAAAAAAAAGGTCCCTCTTCGGAACCGCGAGTCGGAACCGATGAACCACATCGGCCGAAGCCCTTCCCCAACCGCTCTCGTGACCATCACTGGCACCGCCGCTACCTTACTGGCAGCCGCAAACAATGAATGGATTAAAAGTGCCATCGTGATCCCCCAGCTCCTAGCCTGAGCCTGAAGGCCTCAACGCGGCGCGCCGTCTAAAGAGGTGAGGGGGTATAATGAGCTCAGATGGGAAAAGCTACCCGCTATCTGTACGTCAGAGCCTTCATTGTTGTTTTTTTTGGTTCCCCTCCTCCCCCTTCTGGGCCTTCTCCCAATGGGGCCAGCCTCCAAACAACCCTCATCGACGATCGAGATCATACTGGTGTCTCTTGATCTTGATCCTCGAGGTTCATCGCTCTTGTTTTCCTCTGCCGTATTGTTTGTCTCTCTTTTTTATCCCCTTCCCCAGCCACCATTCTCTTACCGCCCTTTATTGTTGTTTTTTTCTTTCCCCGCCTGCAGCTGGTTTAGTTGCCTGCCGCCGGTCCCAAGCTTTGTATTGGTACCCGTATTCAAAAGTACTATCCGTACGGATACGCCCGCCTTCATGGAATCATTCTTCCTCTTTCCGAACAAGTTACCACGTGCCACGCACGTACTTTCAGCTCTCCTAAATCTTGACGGTGCATCAGTAAATTATACGCTTGCTTGAATACTACTCGATTTATGTGTCTTTTCTGTCCAATATCTTCTTCCCCTGTCGGCCAAACCGTGATTCACATCTGATCATCAAAAACACAGAGGCAAGGGCACATAATAAATGCAACACTCGGCCCGAGGCGTCGTACGTCTGCACGCCCGGTAAGGCCAGAAAGGCTGGGAACATGAGATATCGTCCGTCCCACTTGAGGCGACCGTTGGAATAGGGAAAAATAAGGGCACCGCAAACCGGAGGGATAGAACAAAATAGAAAAAAATTAGCCCAAAAAGAGATCCCCGTAGTCTGGTACGGATACCCAATTCTTCACTAGGTACCAGCGTATACCACAGTAAGGGACAAACCACCCCTGGACTACCTTAGTGCTTCGGCATGGACCACACCCTCCCATCAGTGCACATCATGACGTTCTGATCAAGACATCCTCATTTGGGGTACAGCCGGAAGAGGCTCAGGTGAGAGCCAGCCCATCTCACCCCCAGTAGACCTTTTTTTGTGGGTTGACACAGCTCAAGCTCGACTTCTTGATGTGTTTGATCAGAGGACGGGTCACATGCTTGGGCCCATAGGGGTGTTTGCTCCAAGACACCGAATAATGCCGTTCTGTATTCCAGATGTAGGCTCACTGTTCCTCTCGTGTGATTGAAGAGACTCGGCATGTGCCGTATAATTCGAGTTCGTTGAAATATCACGATACCTCGCCATCATGTCTGAATCTTTTGCCTCAACTTGGATCCGTCATAAGACTTGTCTTGTTGACTTTTTCTCTTTTCGCGCGCCGCCCCTTTTCCCGGGCATAGTGAATTCCGAAAGGCACAAATGGTGTCCTCAGATGCAACTTCGTGCTCCCTTTCTGCCCGTGCAACCGCTGCATACGAACTCGGGCATTCGGTGTTTCCCGTGCCCGCATTTCCAACCTCATGCCGTCCCGTTCCTTGTCCCGCTATGGAACCTTAAACGAGCCATGATGTGTCAAATTCGATGTCGCGAATTCGTACAGCCCTGCTACCCCCAAAAGGCCCGTGGTCTCCCGATATCAGGCAAAATATTGTCGTTGGAAAATCTCTTGTTGCATGGGCAGAACGTCGACCCATTGCGCCGCCGAGGGAATTGCGGCTATTCTGTAGATATTGCCGTCTCAAGCGTTGCTCATCAGTCTGAAAACGCCTTCCTTGTGCGAGCCCAACCGCTTCGCCCAGTCATAAGCTTCGCCCATCGTACGTCTCATGCAAAGACGTGCCGGCCTTCCAAAAACATGCATCTTGCATCATCTCGGTTTTGTCGTATCATCGTTTAGTAGTCGCTTGAGAGGAACCCCTGACTCATGGTGGTGTACGCCATCCACGCCATCCTGCAGTTCTCCATTCACGGCACCGTCCATCTCCCCGTCGACCAGCCCCTCCATCTTGACAGACTCAACGGGGCCAGATTGACTACGCTCGGTAGTGATAAAGGCTTCGATCTGAAGTCTTATCGTATCAAGAAAGGCTAAGCGAGCCGTTGCGTCGAGTTTAGAAACAGCCGAATTTCTGATATCTTGGGGTCAGCTAGTGCCACGGAGAATGAAGAAGCCATGAGGCCGAGTGTGATATACAATAGCTCGAGTAAGGAGGATATATCCTCGGCGGGAGGGTCTTGGAGGTTCGTGGGTGTCCCCGATGCAGGGGGTTCGGCTTGTGCAGAAGCCAGCTGGATGAGCAGATCTGCGTTCTTGATAAACTTGACCAAGTCGTCCAGATCGGTTTCTATATTCAGAGTCCGCATCCGCCTGATAATTTCGACTGATTCCGGCTCGGAGCGCATAGATAGAAGGCGGAAAAGCTCTTCAAAGAGAGAAAGGCGGCGTTGAAGCTCCTCGTGCTTTGTTTTCAGGGCAGCGAAGCGTGTGACGTCGGGGCCGGCATCGTACTCGCAGCGGGTGCGACCCATGCCCGCGCACAAGGAACACACGGGACGTTGGCCATCGCATTTTGATTTCCTGCGACGACATGAGGTGCAGGCGATTTTGGTCTGCGGACGTCGTCTTGGTGCAGAAGACGTGGTACCAGTGGCAGATTGCGGGGTTGTCTCCCGTTCCGACGAGGCGCTGCTGGCTGCTGTTGGGCCCGCAGGTAAAAGCTCGCGCTGTGGTTTCATCGTGAGCGTTGCCACAGGACCATGGGCAGGCCTGGTGGACAACCGAGATAGCCACAAACAGTGGAAAAGGAGGCGTGAATATTATGGGCGTCGGCGTGTAGCTGGTACGGCGAGGTCTGCGTATTCGTCGTAGTAATTGAAATGGCGCGGGTGGACGAATTGAGAGAGGGTACAGCCAGAGCCAGAGCCAGAGCGGGCCTCAACCGCCAGACCAGATCCGCCCTCCGCGTCGCTTGGTAAGTCTCAGTCGTTTTGACGGTGCGTGTCATACTGCCGACCCGCTGGCCATGTTGGTCGTGATTGAATCGTTCTCGTTATCGTCGTGATGTTATTTTGCTGTTGCAGGTGTTTGGAAGTGCTGACAAGGCCCGTCCCGATGAGTAGTCTCTCAATTTCTTGGGAGCTCGTGAGGTAGACAGGTATGACGAAATGGATGGACAAGACTCAAGCCAAATCCCCGTGCCCGTTGCTGGCTGGGCCACTTGGATTGTTCCGGTGCCGGGAAAGCTGCCGCGATTCCCCCTAGGTAAATAAGAAAACCGAAAAGGGAAGAAATGAAAAAATAATATTAATAAACGGAAACCACATAAAAGAGGTTAAGTTTGGCTCGCAAAGCTCCCCAAAGCCATGGAATCGTCTGGCCATGGCCAGGCCAGCCCATTAGCAAGGTAGAGGCTGCTGCTGCGCGATCCATCCACCCACAGAAAGGACAGAAATGCAAGGATGTCGTAGGTGCGAGTGGCCGCTGCGGCTATCGAGAGTTTGCTGGCGCATCGGACCCCAGCTCAGCTGTCGGTTTGTGTCAGCAGCCCAGCCAGGAATTAGGATTAGACACTCCCGACAATCTGCAGACTCTGCCTATGGCTGCTGAAACCCCAAGCCTTGTGCACCCGCGAGACGACGGATAATGAACCAGTCACTTACGACTGCTTTCGATGGAACTCCGCCAAAGGGAATAAGGCGGGGGAGACCACGAAAAGGCCTGAAGAAAGAAGAAAAGAAACCAGTTGAGTGCAGGAGATCATTTGGTTGCACAAAGACCTTGGTTGCGCCAGTTGTAATGCAACCCGCCAACAAGTCGAGGTACATGCGGCACTGCTAATCAGGTCGTTTTTAGCGTCTGGAGCAGGCTCAGTCAACCGTTGATTGGCGGGGGTGGTTCCAAGATGTTCAGCCAAACCGGGGCGTCTTTTGTGGTGGGGGGTTTTGTACCCCTCAGAGCGCTTCTCCAAATTGTCGTTGTGGTTGGCTGACTGCATCGCAACATTGCAGCAGAGATTTGTGGAGAGAGCACGGCACAAACCCGTCGTGGTCAGTGCAGTATGCCTACAGCAGCGATTAGCTTGTGTCTAGACAGAGGAGGGAGAGTGACGATTAGCATCGTGATGACAGCCGTGTCTCAGGAGGTGGGAATTCAGGAAGGATGTAAGGTAGACCAATACACTCTTACCAAAGTCTCGACAATAGAGCTCATTTCTTGGCTTCTCGAGCGAGAAGCTGAGAACAAGGAGTTCTCAGAGGAAAGAATGATGGAAAGCTTACCTCCTTGCTTATGTTGCATCTTGTGCTGGATGCCGGTCATCATTGTATCAGCTCGCCATCTTTCAGATGTGAGGCTAGTATCAAGAGTCCTTCGCTATACTTGAGGCTCGATACTGTATCTTGTTCGACCTTCTTTCGTTTCGTCCATCCAGCATCGAAATGCAGGCTGAGTAGATGATGTTGTTATGACCTCTCCCCTAAACCAGCTGGCGTTCTCCATGAAGCCCGATGCTGACATTGTTGGCTGTTCTTGCGATATATCCTCGTATCATCTCGCAGTCGCAGTCCCCGTGTTCGAGAATCTGGCTTCTCAGAACCAGAACCTCGTTTTTGAGCGCAGATACACAGGCATCGAGATACATTCGCTCCTGTGTGACTCGCTGCTCTTGAGCGGCGAGATCTAGCTCATGCTGTTTTGTCTTCTCGCGGCATCGCTTTGCGGCGGCTCGATTCTTGACGCGATACGTCTTTTTCCCTTCCGGTCTTGGTGAAGAGCAAGTGTCATGGTCACTTTCCTTGTGCTCGTTGGCGGCCTCGGTGACATTCGTGTTTGCGTCGAAAGAAGCCATGTACATCGGTGAGACGTGCTCTCTCGCTACAAGACGTGTCTTCTTCATGGGTGGTTGACTCATCGATTCCGGCTGTCGACTTTTAGACACCCTCGGCGTATGGCATGTTGTCGTTGTTCCTGGGGCCGGGCTAGCCTGGAGTTGAAAATCGGGTGTGTACTGCCAATTTTGGCCTGAGATAGGAGGACTGTCAACGGGATTTGGCCATAGATGGTGTGAACTGTATGCCATGGGTTCAGGTGGCTGGAAGTCTAACTGCTGGTACGTAGGCCACGATTCGCGTTGGGTTGCCCAAGTGGCCGTCGAGAAGTCTGACGTAGTCCCTGCTGTTGAGTCGAACAACCGATAGGCTTGAATCTCGACTTCCTGGTGCACGGAGGCCATGGAAAACTCAGTTGTGTGGCAATCGCATCCAGACCATCGCTGGCACAGATGAGGCTCGTTGATATGCGTTTGGGGCGGTTGTTGTGGTAACGTATACATTGGCACCAGCTCAGGGTAGGCAGACTGAGCCATCATGTTGCCTCCCACATGGACAACAGAGTGTTCTTCTTCTTCTTCGGTTGAAAATCTGTAGCTTCGGTTTCTTACAAGAATCTTGGTGGACTCTGAAGAGGATACGTTGTCGTGAGCCTTGACGGCGGTGCTAGCGGAATCCAGAGGAAAAACTCAGAACTCAGCTGGAAAGCAACTAGTATCTGGGTTAGGGGACATATGAGTATCTTGGCCGCAAGAAGATGCTGACAGAAGATGGTCGAGTAAAAAAAAATAAAAAATGATCAGTTTTGGAAGCCAGGGGTGGAGGAATAGGAGGAGAAGGAGGAGGAGGAAGAGGAACTCCTACCTACTTACTGGCTTGGGGTTGGGAGTTTGGTGCAAAGTCTATGGCAGGATACGGGCAATACAGTGACTGGGGTTGTAGGGCCATGCCGATGAATGGGGGCGCGACAGGATATTTGAGCGGGCCCCCAATGAAGGAGGTGGGAGAAGGGCTCCGGCTGGGGATATGCGTGTCGGGGGTTTCTACTGGGGCTGGGACTGACAGGGGACAAAGTGAGAGAATAGACTTACAGCTGTTCCACCCAATGCGTGTCTTTTCAGGCCAGGCGACCTGAGTTGCCAGATGTCTTAAACAACAGACAGAACCGACAGACGGCGGATTACACCTACACGGGGTGGTGTACACGAAGCGAAGGTGTGCTGCTGGCTTGGAGAGATGAACCCTTTCCTCGCATGATTGTCATAATTGGCATCTTGTATATCGAAGCAGCAAAGACGAAGGGGAGGGTGGATAAGCATGAGGGCGGCAGCTGAGGGGCTGTCCACTGCAGCGGAACCCAAGGGGCCAATGCAAGGTTTTGATGGTAAGAAGACGGCAGAGTCGGAATGTGTTGGTAGTGGCCAGCAGGATGGTAAGGTAGAGTAAGACAGCCGGGAAAGAGGTCGCATTGTGAAGCCGAGACTGCAGACCAAAGTGCAGACTGAAATGAGGTTGAGATCGAAGCCGAATTTGGAGTTTTCCTGGGAGTCAAGTTGGGGAGTATCCGTGGACTCGAGGGATATGCCAGCAATTGCCAGTGGCAGGGCTGTATGAAGAGTAGGTTTCGGTAGACATTGTACAATGATCAGGGGATTTTGAGGTAGGTAAGAAGGAGGAGTAGTAGCAGGACGAGGAGACGCTGGTGTTGCGTGAATGAGTGGTGGTGGTGGAGGATAGAAGGAGGAGGAAGAGGTGAGGGTGGCAAAATTGAACAGCCAGTGACTCGGACCGTGGTTGCGTACGGGCCTTGGTGCGTAGACAGCAGCAATAACGGCGCCGGCGACAGGGAGGGCGATGAATGGGATCTACGGACACTGGATGTTTAAGGTAATATTCCGTACGATCGGTATGGGAAGGCCGAAATGAAGGCAGGAAGGTAAGTGGTTCTTTCTGTTTCCTGATAGGTTGGGCAGGCGGGTTTTAGAAGAGTACGGCGAGTCGGCCAGTGATGGATGCCCAACGTGGCGGAATTCAATCCGGTGAGACCAATGTTGCTGATTGGCCGCCGGATTAAACTCCGGCATGGGAAAGGCGCTGGGTGGCAAATCTTCCTTCCATTAAATTAGGTAGGTCCTAGGCGGCCTGGGCCCTCCTGCCCCAAGAAAACAAATCGGTCGTATTCCAATTAGTACCTAGGCAGGCACGCACGGCAGGTAGCTCCTCCCATATCCCTTTCCAGGTTGGCTTCCTTCGCTTCCCGGTCCCGTCCTCTCATGGTGCCTTCCATCCCAACTGCCCGGCGCCCCCCCCCCCCTCTTTTCTTATGTAGTTATGCCTCAGTTTCCACCTGATGTTCACTCTTTCAACTTGCTGTAAGGTACTACGTATAGCACTTGATGCCACCGATAAGTTGTAGACGCACCGGCGCTTTATAATCCTGGAACGCTAAGGCATGTCATGCCTTGACTTCAGTTACCTTGCCATTTCTGGATAGACAAACTGGGCTCTGCTTCCCCACAGTCACAGCATGTGTCAAGCCTCACCGTCGCATATTTGCCACACTTCCTCCCATCCAACCTCAAAGTCATCGTGGCGGGTCTTTCCCTCATCATAGCCAGATCTAGGCACGTAAGATGGCCTGAGCCGAGATCTACTAACCCTTGATAGTGCAAAGAACCTGGAAACGACTTGCGTCGCCTCCCAAAGATGCCTTACCTTGGTTGACCAAGTTCCATTGTCCTTTTTCTTCCATTGGCCGCACCTGCTAATTACCTATGGGCGGTGGATACTTGTAGAAGGATCATCTTGGTCTACCTATTCTTGGCTGCCAATGGAAGGCGTGTGAAAGTCCAGTTCGCTCCAATAGGTACCAGACCGGGAGGTGCATAACATTCGGCTCCAACGTGCGTCTGTCAGTAACGTACGTCTGCGCCTGCGTGGACCGCTTATCACGGTGTGCTCAGCGTGGCTTCTCACTTGCATTTACCCCAAGGTAGGCAGGCAGGTAGGATCCTCGAGGCGCCGTAATGAGATGCAGCCCTCACCTCACCGACGTATCCGTTCCTACCCCTCCCCTTCCATTTAGCTTTCCGTCGCACTCTACCTCACCTTGCCTTGCCTTACCGTAACGTAGGTACCTTGAGGCAGCCAAGGAGAAGAAAAGTCCACGGCGAATCGGTTCCAACTCCGTCCAATCAATTCTCCATCTTCATCACATGTAATCATGCCACAGTGCCTTTGCGGTTTCTGGTAATGCCCATCCATCATCGCCATCTCCATCTCTTTCCCCAGACCCCATCCCATCGCCATCGCCATCGCCATCGCCATCGCGGCTTGCAGTCTCCCAAGACACGCACACTTTTGCTCCCAGGAGAACCTCTCGCCAGTCACCCCTCCATGCCAACCACTTGCCCATCTTCTCTCGCTTACCTACCAGAAACGATCCTCCCCCTCTATCGGCCATTGACGCTCAGCCAATCAACGCCAATGCGACGCGCAGGCATCGAGACGTGGTGCGGCTTGCCTTGGACACTACTCGACGATCCTAGACCAAGATTCCGTCTTGATAACCCTTGTCCACAAAACACCCGGACCAGATGTTCTGTCAACTAATCCAGTAGCTAGGTCAAAATGTTACCATAGCCTGCATCTCATCCTCCATCTCCACATCTCGGCCGGCCCCTTTCCGTTTTGCCTCAAGAACCAACCCACGATGCCTCGCATACATCCTCGTCCTCTTCATTGATGACCCTTGGCAGTCATCAGTGTTTGATCCAACTACGCCAAGATCCTATGGTCAGATAACTAATCATGTCTTGTAGGCATCTGAGACTACGAATGAACCGACCCTACGGCACCGAACAATTCAGCGCTGCACCAGACAGCCCAAATTGGAAATCATCCCCGCTATCGAAACAACGATCCAACTACAAGCCACGACGATCTCGATGCCACTTCTCCTACCCTAGGTCCCTTGCCTGCTACCCTACCCAGCATCGAAGCGCCTCACGCTTGGCTTCCATGGATAATGCCCCACCTTACACCATCGCCATCGACCTGATTGACACCAACCTCCATGCACCGCTTCCCGGGTACCATAACAATCCTTACCTGTTGTGCTTTTATATGGGAGATTCGTCTTCTGGAATTGGCTCATTGCATGTTACATCCTACACATTAGCATCTTTCCAAAGAAAATCAATAACAGCTACAATATACTCCGCATCGAGAATACGGAGCACAATTGTTCTCTACGGCCCGAAATTTTCCTCACTTTTCATAATGCCTTCAAAGCACTACGATATCTCCGAAGCAAATGCGATCCTACTCCCCGGGCTCATGCTAAAGGTCAGAGTTATGGGCATCCGACATGGTCCTAAATGTGTCATCCCCACCATGGGCTAGGTGGAGTGGCTCATGTCTAGAAAGTAACCATCGGAGGAATGCATTGTCGCGAAGACACCACTGTCACTCCAATCTGTATCAGGTCATCTTCTCAACGAACACATGCAAAGGCATACCATCATTTGACAATTAGCACACACCCGAATTCCGAAGCTCCACTGGCTGCAGCATCAGCCCTGGTGCTGGACGTCACACATGAGGATCATGCAACAGAGACTCGGAAATATACGCGTACACCAGAATTTTCCCATCTCACATTCTTATTGACCCCCGCTTGGCATGGTTTATCGGAGTTTCTAACGATTGAAGCAATCGGGCCCGGATAGCAAAAGGAAAAAGCAAGTCCGCAAGGCAAATTGACAACACCCCCTTTACCGTTTACGCACCGTCATGCAGCTTTCGAGCTGAGCGAGCATCTAACAACTGCCGAAGACGAAAGCTAAACGCCACGGATGACAAAAGGCAGCATCGGTGAATTATCGACTTGTCTTAGGTCGCAAATCGCTGGATCCCAAGATGGCAGCTATGTCTCACCGTTCTGTTCCACTCGCTTCAGCACTTTGCCTCGAATTATACCTTAGCGACTGTTGGAAAAGTTTTCTAGCTCTTCAACTGCGAACTGCAACACCTACAAGCATTCAAAATACTAAGCAAGAGAGGCTTCGCTGGAAGTTACAGATAACGTCGGTTGTCGCGGGCGACACGGCCAAGTCCACGATGAATGGCACTAGAAGTACCAAGGGAACCACCTCCGCCTCTCCGCGGTCGATCAAATTGGAACGTCTACTTCTCAAGGCGACTACAGATGCCCATTGAATGTATCTACCAGGGCCTTGATATGCTACTGCATGGGTGAACTGACTTCTGCTCACTTGCCGCGCGCAGAGTCGCATGCATATCCAGGAAAGGACATTGCTCGAGATTCAGGGAACTCTTCGAATCCTACTTGCTACGGCGGAAGCTCCGCTCCGAGCCCAGCCGCTCACATGTATCTGCCCAGGGGTCTCTTCAGATGCAATCCCGCAGGCGCTCCTTAGCCTGCTGATTCCTTCGTACGACTGCAGTTGTTGGGGCTTCCCGGGATACCGACTTGGCCTTCCGACCGAAAGCTGATCGATTGATATTCAATGGACTTCTTTTGACCCTTGACTGCACGAAGCATCTCCGGCTACATCCGCGGTGATGTTGGTTTGGAAGAAATGTTGGACAGCTTATGCCGAGAACCAACTAAAGTATGACGGAACATAAAATGGCAAGAACCGCAACCAATCAGCTGTGGAAAATCGATACAGGGGGGGTGTATACCCCATTGGAGAAGCGATAATTGGGCGATGAAGGTCTCGAGATGTTATTCCTGCTTTACACGTGGCAGAGCATGTGGATGCCGTCTCTGAACCATGTGCGTTGTTGGTTATTGGACTCAAGGAGCTGTGATCTATTTCCACATCTCAAAGATACCGTTTGGTTGATGGCGGGGCAAAGCTTCCTGCTTTCCAGCCTTGGTAGTCAGCTCTGTTGACTACACTAGGCACACCAGATCGTGTTTGGAAAGCTTTCAGGTTTTGGCTTCATGTCTCAAACCTTGAGATATGTCCAGCTTTCCACAGACGGACCGACGGACCTATGACCCGGGCTGCTGCCCACCGCTTCTGTGTGGTTTGTGGTCTGAATAGCATCATTTGCAGACGTAACATCCCGGTTACACAAACAGAATAACTTGCGAATGCGCTGTACCGTTACATGCTGACTGGTTTCAAGTACACGGGCATCAGTTGGTTGCAGGAAAGGGGCAACAGTCAGGTTTCGCCCGATGGCGATGGATAGCGCCCCAACGTTTCTAGGTCGTTTTCGCCATGTCAAAGTCCGACGCCCGTAGTACCTGCAAAGACTTGATATTTTAAGCTTTTTTCTCGGATCCGCGGCAAATTTGAGTCTTTTTCTTTTTCTTGCTGCGGCTGAGTGGACGGTTGGAAGCCCTTGTCTCTTCGTATAGGGATAGCCTAGGTCGGCAGTTTATTTTGCCCTTCCTTTCTTTTTGTGATATTTGGTCAAGGTAACGATGCTTGGTGGAAATAATGCGATGTAACAGAATTTTCAGCAACGCAAGGCCAGACGGAAACGAGATACGGCGGTCTTGTACGAGATGGGGACTTTTTGGTGGGAGGGTATACGTTTTCCTGTGAGAAAGCACACCTCTCCTTCGCTTTTCCCGAGTTGGAGGAAAGTAGTGGAATTTATTGCTGTTCTTTGGCTAAACAGATTTTGATAGCCCCTTTTTTGGTAAGATAGGCAGGCTGCCCCATCTCTCTAACTTGCTCCCCTCTCGTCCTCACCTTCCAGGAGCCAGAGCCTAGAGGCCATTGTTCAGATGTTTGACCCTTTACTTCAACGACCACTCGGAGGGATGTTCATAAGAGGCTTTCACAAAGACAGAAAAGATTTTGGTGAAGCGCTTCATTTTGTTTCTTCAGGGAGACTTTTCTTCTTAGGTTCCCCCCCCCCACCCCCAAAGAAAGTCTTGGAGAGGGAAGAAGTTCACGCACCGATTGTTCCTCTGCCCTGGGGCTTATTGTTCTTTCGCCGAATACCCACGACGCTGATTTAGAGCCTGCAACTAGTGTATCATCTGAAGAACAGTAGAGTCAGGGAGCGGTGACCGGCCGAGTTGGAAATTGCGATATGGGGTATAGAAGGTGGAGGGACGAACTTCTACTCTGGGGAGTTGGGAGATTACAAGCAACAGCATTTGCTTATGGGAGGAGTGAAGAGATTGTAAACTTTAAGGAGGCGGGGGATTTATATACCCCCGCTATGGACTGCTCGTCCGGAGGGGGGGGGGGGGGTTGCATGTCCATGGGCGAAAAAGGCTCTTTTAATACCATCAGTGGGGAAGTCAGAGGCATACTCTTTTCTCCTTGAAGAAGATAGCTATGGTGCCCATGGAGTCGTGAGATACTTTGGCGTCCATGTTGAATGACGGGCCAAAGGATTGGGGAGGGGGTTCTAGTATGTCGATAAATAGTGGTGTCGGTGACTAGCGATGCTGACAATAGGGATGTTGTCTTCCAAAAGGAAACACCTGGGCTGCGAATCTGTAATGTCACAAAAGCAGGGTACATCTGTTTGATTCCTGTTGAACACTGGAGATGGCGGAGAACATTTTGTTTTACATAGATGCTGCTGCTGCTCGCTAAGAAGACACAAACAGTGGCCTCGGATAGAGGCAATTATAGCCAGTTGACAGTCTGCCCTATTGCTTCGGTAGAATTATGTATCTCAGCAGACTCAGTCCGACGTCATCGCAGAGATGCTACTCTGGTTCACCGGCTGCAGAATCCGGTTGTGCGGTAACAAGTGTCTGTTGTACTTTGCTATCAGAGCCACAGCGGAACAGTTTTGTGCTGTGGAAGTGGGTGACGCTTCCACTACCCATCGCCAATCCGGGAAACGTGTAGCCTGGCGACTCGCAGGTACGCGATATCCTCGCCGTCCGCCCTGTAACTGTACACCCTTGGGGCTGAGTGCGTTCGGATAGACAGCTGGCGCGCAATTGTACTTGATGCTTTGTGTACCGTATAGCAGCTGAGAGCAACAATTCCTGACTTGTCGGATCCGTGGCCTTTATCAAAGCTTGGGTGTCGTTGACTCTTTGAACCATACGGCCCCACTCAGACGTCTTCATCCTCCACCTCCTCCACCATAACCTGGTGGGGTCTCGTTTTCTCTGAATCCCCCAGTGACGCAGTTGTCTGCAGGTAGCCCTCCTGCTCCAGTCGATCCGCCTCTTCAGGTTCCATCAGACCACCTTGGCCCTTGCCCTTGTCCAGCTTCATCTTGACGTGTGTCGGCACAAAAGCGGTGACGGCTTCCTTTGTCAAATTCCGAACCATCGGCTTCGCCTCGTATACAGTCTTCGGCTCCGGCGCGGGGGCCTTGGCCTCCTTCTCCTTCTTCTCCCTCTCTTCTGGCGGTTCCCTCTCCGCCTGCTCTGCCTGCCTTCTGGCACGTCTCTTTGCGTACCACTTATCCATCAGTTCTTTCGGAATCGGTGGCGGTGTGTCGCGGGGCATGGGGATCCGCTTCACGTCGTCGGGGACATCCTCGTCGCTCGTCAACTCGTCGTTGTCACGTCTCCTCTTTCCGAGGACTCCGCCGGAAGAATCGCCATCGCGGTTGTAGCCTCCTCCTCCGCGGCTAAAGGTGGGTGCTTTGTCGCCGAGCGCTTCGCGCGCCTTGTTTACTGCTCGTAGCTCCTTCTCGAGGCCTTCGAGGACCTGTTCTTCGTGGCGCGATAGCTTGCCTCCGTTTGTTGTGATTCCCTTGAGGTCGTCTATCTGTTTCTGGAGTCTTTCGGGGTTGCGGCGTGCGAGCTTCTCATTGCGACGGCCTTGTACCTCCGCCTTGCCTGGAAGAGGAGCTTGGTTAGTGACGACTTTACTGGCTCATGTGTTGCTGTTTGGGGGGATTACCCTTCTTGATTGCTTTCGCTTTGTCAGCTTTACGCTGAGCGTTGACTGGGTTATAATTCTTTTCTTTTGGCATTTTGGGTGTGAGTATGGACGTGATGGGGTTGATTGAAGAAGTCTAAATGGCGATGTCACAAGAAGCTTCTAAGCCGACCTTGGAAGATCGATTAGTCTGATAGCGATAAGACGATATGTCACTATCGATAGCGCTTATCGCATCACGTGCAGCTTTCAGCTGGACAGGGGTATGATTGTTGCCCCTGCAACATTGTTGACTTGGTGCCCCGCAGCACCCAATAACACTGTCGCTTTGTTCCCTTGTTCCCCCTAATACGCAAGTGCCCACCAGCGATCGACTGTGCAGTGGTCAGCCTCCGTAGGTCGGGTAGATCTTGGGCAGTCTGTCTCCATCCATCGCCCTGGCACGCCTGGATTCCTACCCAAGTCAACCCCACGGCGGAGAAGATAACAACATAATAACCCGCGTTGGTTACGCTTTATCTCGAGCACGCAACTCTATTCGTACCTTGCAGTGCTTTTCGATCCTCCTCCCCCAAACATCTTTCTCGATTACCCCTCCAAGCACATTGGTTGATACCTTTGGTCGCTAAGTTTCGCCCCCCGCTCGCATCCTCTCTCAATCCACCTCCCGGATCTGTTTGCTTCACAACATCATCAACAATGTCGGGCTTCATGGCCAATTTGTTTCCTGGAGGAACCAGGGACAACAATGCAGCATCGCGACCCGAGACGCCTACGAGAAATAGCTTCATCAACCCAGCCAGCACACCCCAAGGCAGCCCCAGCAAGAGAACGAACCCCCCTGGCGCCCACGAATTGCCCGAGTCCTTCGACAATGCGCTCAAGTTGAGCACACCTGTTCTGGAAAGACCCAGACTCGATCGCCCGCTGAGTGTGATCACCACCCCGCAGTCTTCGGGAAGAGGCAACGAATACAGTCCCAATGTCGAGGACAGCGTCTTGCACAAGGGAGCGACTTCAGCAGGCAGCCCCTTGAAGAAGTCCCATGGACAGGAGAACACTCCCCCCGTCTCGCGCTTGGGAGGCAACGACTCTCCCTACCAACAGAGCCATGCTGCCATCTCCCGTCACGAGCTATACCAGCCCAAGGAGAAGGCTGTGACTCCTAGGAACAAGTTCAACACCCAGAGAGCACTCACGCCCGAAGAGCTGGAGATCCTGCAGCGCCCTAACGTGCGAAGACTCGTCAACGTGACACAGCTCTGTATGTTGATTGAACTCTGTTAGACATGGCGTAAGCAAGACTGACTGAAAGCAGACTTTCTCGATTATTACTTCGACCTTCTTACGTATGTCGGCTCCAGACAGAACCGCCTGAACAACTTCCAATCGGAGATCCCGCCTCCCCCAGAGACCGATGAGGCGACTTACAATCAGATGTGGTCAAAGTACAAGGGACGAGAGCGTGCAAACCTCAGAAAGAGACGAGTGAGACTTCGCCAGGGTGACTTCCAGATCCTCACCCAGGTCGGACAAGGAGGCTACGGTCAGGTCTTCCTGGCGCAGAAGAAGGATACTCGGGAAGTCTGCGCGCTGAAGGTCATGAGCAAGAAGCTGCTGTTCAAGCTTGACGAAGTTCGCCACGTGCTGACAGAGCGTGACATCCTGACCACTGCCAAGAGTGAATGGCTTGTCCGACTTCTTTACTCATTCCAGGATGACAAGAGTATCTATCTTGCCATGGAGTATGTGCCGGGAGGAGATTTCCGCACGCTGCTCAACAACACGGGCGTTCTGAGCAACCGTCATGCTCGTTTCTACATCGCCGAGATGTTCTGCTCCGTGGATGCTCTTCACCAGCTTGGTTACATTCATCGAGACTTGAAGCCGGAGAACTTCTTGGTCGATTCTACCGGACACGTCAAGCTCACGGACTTTGGACTAGCTGCTGGTATGCTTGCGCCGGCCAAGATCGAATCTATGAGAGTCCGTCTCGAAAAGGCATCCGAGACTTCAGTACCTTTCGGAAAGCCCATGGATAAGCGAACAGTAGCTGAGCGAAGGGAAGGGTACCAGACAATGCGCGCAAAGGATATGAACTACGCCAAGTCCATCGTTGGCTCACCCGACTACATGGCGCCTGAAGTTCTTCGAGGAGACGAGTATGACTACACGGTGGACTACTGGAGTTTGGGCTGCATGCTGTTCGAGGCTCTGACCGGATTCCCTCCCTTTGCGGGCTCCACACCCGACGAGACTTGGAGGAACTTGAAGCACTGGCGCGAGGTGCTCAAGCGGCCCGTTTGGGAGGATCCCAACTACTTCCTCAGCAACCGCACTTGGAATTTCATTACGACGTAAGTGGGCCTTGTCACGGTTGGCATGCTTTGTGACATCATCTGACACCACGCTTTAGCTGCATCAACTCTCGGTCTAAGCGCTTTTCCAACTTCAAGGAGATTAACTCTCACCACTACTTTGCCGAGGTTGACTGGGACACCCTACGAACCACCAAGGCTCCATTCGTGCCTGAGCTCGATTCAGAGACGGACGCCGGTTACTTCGATGACTTCAGTAATGAGGCGGACATGGCCAAGTACAAGGAGGTGCATGACAAGCAGCAGGCCCTCGAGACTATGGCGGACCGTGATGACGAGATGGGCAAGAGCCTCTTCGTCGGCTTCACATTCCGACACCGGAAGACTACCGACGACGCAAGTCCGCGCAAACCTATCCCCTTCAAGGAGGAGGAGGACACCTTTGGCACGATGCTGTAGCGCAGACCTGTGTGGAATTGGACGCAGTTGAGTCGGACAACATTTCGGAGAGGCTTCCTCTGAATCTGCAGTCCAAATATTCGATTTACGATGATGATGAGACGGACGTCATTGAGCCAATAAGGCGGTGTTCGAGAAAGGCGAGGGACTACTTGTATGAGTTTGGGACTGGACTGCCCTGCAGCAATGGCATGTTTGAGATGAGATTTCGGGCATTTCTTTTTGCGTTGGAGTTTGCAGATGGACAGGTTCAGGTGGACAGGCCTGCTAACACAGCATTAAGCAAGCAGGGTCTTCTTTTTTCGGGTTGGGATTAATTCTAGGGGATGAGACGGCGTTGCAGACGGCCGAACATCCGACACACACGTGGGACTAGAGATGAATAGACACGCACAGAAACAATTGATACTTTTCTTCCTCTCACTTCCGGTCAGCTTTCCCAGCTTACTCACCGACAGCGGGTGCCAACCTGTCCGCGTCATCTTTTGAGGCATGCGCGAAGCCCCGTGAGAGTACCTGCCTTAGTTGAAGCAGATATGACCAGCCTCGCCTCTCGGCACGACGGCAGCTAAGCCAACGATCGGGGCTGCCAAAGCCTGACGGCGGGCGGTCTGTTTTTAGTGGTGGTGATGGTTGTGTCGATCAGCCGGCACCGAGCGAGCAGGATAAGCACATACTCTGAAACAAATGCGATGAACGCGCTTCGGCCTAGTTCTCGGTGGTCACGTTCCCTTTCCGGCGCAGAGACAGTCATCGTCCATTCCTTCTTTCGCTGACGCCGTTTTTGTTTCGTTTCTTCTCTCGTCCTCGTCCCGACTTGAAGGTGCAGTGCAGTGCAATGCGCTGTTCCCGACGAGCTGGATTCGTCGGCAGCAGGAAGCAGGAAGGCAACCCATTCGGACGAAAGAATAAAAGCCCTAGGGGCATACGTCAGCCCTTTTTCTGTTTTGATGTTTCTGCCAAAACCCCGAATGGGGTGGGAAACGTGGGCTGACGCTTCCTCGCAGGAAAGTACATACGCTTCAGAGAAACCAAGCATAGAGACGGATTTCCCTTCTCCATCGTTTTGGTGTTTCCTCACCTCACCCAGTACTAAAAAAGTACCTTATTCACCAGGTATGATGGAGTTACCCGGGGGACCGAGAGCGCAATGCGGTTGAAACGGAGGTTGGTGTTGATTGGCTTGGACTTACATGACGGATCGCCGAACCGAACACTAGCGGTGGTGGACCGGTGTTCCCCAAACCCCATCCCGGATGAGCATTCTTTTTTCCATGCTGTGTCACATCACACATTCGCCCTCTCAGCGACGCGCGAGAGGCCCCCCGTTGGAGCTAATAGCTAAGCATACTTGCCGACGAGCCACTAGCGTTTTGTCCGACTGCAGCAGCTAAAGTCTGACTTTTTGTGGGTGAGAGGCTCTGTGTGTCCATGAGGGCAAACATCCACACATTCGCGACGCTCTTGTTCCTTCTTTTTCCTGGTGACACCGTCCGGGGGGGATCCTGCCATGCAGGGCCGCGCGGTTGGGGGCTTTGATCAAGGGTCGGACAGGGCGAGAAGATGTGCGCGCGAGCTGAGGCTGTTGGGATGTGAGGTAAGGTAAGCAGACCAGAGTTGTGGGATGGAGGGGGATACACGGCTCTGGGGGAGGAGGTGTGATGCGCGTGAGAGGAACCAGTAGTGTAGCCTAGGCATCCGGTAGGATCTGCGGAGGTTCAAAGAGCTAGAGTCACAAACCGCGGTGTCCGTGGGACCAAGGCGGCTCCTCCTCGCCTCCGCTGCCCCAGTAGAGGAGAGAGGAAACGAAGATGCACGCCAAGACCCTGTCATTGCTTTTCGTTTTTTTTGCCATGCGGCCATGCACCTGCTCGGGACCGAAGCTGTCTGTTCCTCCCCATGTCCCTCATGCCGTGTTCATCAGCACCACTTCGTACGGCATTTGAGTGAGACTAGCGGAGTAAGGCAACGGTAGTCGAAGGGGGTGTGTAAGGGCGTGCGCGGAAAGCGATGCAGAGAGAGAAGAGGCGGTCATGTCGTTTTCCACGGAATATAAAGACAAGTCGTTGGAGCTTCAGTTCGTCCATTGTTTGAAAGTTGTTTTGAACCATCACATCGGAATTGCATCTCATCTTCCTTCTTCCGTCGCAACATAAAAACATCAGCCAAACTCATTTACACGCATTTACATCCATCTGCAGGCGCAGGGAATTTTCTCACATCGAACTTTTCACAATAACAAGAAAACACATATCAAATCAACCAAAATGAAGGCTGCTTTCGTTGCTGCCGCTTTGGCTCAGGGCGCCGCCGCTGTCGCCAACCCCATTGGACCCGGAAACGGTGGCTTTGGACCCGGTAACGGCGCCGGCTGGGGTGGATTCGCCTACGGTGGTGGATTCGGCGGGTTCGGCCCCGGCGGATTCGGTAACGGTGTTGCATCATGCGCTGTAAGTCTAAGCTTTATCACACTTCCCTCCCGTTCATCCCAGCCCTTCGGTCCCAACTTCTCCCTCAGACCTACCGTCTCAATTCTCTTGAACTCTATATACTCCGAATGCGTTTTGCTAACACACTTTTACCAGAGCTCCTGCTTCTCATCCCACTTCGCCACGGCAACCCCCACCCCGGCCGCCTTCTGCACCGACGCCCCGCAGCTCAACGACTGCGTAAAGTCCGCCTGCACCTCGGACGCCGCCGCCCTCTCCACCTACACCTCCGTCTCCTCCTCCGTCTGCAACGCCTTCACCTCGTGCGCCAGCACCAGCACCTTCACCTACAGCGGCGGCTGGTGGGGCTCCAAGACGGGCGACGCCGCTGCCGTTACCATCACCGGCTGCCCCGTCGATGGCTGGTGGGGTCCCGGCGGCGCCTGGGGCGGCATGGGCCCCGGCTGGGCCTACAAGACCGACACCGTCACCCTCACCCGCACCGTCAACGGCGTCGCCACCACCGGCCCCGCCACCGTCGCCCAGGCCGTGTCTGGCAGCAGCACGCTGCTCACGACTTTCACTGGCGCGTTCGCCGCCCAGGCGACGAGCGGTTCCGGGTCTGGGTCGACTAATGCTGCTGCTCCTGCTGATGCCAACCGCGGCGTCTTGGCTGCTGGCGCTGCCTTGGGCGCCTTCGTTGCTGCTGTCGGTTTGATGTAAAGGAGTTTTGCATCGAGTCTTGTCACAGACAACGATTCCCTTGTACCTTGTATACCATATCCCCCTTCCCTTTTGTTGTGTTTTTACAACCGGGATCTGCAAAAAGATGAATCGGAGAAAATAAGGGGCATAGGGCAAGGTTTTCATTCTTACTTCATTCCTTAATGACCAGGAGTTAATTTCGGGGGAGGACTGTTAATAAGGCTGGACACCTTTGTAACGTATTTGATGATGGCATGTCTCTTGATGATGGGAGATGATTACAGTCCTTACTTAGTGCGCAGTTTAGTCACGGCCGGGTACGGTGATGCGGAATACATTGTTCATTACATCCATCTCTTCATTACTCGCTCTTCACTTGTCAGTAAAAATTGTGACCCAGGTTCGGAGGAGAGATTTCATTGACGCATGTAGGTGTTCAATCTTTTTTGGGCTTCGCTGAATGTTTAATCAAACTCGATCAAAGCTAGTAAATCCAAGAAACAGAAAAAATGGACTTTCCTTGCTAGCTCTCCGGACTTCGGTTTTTAAATGGGTGAGGCCTTTGAATCCCTTGGCCGAAGTGAAACTTTTGGTTCCGGATGAGGCTTTGGCATCGAAATTCTCAGATACTGAGATGTCAACATACGCCTTGTCGCTACGTTTGGTTCGTCGGTTTGTGTGAACGGTAACGTTGTCCTTTCGTAGTGTAGAGCATGTTCCAGCCGCCGATTCCGGATATGCATGCTATGCGGGTAGCTTTTGTCGCCCTGTGATCCATCAGATCTTTTTTCTACCGCTCCACGTTTCAATAAGCCAAAGTTTGCTATGAGGCTGAGGAAGTGGGCGTCTAAGCGGTCGCATACCCCGTTGTCATGGCAAAGAGTTGTGTATGGCCTTCGGCAAGCCGAGCTAGATGTATTCATGTCAGGATCGGATGCTTCAAACCTCGCATCTTGTCTAGTAATGTAATCCCGTGAAGTTGTGCAGTCGAAAACCAACAGAGCCCCCGAGAATGAAACGAGTCATACTTACCAAACATCATGCCTCTTTGCAAACTCCGAAGAAATAGTGCCACCACACTCCGTGCAATTCTTCGTGGGAACGAACATTTGAATTGCCGCGCCATCTTTAGCAAATCCAGGCCAAGACTGTTCGGTGAGAAAATTTGACGGGTGTTTTGCGTCGGCAACATAGTACATCCCCTTCCGGACAAGGTCCTCTCCCGGGCAGTCCTGGAACCACACTTGGATGGTCTTGTCAACGATCTAATTTAAGTACACTCAGTAAACTCTCCGGAGCTATTCGTATCATGTAAGAGCGACTTGGTATTTGGATCATTACTTACTGTCCAGGACCTCCCGCAGTCGTACGGCAGAGTCGCCCTTCTTCCTAGGGCATCAATGAGTTTGATCCCGCCCGTGGAAGGTTGAAGAAGAATGAGATTCAGTCCTTTGAAAAGTGGGAGCACAGTCTCCTGATAGCCTGTCATGATAGCCAAGGAAACTAGGCATCTGGTACTCGTCAGTTTCCAGGAAGACCAGGGGGTTTCGAAATCTTTGTAGGAGAAGGCTCCTTACACCACGGCTCTCAAAATGCTGATCAGTCCAACCGCGACTTGCTGGCCGCCCTGTAGGATTGAAGACAAAGCATCCATATCAAGGCAATCCTCGGCTATGATATCTCGGGTATTTGGTGCTGCCAATGGCCGTGATTCCGGTTGGTCTGAAGGTACTTGCCCCTGCTGCCGGTCTCGTGTCCGAATCTCGGTGCTCACAACTTCGAGATTGCACAGAATCTCGAAAGTTCGTTCAAGGCAGCCATCTAGCTTCATTCCTTGGGATTCGAAAGTCTGTAGAATGGCTCTAATTTCTGGGTTGCGGCTGTACGATTCCAATGCCGCTTTCGTGGTATGTTCCATCTGACGCTGAATATCAGATGGTAATTTGGCAAAAACAAGCCTAAGGTTTCTATTAATTCAATGGCATTGGTATAAAGGGGTTTAATGATCTATACTAACAACATCTGGTTCATTAATTTAATCTGTAGCGTTGATAACTCGGGGCCAATCTTTGCGCGTAGACTTTGGACCCTCTTCGAGGTTGACATTCCATACTGGATTTTGCGTTGTAACATTGTGGGTTTGCTGGATGTAGAGAAAGGTCCAAGTGAACCCCCATAGTCATTCTGTAAGGTCTTCAGAAACATATCAATCTCTTTTCGCAGACGTTCAACGTGGTCGCTGATATCTTGCAGAAGCTCTGGGTGTGGAGAGGTAATCTGGATGCTGTCGAGAGTGCGGAGTGTAGTCGACAACTCGTCAAGGAATGATGTAGCATCCTGATAGTCGGTCTTGGAGCCTCCAGAGTCTTTCAAAGCGATGCGGACTTTGTTAAGCAGTTGGAGAGCTGCGACAATGTCTCCGGCAGACCAGCCGAAAGACATTTGGGCGGCGAGCTCTGAACACGGTCCAGACACTCAACAACACTGGTTTTCTCGGCCAAAAAGACAGGTATTTTGGAAGCAAAGTAAATGTAGATGAGATGACGAGAAGAAAAATGCAATGCAAGAAATGGGCGGCGGTTTGTATAAAAGGGCCATTGCAGTGGCAAATCACGAGTAGCCGGCCACCCTCCAAGATTACCTCTCGTCGAATGGGAGTGCGCGTCAGGCTTTCTTGAAGGCTTCGCCACAAGTCGTTTTGGTCGTTTTGGGGCGCCTGCGCAGGTACTCGTTGGCAGATAGCGAAACCTGAAAGAGTGCCTTAAAGATGTCGAATCACAGTCACAGACCCTGCGCCACTCATCAACCGCTGAAACCAGGCTGCATCCCCCCTTGTCCAGAGTCGCATCGTTGATATGACTGGTTCATTCTCTCGATTTTGGAGAGTAACCCCTAAAGCCTCGAACGTTAAGTTTCTTCTTCATCCTAAAGAGTGCCCTTGAGAGAGTTTACATGTGAAACGTAGCTTTGAGCAGAGGAGCAATGAACTCGCCCAGCTCTCTAGATCCTAGGAGACGATTTGAGGCCACCGCCATGAGAGATAGGACTTGTACCACTCAGGTCGCTCTGCTACAAGGCAATAACGTTCCATCAATTTTCATAGTAGGGCAAGGAATATTACGGTTGGAGAGCTCGCCGCAAGAAAGAGCATCCAGAATTGAGTGTAAAGAGTGGTCCATCGCCAACTTTTGTTCAAACAACTACTTCTACATGAAAACATCCTTGGCTTTCTGGAACCAGGTGTCTCTTATCTTTTTTGATGTACAGCCCCCCAGTCTCTATCAATACACCACCCAAGTACCTCAATCACGAGGATCACCACATCGCAACATCTCACTTCCGGTTCGTACCAGAAACAAGCAACACAACACTCCCCAACTGCCTCCTCAAATCCTCCTTCTCAACATCATGCGTATCCTCCACCTCGCCCCACGCCCCAGTCTGCCACGTAACCTCCAAGCTCAACGCCGTAGCAGCCTCCTCGACACCGAACTTGCCCCCCTTCCCATTCTTATCGCGATACTCCCCAACAGGGCCCTCACTCCACTCCACGACCAACCTCGCCGCCCCCAAAAGACTCTTCCCCGCCAACACGGCCCTCTCCAACCCCGTCAGCTCCCACGCGTCAAGCCCCATAACCCAACCCTGCACAACCTCCCTCACCCCCTCCGCCTGCCTCTGCGGCACGATGCTATGCCCGTCCAGCACCGGCTGGATCTCAATCCCGGGCCACACCCGCCCCGTCAAGGCGCCGACCACGGCGTCCGCCGTCCTCTTCTGCACGTCGCGCAGCGACTCTCCCGCGTCGTTGCGCGTGTCCGTCGCGCCCGCGGGCGGCGCCCAGCAGAGCATCGCGTCCGTGTCGAGGTACCGCATCAGCGTGTTGGCCACGTGCTCCCGGATCGCGCCGTCGTTGGCGGCGTCGTCGGCGGCGATGTCGATGGCGCGGCAGATGAGCGAGGTCAGGGGGATCAGGTGCTGCTTCGTCGCCTGCTCGGCCGAGGTGATGAGGTCCCATTCGATGGCGAGGGCCGAGGCGAGGTGCTGCTTCGAGGGCGGGAGGCGGATGATTTCCTTGGTGTTGGGGTGGCGGAGGGGACGGGAGTCGAGGTGGACTTGGAGGGCACCTGTGTTGAACGCCAACGTTAGCCAATCTCTCCAAGGCGGTCCATCGTGACACGAGCTGTTGATCATGGGATAGAAAAAGAAGACATACCATCTACCTCCTGCACACTGACATCATTCCAAAACCTCCTCTTCAAAGCCCCCGGCGCACTCGACTTGGCCTCGGCCGACGTCCGGATCCGCTTGGCGTGCTTGAGCATCTCGGCCTGCTTCTTCCTCCTCTCGACACGGATCCGCGCCGCCGCTGCCCGGTCCTCGGCGGCGATGTCAGCAATGGGCGGTTCCGGCGGCGGTCCCGTGCCGACCACGGGCGCGACCTCGGCGGGCTTGAGGGGCGTCGTCGAGATGGCGCGCGCATTGAAGGCAGCAGCGGCGCAGGTCGACCGTCTGGCTGACGAAGCCAATGGCGACGACGTCGCTGTAAAAAGGCGCAGCGGGATGCGTGTTGACGGCTTCATTGTGATGGTACGCCCTTTCGTGGTTGTAGATATGGATTGGAGCTATGGGAGCTGCAGCTACAAAATGCAAGTTGGTCGTTGAATTAGTTTTTGGAAGCTTCGCGGCTAGCCCCGGTCGGGCATACAGGGGCATGATTGGCTCATGTCTTAGCGTGACATCAGAATGCGGGACGGTCTCGGGAGGTGAGCTCGGTGAAGCCTCGGTGTACGAGGTTAAAATTTCAGGGTCCTTTCGAATGCTTTGGAAATTGACGAATTGTTAGATCTTTCAATAATTGTTGTTTTAACTGTCAGAACTCGGCTACGCGCCTCGCTATACTTCTACGCCAAGGTGTACCAATACAAATTTTTTGAATCCATCGCCCAATTCCATTAGTAAGGTGGCTTCGTGACGTTCCCTAAGCTGAGCTCTCCAGCTCTGCTGTCAATCCCATTAAGAAGGTCGTGTAGATCCATCCCTCCTCCCGACACCGTTGACATGTTTCCATCCCCTCTCGCGGAACCCTGGTATAAACTGTCACCACCGCGGCTGCTAAGTACTCGTTTCGCCGGCTTTACTGCGTAATCCTGAATAGAAACCGAGGACGTCAGCCCACCAATGTGACCGGGCAATGGCGGCACCGGTGGAACGTCCTCGTCTTCGTTATGCTCGTACAAAGGGTTGGAGTTGAGCGGCCCACCCTTGCGTGATGCCGATGAAGACCTCTGCCGTCCAAGAGAGGCTCCATCGCCGTTTTCTGGCTGAGATGTCGCCGGGTTGAAGCTGAGCTCTGACGGGGTAAAGTCGTAGCTGACCATGCTGTCGCTGTCACTGTCATGGCGCACGCCTGCTGACGTGCCAATGGGTGTCGCCGGCACCTGGCCCGTCAAGACCATCTTGAGTTGATCAATGGATGTAACTACACCTCGGCTCGAATCCGACGGTGAGGGCGAAACGCCACTTCGGACACTGGATTTTCGCAGCTTGCTCATGGGAGACAAGCCCCCGGCAACCTGGGATGAGTTTGGACGAAGGTTTCGCTGGCTGCCAAGCGGTGAAGACTCTCCCGTTTGTCCATGCCCATTAGCGCCATTAACAGTCAGGTGGTGTCGGTTGGTTCCCATAGTGCCGCTTTTCGAACCAGCTAGCGACTCTGACTTGCTTCCCGCCTGCAAGGCTAGCATAGCCGCATCTCTTGACCAGTCTGTCAGCATGTGCTCGCGGAAAGCTGTGGGCAGCTCCGAACCGGGCGCCGCGGGCGTTGTTGAAATCGAGGTGCTAAGGATGGGATGCGAAAAGTTCCGACCAGGAGATTGAGGAGGACTACTCGGCGGTGAGATGCTTGTGTCCGCATAGCTCACAGCGATGCTCTCTACAAACGATGCGCGGTCATCGAATGGCAGCAACGCTTCACTCTCGACTTCTGTGGCAGGCAGCTTGGTCTGCAACTTGGGAACTCCAGGCGTTCCGAGGAGCTCCAGGGCTGGCGGAGGGATAGCCACACCCTCAGTCCAGAAATGCTTGCTGCGTCTTCGAATGACCTCATTGGTGATGGCACGTCCCACGGCAGAGTTCTCAATGTCGAACTTCTCGGTCACTGCCCAGAAATATCCGTGGCAAAGACTGCCCAGGCGAACCTTTTGAACTGGCAGCTCTGCGTCTGGAATGTCCTCCTGGAGACGGAATACCATTGGCAATCCGTACTGGACTGCGTTGACACCTAACTGGGACACAAGCTTCGTAAGCAGCACGTGAAGAAGAACAATATCCGGGTCATAGTCAACATATTGCAACGCGTTGTCGTAGATTGCAATATGGAGAAGTTGGAGAAAGTGTGAGCGGTGCCTCGATGGTTTCTCGCGGTTGGATGCGTTGGATGCGGCTCGTTGAGCAACATTGGCGGGTTGAAGCTCGCGACTGTTCTTCAGAGAAGACCGGTGGTGTTGAGAGCTTTCGTCCCGCGCCTTCCAATCCGCCGCTGTCGTCTCGCGGTCTAGCCAGGTCAGAAGCGCATCGGCGTAGGCTTTTCTGACCTCGCCATCTGGATCCCGCAGAAGCCAGTGCGTGTTCTCCCAAACTTGAAGAGGAACCTTGTTTCTCGACAAGTTCAAGTTGCCGGACATCTGTGCACGTGGGTTTGCAATGAGGAATATGTTCTTGATGGCCTTCAAGGCAGCGGTCTTGCCAACGTTACGGGAAAGGTACGTTTCCAGCTGAGGTTGGCTGGCAGTCATCTCATCGGAGGGGGGCTGCTCAGAGGCTTCGGCTTGGGGCGACGAGCTGGTACTTGAGGATTTGGACGGCTTAAGTCGGAGAAGGATCGTCGAAATCATGTCCGAAATCTGGTCTGCGTAGTAGACATGTGTCGCCAAGTCTCCAATGCAAAGTTGAATTCGCTCGAGGAGTTCTCTTCGCTGAGCGAATACGTCGCCGGATCCTTGAAGGGTAGAGACTACTTCTTCGGGCTCTCCTTCAGTTCTCCCAAAGCCTCCTGGCAGCTGAATGAGTTTCTTCATGTGCTGGACGAGACCGAGCAAGACGTCCATGGCGCTCAGCCCAATCAGGTTGACGTCGGAACGCAGCAGAGACCCAATCATGGCCGTCAACGATAGATGGAGCTTGAGGTTGTCGTCCTTGACAGGTGCTTTCGACAGATGATCCATGGCCGTCACCAGAATGACATAGCGGTCCTGTACAGGCGCCCATCTCGCGATTGCGCTGTACATGCTTATTGCCCACCCGTGATCCTGGCCTAGCTTCTCGTCCGGCTTGACGACTGTGTTTCCATTTGCGACGCGATCCTCGATGAATTGAATAAGAGCACCAGTCGCGGAATGAATCTGTGGTCGGTTTGGCGTCACAAATATCTGCTTCAGGCACTGCATGGCGAGCACACCAACGTCCTCTTCCGCCAGCCTGTCTACATCGTGAGCAGTGCCTGTGAGAGCAATGGGGTTTGCGTCGCCGGTATCGTTGGTTTCCACAGTCGCGACGCTCGTCCTACGGCGAAGCTTCTCTGCCTGCACTTTTTCTTCCATCTGTATGCGCGACAGCAGCGTGTCGAGCAGCTCGTCGTCATCCCACCATAGGTTGTCCAAAATAACGGGAACGATAACGTCGAACTGGCGACCAGTGACAGTCGATAGAGCTTCCGAAGAGGAAACGCTCCTGATTGCTTCGAGGCCAGCGCTCCTCCACCGCATCAGTACAGGCTTGCTAGAAGCTCCTTTCCCAGGGTTTTCGCGGGTCGAGGCAAGCGAAGCGTAGGTGCGAACGATCGATTCGTACTGGGCGAGATAAGCTTGGTCTGCAAAGGAGGACGAGGCATCGTGATTTTCGCAAAACGCCTCAAAGGTAGGTATGGAGGATTCGACCATGGTGATGTCCTTGGATCCGAGGATGAGGTCGAGGATTTTGAGTACATTCGGAGCTACGAGCGGCAGGTCCTTGGGGGCCTTTTCGATCAGTGCCGTGAGGATTCGAAGGGTGACTTGCACATTTCTAGAAAAGGGCCCAGTAAGTAAGGCGATCTCTCAATACCTAGGGAGGTTCACAAACCCGATGCGCTGCCGCCAGACATCGCTTGCCGTCTTCTTCTCCAAGAAGGCGCCAATCTTCTGAATCTTGGAACGGCGGGAGGTAGCATAAAATAGCAGGTAGCTCAGTTCGCTAGAGTTCGGCTTGACATCAACAGCGCCCTTGTTGGTCCTTGGGTAACACTTGAGGACCAGCACTTGGTGCTTCGGTCGACATTTTTGCTGGATCGCGTTCATGGCGCCGGGGTTATCGGGGCCCGATGAGCGAGGAGAGTCGGAGGACTACCTGATAGTCGGTAGTAGACGATGGCAACGAAATAGCATCGAGGTTGGAGAGAGGAAATGAAAGGCGTCGCCTCAAGTTTGGAAAATCAGTCGCCGTCTTCGTCGGTTTGGATCGCAAAAAGCAAGGAAAGAGTGAGGCATTGGACAAAGTCAAAAAAAGAAAGGGAGCAGGCGTAACGTAGAAGCCAGCGAGCAATAATTTGGGTGTGGCAGACAAGAGACCCGACAGAAACAGATTCCAGTCAAGGCCCGGCCAGGCCAAGCCAGCACGGGGGGGCTTGACGGGGGGGTAAGCGTGGACGTGCTCCGTCAGGTACCTTTACTGCGAGTGCCAGTGGAGATGGGTACCTTACCATGTGTGTACCATACCTTCAACCATGCAAATTGAGAAAGCTGGCCTGTGAGTATCTTGTACATTGCCAGGCTCGGTCACTGTGTACGTAGTAAGTTTGCCAGCCTCCCAGCTATCACTCTCAAGTTGGGCTGGCTCGAGAAGTGGTGCAACTGCAATGGGACTTATTCGTTGTGAAATGGGCCGAAATTGCTGTCTGCACCGCACCACCTTCTCACTTTATTGCCAACCTGCTGCGGACTGCATCGTCGTCATCATTTTCTACCCGACTATCCATCCGGCCCGCGCCATGTGGCCTCACCCATCCTAAGAACGATGGGTAACACTACTCGATGCCAAATCAGTTTCAGTATTCGAATAAGCCTCTGGATGAGAGGTTGTAGTCGAAAAATATTGTTCAGTAAAGTAGTTTTTGCGATAGCACAAGTCGAGATAACATCAAAATGAGCAATCTGCTGGGATAGGCAGACACGTGGGAGAGGAAAATGCGATGAAAGATGAGATTACGAACCCAAGAGGGACAAGTTCCTGTGTAAATGGGGAGATGGCAATCTCGGGGAACCACCCCAGGTCCGACAGACTGGCTCTCAGCGGGATACGCGTTTGCTGTTTGCTTGCTGCAATTCGCAAGCGCAAGGTGGTTGGGATTCTCACCCACCCGTACGTACTCCGAACCCGTGGATGGAAGGTATCAGTACGTATACGCCGCCTGGTCTGAGCTCTCGAGTCCCCTACAGCCCTGTGGTGAAGGAGGGGCAAAAGGGGTTTGTATCGATTTCGCACAGCACCATTTACATTTAAATTGAAGTTTGTACAGGGCAAAAGCTCAATGGCACCCAATACATGTGATACTATTAAACCTCTACTGAGGAATGGTCGATTGTTGCCGCGTTAGTCTACCCAGGTATGAGAGCTGGCTTCTCATCAAATTTAATGACACGAGAAAAATCTAGCATCCATCAAAGACACAACAAATGCCGTTCGGCAGTGACACAAGCATTCAAGCTTTATTTACCTTATCGCAATGCGCCAACATAACCTACCTCAGACACGGGAGGTCTTTGTCTTATGAATGCAAAGCCCTGCATTTGAATTGACAATAAGGTAAAGTTGCCTTCAAGCGAGGAATTCGCAGGTGAAAGAAGCCAGCGTGGTACCTTGATTGTTTCTTCAACTTCATGCGTACACGCACTTGTCATTGGATGCATGTTTCACAGACCATCCATCCCCCAAGTCCCTCAATGCCCTACCTATCCTTACCCTGGTATATACTGAGACCTGCGGCGGGCGGGCGAACCTCACGATGTAGCAGCTCCCAGACACTGACTGGGCCAAAACAAAACAACGACCTCCCCCGTCTATTTTGGTCTGTCTTTCTGCGTCGTTTTGGAAGACGGGAATGCGGTCCCACCCAGGGTGTCTTGCGGTGTTTGGGACGGACAGGTGCCTGGGATGATCCCGCCCCCTCGGAGAGTTCCTACAAGGTGCTCGGACACTTGCACACAGGCCGCCAATCATGCCCGCTTATCTGCACCTTTGGGAAACCTGGTCTAGCTAACTTCAGGCAAGGCGAGAATCGACAGCAGTGCTACGGGATACCCAGCTTTCGTGAGTCGGGGAATCAAGTGTCGAAACCCGCGAAGAAATGGAATCTTCATGTGCTCGATCGTCGCGGCACGAGGGAGAATTAATTCATTCAGGTGGTGAATGGGCAACAGACACGGAAAGGCACGTGGAGGAAGGTCACTTCCAAGTTTGCGTCACTTTCCTTCTGAGGGCCTGACATAACAAATACGTACCCATCTTCTTCTCCTTCTTCGTTCCTTCCAACTTGCATCTGCACCTGCGCCTACGGGGTATGTACACCTGCACCTCTCCTGCCTCGCCTTACTTTTTCGACCCATCCAGCTCCCGTCGGTCGTCACCACCGCCGTTCCATCCGTCTGATGTCGTCAGCACCCGACTGCACCCCTTCTAATAGCTTCCATTTCTCACACGCCCACGTCCACTACCTTACGATTCAATCTGGCAATGGAACATCTTGATTCCGACTCCATCGTCACGTCCGACCTCACAATTGAAACCTGCTCTAGGAGCGTGCCTTGCCAGTAGTCGCCTCACAGTCTCACGTCAACTATCGCTCCTCAGTCGAAATGCATGCTCTCGCTTCTACAATTCCAACAAGTCTCTCTCCACAGGATGTCTCTGCATCTGCCAGCTCAGCAAAATGCCTCCACCTTGGATCCAGAATCACAAACAGCCCCGGAATGGCCTCCTCCAACCCATGCCTCAGAGAGTGGCAATAGTCCCCTCATATTCAGTTCGACCGTGGACAGCCCGCCGCCTACGCTACTTTAGGCTGTCACTCGCATGGAGGTGGGTGCCCCTATTAGGACGAGCTGTCAAGCAGAATGACGGATTCTTCAAGGTGGCCTGCCAAGGCACCTCGCGAAAGGTGTGCATCCTCTACCCGCAACCAATCACGATACGGCCCGTCCCCATTGCGTGCCGCTGCTCCGCATCCCCCGTGATGCCCGGAGTCTTTCGAGTCCGAGAATTCCGAAGCGGCCCATCCTATGACCGGCATCACCTGCAGTATGGCATGGGACCCTCCCGGGCCTCTGTGAATCTCTCATTCGGAGTGTCGAACCTACCTAGTATAGACCCAGATGGATTTCCACTGGTGCCTGGAGTCCTGCCGCAGCCTCACATACCATGCTCGCATAAGCGACAAGACTATTCGCAAGCACTCGTACAAACATATGTTCCAGGATCTATCGGGAGGGAGACAGTAAACCATGGGATAAGTTTCCAGTCTTTCTCGGCGCTTCTGGTGTCGTAGGGCGTAAGAGTCGCAGTTCGTAAGTTTTCATCTCTTTCAGTATCCATAGTGAGGGTCTTCTGTCGGATACGTCAAACAAGCGTTTGGATACGACGTCACACCTGTCAAGAGAGAGGTGGTTGGGTTGTCAATCCATGATTGGCCCTAAAGCAAGTGTAACGCACCCCGGACAACTCAACATTGCTGGTGGAGCTCTTTCGACGATCACAGATCTGAAGATGGAAGGAAAGCTCACCGATCTACACCGACCATATCATTAGAACGTGATGGAAAAGGGAACCCGAGCCAATCTTATATCTGAACATATGGTTTCTTGCAGTCGTCTTGGCTTCTTTTACGATGACGTAGCCGAACGGTGTTTACCGCGCGAGACGAGGTGGCTTTCCGAACCCGTCGCTGTCATCCAAGTCCGGGAGGCTCAAATAGCCACATGGCGGCCCCATCTTGAGCTGAGGGAACCGACTCGGCGGTAGATACCGCTGTACTACTCTGTTGAGGATAATTCTGCCTATCTCATCATCTCAAAAGATGCTAGTATCACAATTCCATGGCTGCAAGAGGCGATAAACGAACAAGTTGAAAACGAGATCCCATGCCTATGCCAGCCAGGCAAGACTACTGAGGTCTTGACGTTGAGATATTTGTCTGGAGCAAAGTTGCTAAGATATCTGTCCACCTTAGTGACCCATTGAGCTATGGAATGGCCAGCAAAGCGGGAGCCACGCGCCGGCCGGGCCGTTAGTCGCCGGCTTCGGGGCAGTGTCTCACATTCTAGAGAGCGCGCTCTCCGTGCCTTTGGCCGAATTCCTGCAACTAAGGGTAGGATTGACGATCATTTCTCCAAGCATAACTTCAACTACCGCAATACCATCATGGCTCCAATATCGATTCCAGTTCAACGAGTAGTCTCGCGAGTCGATGGCGAGAACCTCACGTGGAAGTCCACATGGGAAGAGAACCTGGGCCCAAGTAGAGAGGTCGGATGCAGCAAGCAAGCTGGCCCATTGCCCGTTTTCTTTGTGCAACTTGAGCCAGCTGGAGTAAGCCAGGGTGGAGATTGAAGAACATCTAGACACTTGGCCACGCGTGCTGAGGTACCGGCCAAGAATCTAGCCAAGGAACCGGAAGTCGGGATGGAGTTGTTGGTGTTGAAGGTGCCGCAAGCAGAGGCTGTAGTAGGGGACGGCAGATGGAGGAGAGACATGTCCCTCTTTATGATGTTGTCTTCTTTGAGCCCCAACCAACGCCAACGCCAGCTAGCGCGTGTGCATGCATCGAGACTCAAGACACTCAAGACTCCCTCTGTCGGAGCCTTTTCCCTCTCTTGCGCTCCTTCCTCGAATGGCTCGCTCTGCTACGGATACCTCAGGTTAGTGCTCAAAAGTCGATGCTACCAACTCATCCCCAGAAGCGATCGCGACGACCTGGGCCGGGGCCGGGACCCACCTAGGCCGAGCTGAGCTGTACTGCCTTACACCATCGACCTAGAAGCTGAAGATTCCGTGTGGCGTTTTTTCCACACCTTACCTTCCTTACCTTACACTCACTTCCTTCCTTCTTTTTTATCCGCTGGATATCCCCGATTCACGGAGCCTCATCTCTTTTTCCCCTTCTTCAAGGTTCTCTTCAGCTTCAACAATCCTTTTCTTCCGGGACCTTCCCACCTTTACCTTCTTTACCCTTTCTTCTTCGGTATCTTATCTCTGGGTTTATTGTATCTCATTCAAGCCAAACAATACCACAACGAGAGCATCGAAAGCTGCCCGAGATGAAGTCTGGAATCTTCATCGCCTTCACCGCCGCTGGCGCGGCTGTGAGCTCCGTCACGGCCTTGTCCTTCCCTCGCACCACTGCAGGCCAGGGATTTATCGCCATGCCGGTCAGACAGGTCAGACCTGACTACGGTGACCTTGACAAGAGAGCGGCCATCGAGGTTACTCTCAAGAATCAACAGTTCTACTACTCGACTGATAGTGAGCATTTCCCTGCTACCTCTCAATCCTTTGAGCAGACTGACACAATAAAAAAATAGTCTCGATCGGCACTCCTGCCCAGCAGGTCACTGTCCTACTCGATACTGGCTCCTCTGAGCTCTGGGTCAACCCGGACTGTGCCACCGCTCCTTCTGCCTCCCAGGCCAAGCAGTGTCTTGCCGCTGGCCAGTACAACCCGGCCAAGAGTCGCACCCCGGCCGTTGGCCCCATTGGAGCTCGAAGACTCAACTACGGAGATGCTTCGGACGCCAGCACTCAGACCAGCGCCGAGATCGCTTACTACGTTGACACCATCACTATGGGCGCTGGTGCCATCGTCAACCAGACCTTTGGCCTCGTCACCAAGAGCGATGGCATCGCCACCGGCATCATGGGCCTGGCTCCTGACCTCAAGGCTGGGTTCGAGAAGGGCAAGCCCTACAGCCTGATTCTCAATACCTTGGCTGATCAGGACGTCATCGGCAGCCGTGCCTTTTCGCTGGATCTCCGCCACTCTTCCTCCGACTCTGGCGCGCTCATCTACGGCGGTCTCGACAAGGGCAAGTTCATTGGAGAGCTTCTAAAGGTTCCCATGATCGCTGGCATCAGAGGCGAGCCTCGGTAAGTCAAGGCCTCTCTCACTCCAACCTGATCAACTGAAAATGCCACCGTATTTTTCATACTAACTCACAATTCCAGTCTCGCAGCCACCCTTTCCGCCGTTGGCATGTCTCTTCCTAACCAGCCCGTCAAGTCTTACGACATCGGTGCAGCTGACACGAACGTTATGCTCGATTCGGGTACTACCCTGACGCGCCTTCATCCTGCCCTCGCGCGCCCCATCCTCGCGGACCTCAAGGCAGTGAGCGATGACAGCGGATACTGGACCGCCGACTGCTCCCTCCGCACCCCGACCCTCGCCAACGGCGGCAGTGACTCCTACATGACCTTCACCTTTGGCAAAAAGACCATCCGCGTGCCCCTCAGCGACTTCATCCTCGACATGGGCCCCAAGGACGGCCAGTGCTACGTCGGCCTCGTCATCACCACCGACCAGCAGATCCTCGGCGACAGCATGATGCAGGCCGGCTACTTCGTCTTCGATTGGGATAATCAGGCGATTCACATGGCACAGGCCGCCGACTGCGGCAAGGAGGACATCATCACCATCACCAACGGCGAGAACGCCGTCCCCAGCGGCCTCGTCGGACTCTGCAACGGACCCGCCACCCCGGACGGCAGCGTCGCGCCCGCGCCTGGTGCAGTGAGTTCTTCTTCGGCTCCTCTTTCTTCTGCTACTACTGCTACTACCACTTCCCCGTGGCTCTTCCCCGACGCCCCGACTGGCTCGACCTACACAAACCCCCCCATTCCGAGTCCGAAGTTCGTGACTCCCTCTGATTTCGTCTTTATAACAACTTATCCCCAGTCATCCTCCTCTGCGACCGGTAACGCCTCGCCCGCTCCCTCCGCTGCTATTACCCCCACTGCGGCTACCCGCGGCAGCGGTGGCAGTGGCTCCTCGACGAACACGGGCACGACGACTGCCGCCCCGACTTCGACCGATCCTTCCTCGTCGAGCTCCTCCGATTCTCACAATGGCGCCTCATCCCTCTTGGGCAGCGACCAGGTCTTCATGGGCTTGTTCATGAGCGTCTTGGCTATTTTGGTCACCGCGACTACATTCTAAGTCTGGCTTTGGAGATGATTTTGTGAACACAACAGGAAAAAAAGGCTAAGGATACGATACCCCTTCTTTGTTCAGGTTTCGGGAGGCATTGCATTCTTTGGGGAGTTTTCATTATCAACTTTGCATTCACGGGATGGCGTGGACATTTTGGGGGAGGGGAGGAATTAATGGAAACCCTCTTTCTCTTCTAGTCTTATCTGTCACAGACGAGACATACAGAGATTGAGAGAGGGGCATGAATTTTGTTCCCTGGCTAGCTGGCCATGAGCTTTTGAAGAAAGGTTCTTCACAAAGCTGGGGGTTTGGGCTGGATGTCTAGCTAGGACGGACGTTTACTGATGACCCGTTACGATACCAATGACGAAAACTTGAGGCCTGCTTTTTTTTTCTCTACCAAAGAAAAAAGACTGGGGGCCTGACTTTTCCAATTCAAGAAAATTTCAGAACCATACTTCATGCTCGTTCCCCTCACCGTCCCGCTCCTAATCATTTCGTGCTTTGCCATTCATCCCGCGACTGTGTGACTGTGACTGCGACTTGAGAACGGTAACACAAAAACGTACATATTTCATCACACCAGCCCTCGATTTGTCTGTGTTCAGTCAACTTGTGACGAGCCCTTTCCTTAAAAAATCATCAAGGGAGACCAGAATCCGGGCATTGGCGGAGAAATCATCCAAACAGACTGCGTCGGGACTAACTCCGGGAAACGCCGTTGACCTCAGCATGATCCCCATCCTGCACATCTCCTCTGACGTAGTTTGTCTCTGACGTTTCCTCTGTCTCAGGGTACCTATGCGCTCACTTACTTTACTTACCCAAAATGAGCAACACCGGTTCTAGACCACCCCTGCGAGGGGTCCAGGTCCTCCCAGACCACATCCGGCCCTTTCTCGTTACTTCACGCCGCCGTTCCGGGACCCGAAGGTGCGGCACAAGGTACCTAGCCAGCACTTCGAATTGAGATGGCCACAATTTTGGGGGGGGGGGGGACCCCGGAAGCAGGATACACCGTCCGTGAAATGTCTCACTCCCTGAATGAGGTAGTACCAATGATGAATGCTGTAGAGCCCCTCTCCGCCCTTACCCTTCTTCCCTACCTTACCTAAATGTTCCTTCTTCCCTCTTCCAACAAACGAACCCCTTCCACAAGCAATTGCAGAAAAAGGCGTTTCTGCATATGTCCAAAAGTAGTTCAACCCCGACGCCTCCAAAATTCCCGAGATGCTGGGACGGTGGAAGGCCATCTCATTCGTCGATCCCCGAGTCGAGACACGTGTCTCAATCCTGGGGCACAGTGAGAGAGCTTAACAGCTGAAGCTTCACCTCGTCAACCTCGCACGCAGCTTGAAGCCAAGATCTCCACATCGAGATCCGTTCCGGAGTGCGCACTTGCTTTCAACGAGGACGCCGCGAATTTCGCATACGGCCTTCAAGATAACGTCACATCAGAATGCTGGACAGGATGTGACTGTAAACTGGGGAAATTCTCCACTATGAACTAAGTAACTGAGCTATGTGCAAACGCTGGATGCCAAATGATTAAGACTGCCGAAACAGCAAAGTTGTTCCCAAGTCTTCCTTGGATAAAAAGCAAAAGTCTCTCTCCGACTTCCACCCAGCCTCGCTATTGCTGGAAGCCTCACAGTTTCTCCCCGAAAGTGGGAAAACCACGAGACAAGATTGAAATGAGAAAAAGCAAAAACGATCAAATCTCCTGTCTCCTTTCTCCCAAACGAATTCTCAGAAATCAGAAAATCCCGCAAAATCACCGTGAATCGAGTGTTGAATGCTTCAGTATCATCATCTTGGATGATAGAAAAGCGTAAAGTTGAAGAAGATAGCTGGCCTGGCCGGGCGATTTGCAACGAATGACTAGGCTCTGGTTCTGCGCTTCTTGGTAGTGCGAGTGAGAGAAGACTCGCTCTCGCTGTAGGTCTCGTCGCTGTCGGTGCCATCACGCTTTCTAGTACGCGATCGTGTGATACGACGATTGGGAGCATCCGATATTCCAGTATTGTCCTTGGCTCCAGTCGAGGCGGTGGTGGGAGCAGCTGCAGTCACAGTTCTGCCACCTGTGACGGTCTTGGCCTTGGCCTCGATCAAGGTAGGCTGGACAGCGATCGATTTGTTGAGATCCGTAGTCAAGCAGGTACTGCAAGACTTCATCTCGATCTCATTGCTGTCACCAGGCTTTGGGTAGTCCCAAATCTTTGATACCGACGGGACGGTGCTCTTCATGAGAGCATCATCACGACCTTGAGGGGTGAAACTCGGGTGCGTGAGGTCGATGTTTCTACAAGTCAGAGCGAAACGGCGCTTTCCCTTCGGATCGACCCTGTGCTATAGTAATGTCAATACCTGTGCTCCCAATCATCTCAGAGGCACTTACCAGATACTCCTCATGAATGCGGGAGCCATGCATAACCACGATGTCACCATGGTACAGGGGGAACTTGAGAACCACCTTCCGGTACTCCTCATCCTCCTTCACCTTCTTTCCTCTCTTTGCATTTTTCACACTCTTTGTCTTCTTGGCGAAGAACATGATTGCCGGGCTTCCTAAAGAAAGTGTCGCTACTGTAGGGCCCAAGGTATCTTCGCCATCATCGTGAAACTATAAAAGTCAGCTTTGAGTTTATAAAGAAATCATAAGGTTACTAACGCCGATCTTGTCTTTCTCCATGTAGCCGATGGATAACAGCTCGTTGAAGTTGGTGAACTCAGGAGTGATAGACGAATCCCGAGTAAGTCCAGTATGTTGAGCGTGGCGGTCAACAACTCCCAAGACTTCGTTCGTCATCTCGATCGATACTTCACCAGCCCACTCCATTCTCTTGAGGGCTCCAATGAAGGCCTCGGGAGCCGCTGAGAATGGCTTGGAGTCCACTGCGACGACGAACTTGTAGGGAGCGCCCCAGTTCTGGAGGAAGTTTCTCGTCAGCTTCTCTGTGGGTACTGCAACATGTTAGTGACGGGTTCTGTGGAACAGCTTTGGGTGAAGACTTACATCCGGGATGAACCACCGAATTTCTAGACAGGTCGAAGGTGTCGACCGACTCGTTAGAGATCTTCCACATCTCATCAGGACCGCCAGCTTGTCCATTCGCAGTCTGGTTCGTGCGGATGATACTGACTGAGCCAATAATTCTGCTGGTGTCGTTGAGATCCGGAAGAAGATATTGTTCAATGAAAAGACCATTGATCTGGGCGTGGTGCTGCAGAATTCCTGTATCGTAGAGTCTAGACCCATGCGTTCTCTTGACGTGAGTCTCCTCTTGGAGGACATCCTGCAGAGGGAATGCAGCCGGCTTAGCCATCAAGACAAAATTGCACACTGGGTTCTCATAAGCCCAGTGAGTCCAGTCAATTCGTCTCGAGCAGCCGTGGCACTGAGGACAGACAATACCCTGACGCATTGTATTCTCAGTGCCGAGATGGCCTTTCATGGATGGAAGGTTCGGTTGAAGAGGCTGCTTGGGGAGTTGAAACGTTGTTCTCTCTTGAAGAAAGCTCTCCGAGTATTCCAGGCGAGCAACATCCACGCCAGCTGGGAACATGAAGAAATTCTTGCACTTGCGGTTGAGACAGGTCCATCCGGCAGAGAAGACCGTCTTGCAGTGCTGGTGGCAGTCGATGCACCAAGCAAGGGCAGCGGAGCAGTGAGAAGCAGGTACAAGCCCCATGATGTCGGTCTCAGAGGAGAAGATGAATGACTCTTCGCAGTGAGCATTCAGGCAGGTCCAGCCCTGAATGAAGTACTGCTTGGACGTCTTCAAGCACTTGATACAGCTTTGGCGAACGTCACTGAACTCCTGAGGGTTGACAGTGTGTTGAACTTCAGCCTTTGCCTGCCACCAAGATGGTGTAGAACGGTCGATCTTCTCAAGTCGAATCTTGTGGCAGAACTGTCCATTGGCTTCTTTCTCGGACCAGATGTCCGTGATGGTGAAGAACGCCATGACGCTGTACTTGTGCTCCGTGGCGATGGACAAGCCGGGGTAGTTCTTATCTACTTGAAAATGAGTATGATGTTCAAGCATGGTATTGCTTCGAAGGATTGACTTACCTAAGATGACGCCAACGGGCATGGCTTTCATCATGGAAGCCTGGGCAGAGGACAAGTTTCTCTCAAAGCTCTCCTTGACTCGGATCATGTTGCCATCAACATCGCGCTCTCTGCCGCCACCGCTGCCACAGATCAAAACTGTTAGCAGTTGGTTAGCGAGGGAAGTTTGGGAAGCACCTACAGCGCAGTGATGATGACCTCTGCATCCATGCGGTCTCGAATAGTTGGAAAGCCGCCAAGGAGAAATCCCACCATAGTCTTGTTGTTGGTGTGGGCACTGCTCTGGTGCGCTTTGTAGTAAGGCAGGGCATCGCAAAGAGCCTGTCGGGTTGCAGCCCAAACGGGGGGTTCTCCAAAAGGCTCAGCCTTAAGCTTGCTGATATCGGCCATCATGTTTGCCGAGTACTTGAACTGATGTGAAGAGAAGGGGTTCTACTATCGATCGTAAGGTGTGTATCACGTAGGTTGAAGAATGGTCGCAGCCTGAAAGTGAATTTCAAGACGAGCTCTGGATAAAGAAGGTCCGAACGGCACTTCTCGGTGATTTGAAAGACGTCAGGTCCGAACAACACTTCTCGGTTGGCTGGAAGACGTCAGGTGCGAACGGCACTTCTAGGTAATTTGAAAGACCGAAGGTGCGAACGGTTGAAGGAAGTAGACTTGGTACGATAGAAGGATTTGAGAATATGTGAAAGAAGTATGAAGAATAGGAAGACCGGTTCACGGTCGGGCTGCACTGAATACCTAAAGAGGCTACACTCTTTGAGAGTGCGGTTGTAGATGAAAGACGTGAGTTTGTATGAGAAGAAGTGGAAGATTGTCTGAAGTAGAGGGAAGTGTGTCTTAAGTAGAAGTAGAAGAGTGTCTTAGACAGACGCGGAAGACGGAAGTGGCCGAATTGGAAGAGTGACTGAAGTAGAAGTGGAATAGTGTCCAAGGTAGAAGTCGGAGAATGTGTGCGGGAGAGAAGGGGAGGTGTCTGTGGGAGAAGTGAAAATCTGTGTATGGGAGAAGTTGGAGTGTGTGTGTAAGTGTGTGTGTGTGTGTGTGTGTGTGTGTGTGTGGGAAAAGTTGAATTGTGTGGGCAAGAGAAGCGGAGGCGTGTGTGAGAGAAGTGAGGGTTTGTGAAAGAGAGAAGTGTGATTGCAGAAGAAAGCCTCTCTTAAATATCCTCCGGTGTGGGGAGGGGATGCCCAGAGGCAGGAGTGCAGTGCCTATGAAGAAGGAACGAAGAAGGGACCGCAGGTTCGAAGGCAAGACCGCAACACGAAGAAGGTGTGGAGATGGGACCGCAGGTCTCAGGGCAAGATCGCAGTGCGAGCTGAAGAAGGTGCGAAGAAGGGACCGCAGGTTCGAAGGTAGGATCGCAGTGCGAACTCAAGAAGGTGCTGGAAAGAGACCGCAGATCTTAGAGCAGGATCGAGGTTCACGAAGAAGATTTCGAAAGTTCGAAGGCAGGAGGAGAGTAACATAAGGAAAGAGCAGAGGGTGTGTGAAAGGTTTTGATTGCCCAAAGGGGCACTTAGCCGAACCGTGAAGAAGGACCGGCTGGACTTGCGTGATTCACAGTGGGAAAGAGCGAAGAATATTAGCATTGTAGATTTGGAAGGTGCAGGTGATCCATTGCCCAAAACAAATATCTTTCGTTTCAGTCTAAGCCTTAGAGAAGACGGAAGAGACAGGAGCGACCAAGTTTTCATGCAAGACGGGTGAGGAGTTTTATGAGAGGTTCTACATGTCTCTCGTCGTTTCTAGTATACAGTTGTTTCAGCTCTCAATTATCAACATCTGGTTCCCTTGTCAGGAGAGCGAGTTTAAGCAATAGGCGTTTATTATGTTTTTCAATTGTGAAATTGAAAGGGAAAATCCACCGAATCAATTTACATCCGAGCATCCAGCGCCTCTGAGTGATGAATATAGCGTGACATGCAGTACGCTGGCATGAGAAAGACTGGCTCAGCCATTGAAAGCATCTAGCAAGGTGATGTCTTCAGACGGCTATTAGATAACTATTCCTGCCAGCCAAGCGCAACGCTTGTCGGGCATTTGTGATCGAAAGCTGAGTTTATATCCAAGAAACTCCCGACGGTAGACCTTCCAGAGTGGAAGAAATCTTGCTAGCAGGGGCTTTCCTATGCTGCCAAGTCCGCTAAGAATAGTAGCTTGCTGTAGAAAAGACGACTTGAGGAATACCATTCTACCTTGGGACTCTCTTCTCCTCGTCAGATAGAGACTGTGCCAAGGTAATTGATGGTGTTATTGAGCCGAAGACAGTTGGCTTCAAATTCGAAGCTTTGGCAAAGGCAACTGTAGTGGATGATTGGGGGGGAGGGGCCTCGCCAGCACCTTCGGGGGGTACAAGAAAGGTTGAAAGGCTACAAGGCTTCCGTTTCAGGTATTGAGTTCTAGTCATACAAGGAAGGTAGGCAAAGCCTCTAGGGTATGTGATATATACTGTTGATACGATACGGCGCTCAAAATGAGGGGCCGTTTGTGATAAACCTTTGAAGGCATCCAATTCCCAACAAGCCAGTCTCACCGACTCAGGCAGATTGAGTGGGAACGTCGGACGAATATAACTTCAGATGGGAAGAACAGATGAGTTCTGGCCAAACCCTCCTTCTTGTCTAATCCACTTTCGCAAAGTAGAAGGGAAACGCTGGCTTTGCCTGTGGATATAAGGTAAGGGACGCATAGAAGACAGGTGTTCGAGTAATATCCATGTGAGGCTGCCATGCTTAGAGTTGAGACTGCCTCATTGGCAAGTGTCAAGGTAGAGAAGCATGATGCAGTGAAGACCACACCATTGAGGGACATTGCGGTCTGGAGGAAAGTGGGATCATTTGAGACAACGTGTGCCGAGATAGGTTGTCGTCAACTTAATGAGATGACATACCACCGAAATGTACCATTGTTTCTAGCGCGAAGTGATGGTGGCTAAAACAATGCCATCCCGCAATAAAGAGTAATGGCACTTGTGGATGGCCTGGGAGAAATAAAGCCATCAGGCCAGGCTTTCATCACTCGGCGAAGTCCCCGGCGAAGTCCCCAGCCAGCAGCAATATTCTGATGACCAAACTTCGACTAAACAACGGCTGCTTATTGTATGCCCCACATTTGGCTGCGTGTGCAACTGTCACTGAGGCTCCCTTACCGACCTTATGTATTGCGCGCTGTTGCTACCGGCGAATAAATACTTGCTAGTGACCAGAAAATTCTTCCCGGCGACCTGATGCAGTGTTGGGAAAGGTAACACAGCCGTTCCCAGTCGACAGTCAACGTGAGAGGATTCATGGCGGTGGTCTGACGCGGAGGTCGGCGGGCAACAGAGGCAGAAGCCACGACCCACTCTGTGAGATTCGGTGGAGGTTGAGAATCCGGGGCGGGAGTGAGATTCCGCGCCGGAGATCTCATGAATTGACTTCCGGGGTGCGACTGGGGCTGCGGGCCTAAAGACCTGGCCAATCTGGTCGGCAAAGATGAGTGTTTGCTTTGTCATCGGAAGAATCTCGGTTGGTCGGAATTGTTTTTACCTTGGTAATTCGGTTCTCTGCTTGCTGACATAATGGAACGGGAGACACACCAAACACCCAAATCGCCAACCAAGGCACACAGGAGCCGGCTGGCCTCTAGCCCACTGCAGCCGGTAAATCCACAACCAGTGGCTGCTCGGCCAAATTCTGTGCCCCTGGACCCCTTGGAATTGACGGGGGTCATGAGTAGCGAAGGTTCGGCGACGTGAAGCTCAGAGAATGGGTGAGCCAATCTAGCGACTGGGGTAAGGTGTGGGCGCTACCGCCATCGGCTGCTGGCAACGGATCTTGTCCAAGGTCAACCACAGTTAACGTCCTAACAATTGGAGGACTGGTGCCCATGGCTGGATCTACACCAAATGACGAGGGCGGATACGCGGAATGACTCGACCTCCTGGAGAGTGCGGGAAGATACCGCACTATCTGCTGGCTCTGCCGAGGTGTGACAAGTACGTGGGGAGAAATGCGGAGAAGTGGGGGAAGCTATGCTTCTCCAAGTCTTGGTTCTCTGCTCCTTCTGGCTGTGAGGAGGAGCAGACGTGTAGAGCACCAGGGACGAAGAGACCAGGGGAGGGCCCGGTCACCGGGGGCACAGAGGCGCAACGCAATAGAGAGATCTAAACTCTGTTCCCGCCCCGGTCGGTCCCCTTCGCTGTCAGTTTTCCTTTTGAACCAAACCGCTTGCTCGGCAATTGAGCTTCAGCTATCCACCGAGCCTCGTGCGCAGCTTGACATCATTCAAAAAGTCCGAACCTCCCCCGAATCTTTTCCTCTCTCATCAACGCTTCGCATCTCTCAACGACGGACCATCTTCTTCGCGCGGCAAGGCTTCAAGGACACGATCTTTGAACGCGCAGACACAAAGCTTCTCACCTGGCTTCTCTCTATTTCTATTTGTCCCTCTCTTCGCCGCTCAAGATGGTCTTCACTTCGCCAAACTGGGTTCCTCAATTGCCCATCGGTAAGATATTCCCCTCGGGCCCTCGGGCCTTGCCCAACGTTTTGCCGTGACCAGCGCTCACTGAAACACCACAGATCCTCCGGATTCAATCACAATCCAAGAGTTCATGAGCAACGAGAGATACGGTCGCTATGCCCTCAAGGATTCCAGAAGCCCGTACACCTGCGGCCTCACCGGCAAGTCATACTCGGCATTCGAGGTGAGGGAGCGAACAGACTTGCTGGCGAGAGGTATCTCCAAGAAGCTCGAGTTCGCACCAAACGAGGGTACCGAGTGGGAAAAGGTCGTCTGCCTCTTCTCCCTCAACACAGTGAGTAGCAATGGTGCCCAAGTAACCCCACATCACCCACGGGACTAAAAGTAGTGCGTAGATCGATTACATCCCCTTCACCCATGCCATGCACCGTTTGTCCGGCATCGTCACTCCCGCTAGCGCCGCTTATTCAGCTCAAGAGTTGGAGCACCAGCTGCGGTCGTCCAATTCGAAAGCTCTCTTTACCTGCATCCCATTGCTTGAAACCGCGCTTAAGGCCGCGAAGGGCGCCAACATCCCCGAGGACCGCATCTTTTTGCTGCCGGTACCGGGCGCCGATCAAAAAACACCCTATGTCACTATCGATGACTTGATCCAAGAGGGCAAGTCTCTGCCGGAGCTGGAACCTCTCAAGTGGGTCAAGGGACAGGGAGCACGTCAGGTTGCTTTCTTGTGCTACTCGAGCGGCACCTCGGGTTTGCCTGTGAGTACTTCTGGGTCCTAGAGGCGATCGCAACGTATGTCGAGGTTCGTAGACTGATTTGGCTGCAGAAAGCTGTTATGATCTCACACAGGAACGTCATCGCGAACGTCCTGCAATTCACAACATATGAAACAGTCGCGAGGAGAAAGCTTGGCGTTAGGACACAAGCCACTCTCGGTCTCCTCCCCTTTAGTCACATTTACGGCCTGGTTGTCATTGCTCACTGCGGCACGTGGCGCGGCGACGGCATCATTGTCCTGCCCAAGTTTGAACTGAAGCAGTTCCTCGATGCCGTTCAGCGCTTCAAGATTAACTGCCTCCCCGTTGTAAGTGCTCATTGGCGGCAATACAAGCGTTGTACGTACATCTTCTAACGCAAGCAGGTCCCGCCGATCGTAATTCAAGTCATCCGCAACCAAGATCTCTGCAACAAATACGACCTTACCAACGTGCGCTGGGTATACACAGGTGCGGCGCCGCTTGGCGCGGAAACCGTGGAGGATCTTAAGAAGCAATACCCCAAGTGGCACGTGGGTCAAGGATACGGTAAGCTATCGTTTTGCACCATTTGCTTGGCCATGTTTATTAAAACAAATCCAGGCATGACCGAGACCAGCACTGTCGTCTGCACAACCTCCGAGATCGACATCGACGTCGGATCATCAGGCTCTCTCGTCCCTGGTGCGCGCGGCAAGATTGTGGACCCCACGACAGGCGCCGAGATCACAGAGTACAACACCCCCGGCGAGCTCCTGGTGCAGTCACCCTCCGTCGTGCTGGGCTACCTGCACAACGAGAAGGCCAACGCCGAGACGTTTGTATGGCACGAAGACGGCCGCTGGATCAAGACGGGCGACGAGGTCCTCGTTCGCAAGTCCGCCGAGGGCAACGAGCACCTCGTCATCGTCGACCGCATCAAGGAGCTCATCAAGGTCAAGGGCCACCAGGTCGCGCCCGCCGAGCTCGAGGCCCACCTGCTCACCCACCCAGCCGTGTCCGACACGGCCGTCATCCAGGTGCCGGACGAGCGCGCCGGCGAGGTGCCCAAGGCGTACGTCGTCCGCGCCGCTGCCTACGCCTCCAAGCCCGAGGCCGAGGTGTCGGCCGAGATTTGCAAGTACGTCGAGGAACACAAGGCGCGGCACAAGTGGCTCAAGGGCGGCGTCGAGTTTGTCGACGTCATTCCCAAGAGCCCCAGCGGCAAGATTCTGCGCCGTCTACTCCGCGACCGCGAAAAGGAAGCCAGGAGATCCAAGGGTGCCAAGCTTTGAGATATATGTGCTTGTGATATGTATATATGAACTATGGGGAGCACGAGGTTTTTGGCTAGTGTTTAGAATGGTTGGATTGATGTGATGCTGGGTATTAGATGATCGTTCGGGTGTGTGCTTTGATCGTTATGCCTACGAAATGCACGAAATACTTATATTTAGCGTCTTCTGTACATCAGAATGCTGTTGTTTGGTTGAATACGAAGTTCAGACAGGTCAGCTCCGAAACAAGTGACGTCTGAGCCCCTGTGGTCGTTGGAAAGTAAGTGAATAAGTGTCGAAGAAACATGTGTCATGTTTGGCTTCCGTCCTGAGTTCCTTCAAGTAACTTACTTGACTACGAACCCGCCGATTTCCGAAGCATGCCGTTCACCCTAATATCATTCAGTATCTTGTACAAACTTTAAAGAAGCAACCACCAGTCATTTGTTCCTCGTACCTAGAAGAACGATCTTGACTCGCCAAACCCACATCGGCTAATCCCCCTCAAAGAGCCTCAATGCTTAGTCGCACTTAAGCATCTCTTAGCGCAACCAGGGATCCCAAACAGCCTACGGATACCAAGCCTCTCAACGTCGCAGAAACCCCATCAAACAGGCCCCCGCCTCTTAGTAGTGGAACCGGAACCTTTGGAAATCTACATGGAAGCATTTCACCACGGCAAAATAAACATCTCCATTCGCTGTCACGCGCGGGAAGATCAGGGAAATAAAATCTGTAATTGTCAAATGATGGTCGCCTCCCGAGTGGGAGACGTAGCCCCCCGAACCGGGGTCTGAAGCGACAAGCCCCGAGCGGGTGTGCCTTGCGGCTTCGCAGGGGTGGACCCGGGCGCCCAGGGTCGGTTTCGAGTTTCTGCTGCAAAGTGCAGGCCGGACGACAAAGAACCTCAAACGCTCTGCGACACCTTGTTGTTGAACTTGAACTTGGTGCCCTGGATGGCTCTGCTCCCGAGTCGGGAGACGCAGCGCCAAGCGAAACAGTCGTCGAGCCTCTCGCTGGCAATCCATCCCTTTTCATACTTCCTACACGCACTTTTGGTTGTGTAGGCCCAGAGAGGCACTCTTTTGGGTGACAATTGTCCCGGACAACCTAGTTCCATGTCGAACTAATTGACCAGTCAGGCTTTCACCTTTGCCCCCCCCTGGTATGCTGAAGATCAAAAGCCACTCCCGTCCTCTAAGTATTGACTACGGAGTAATGACTAACTCGTGTACGAGCCAGAGGGGGGCGATCAGACCCAGACTGACTTGTCCCAACTCTCACACACAACCGAGTCCAGGCGAAACAGAGACAACACAAGCTTATCCCCTCCCTTCTTTTTCGTCTCTCCATTATTGAGATGGTTCGCTTCGCAGATGGCCTGTATGGCTCCCGCCAGCTAAGGCTGACCGTTGATACGTCCTTCTTTCCCCATGTTTAGTCTGAAGCCGGGGGAGCTCGCTTGAGAAGTCGAACCCATGCAGAGGAGCCAAAAGGAGATGGGATAGAGCCAGCCACGATGCTGGTCAGTGCCAGAGCGAAGGCGAGGGAAAGGAGAGAAGCCGTCGGTTATCATTCGGACGGCGAGACCGTGAGAGGAGAGGCTGTTCAATACCCATGACCATGGGATGGCCGATGCTCATGCAAGCAAACGGTTCTTTAAGATAAACCTAACCTGCCACCCCATCCCCCTTCCTTTTTGGTTTCCTTTCTTCTCCTTTTGATTTTCCTTCCCCGGGTTTCTGGGAAATTCCGAATCTTCGTTTCATACCAAGAATCTTCTTTCCAAGACCACTTTGATCTTCGTGGGAGAGCGACGCGCCGCAAGCTTGGCAGCTTTTTTTTTCCCTTCGTATATTCCTGTCTTCTAATACACAGTCTTCTTCTTCCCTCCTTCTTTTCCGCTTTCGACCAGGATGTTGACCGTCCGCTCCCCCGTCGCCGCCCTCGCGGTGGTCCTCAGCTTGCTGAGCGTCGTCCACGGCGCGCCTCAGCCCCAGAACAGGAAAGGAAACGGAAACCGTGGCGGAAACGGAAACGGCCGCGCCAACAGGCAGACGGCGCAGCAGCAGGCCGCCGCGGTGCCCCAGGGCATCTCGCAAGCGACTGACGGATCCATGATTCTGGACATGACCGCCAACGTCAAGTAAGTCCCGTTGTTCGCCTTCTCCTCTTTGGGGGCGCATGGACTAACACTACCCCCCTCCCAGCGGCCTCGACCTCCGCTTCAAGATCAGCGGCCCAGCCGAGCAATTCACCGCCGCCTCCGGCGTCCCCGGCGCCGCAGCCCAACCCGGCGCCCAAGGCACCCTCGGCCTCAACGTCCTCCTCCACGGCGACGGCGGCCAATCCTTCTTCGACATGCCCAACCAGGGCGTCCAGCAGAACCTCGCCGGCGTCGCCGTCCTCGCTCCGGACCCGAACCTCTTCTGGGGCGGCGGCCAGGGTCTCCAGCGCACCGACGGCGTAGCCCACTCCCAGGCCGTCAACGACCTCGTCCAGAAGACGCTGCCGCAGATGATGGCCTTCAACCAGTCCAACGTCTTCTTCACGGGCGTCTCGGGCGGGTCCCTGATGCTCTCGGGCTTCTTCATGCCCGCGCACATGCAGAACTTCGCCGGCAACGGCGTGCTGCTTAACTGCGGCGGTCTGCCACCGCAAGTCGACGTCGTCGACGCGAAAGCCGTCGCGGGCACGAGGATCCATTTCCAGAGCACGCTGCAGGAGCTCTCCAACTTGCAGGAGGCGATCCCGGCGTCCGTGAAGGCGTACGAGAAGATTGCGACGGACGCGGGATTGAGTACCGCCCAGGTCAACGCCAAGCAGACGGTCAACAACTCGCCCAACGGCGGGCACTGCGCTTTCGACGAGCAGGGGTTCGTGTCGGGTATCCAGCTGATTGCGAATAACTATGCGGCTATCATGCAGGGCGGCAACGGCGAGGTGCAGGGGATCGGCAACGTCTTGACCGGTGTCACGGGCAATGAGAACTTGCAGTTCACTGGGTCGAGCAGGATGAGGCGAAACATGATCGGTTGAGAAGGACTAAACCTAGTTCAGGCGACCGGCTTGTGTGAAGCATGACGTTGATACCACGCCCTCTCAGAAAACATACATAAATTAAAAATGAGACTCAATTTTAGCTGTTACTTTGGTCTCGAATGAGGGGACCGACCTTCACTATTACGTTGAAACCCATCTCCAACGGAAACTAAGTGAAAACAACCTCCCTACTTCATCCAAGAACCGGGCTCTCCGGCCTGGCAGAGCTACTCTTCTCCGTGACCCCTTCAACATGCTGACTACCCGGCACTGAAAGCTCCTGAGCCGCGACTTCGTTTGCAGTCATCTCAGACATGGGGCTCATGGGTGAATTCGGGTAAGATCCTTCGAGCTCCATTCGACGCGGGATACAATCCGAATGCAGTTGCGGCTTTTCATATTCCCCTTGGCCATAGCCACCACCACGAGTACCAATGGCAATACCGGTCGCCATGGACTCCTCTTTATCAACCGCTCGATGTCTTCGTCGTCTGAGAAACCAGAGCGCGCCGAGGAGAAGCATAATGGCCGTGATCACGCCAATGACCGGCCCTGCTATCCATGCCGAGTTACCTGGTATCGGTCCTGGTATCCCGCTTGATTAGCATCATCATCGCGTCAATATGGCTGTTCCAGACATCATACCTGAGTCTCCTGCCCCGGGTGTCTTCCCAGTTTCTGTCGAGGACGACGACGGCCATCCGCCGCCTGTCTCACTGCTGTCCGTCGGTTTGAGCTCCGTCGCCGTGATCGTCTGGAGACCTCCCGCCACCAGTTCGCCATAAAAGTCTGTAAGGGGTCCCCAGTGCGCGCGGGTGACGACAGTCAATCGTGAAGGTGCGTACGTCCAGTCCGGAGGTTTACCGTTGCAGTAGTCTAGATACTCTTTGAATTTCGGCTCGACGCGTTTAGATATGTACGTTGCTGAATCCTCCACGGTGACGTGTAAGCAATTAATACAATCTTCGTACTCTGTCTGAAAGTGCGCGTCCTTGTGGCAGATCAATGGCTGTTTGCCGATTGCCTGGATGTATATGTAGAGGGCATCTAAGACGCAGCGGTGGTCAGTCGCTGGCGGCAGTTCACCTCCGAGAGATCGAGAAACTTGTTGAAAGAAATGCATACTCAAACGTTTCATGCATGGTCCCGATGGACTCGTCATGAAATATGCCCTGGCCGAATAGGTCACCATGGATGGTTCTGGCGTAGGGTACGTGAAAGTAGCCCCAGTCGTCGATGTGATTATCGAAGCCGACATCTTCAGTCGACTTGAAGCATTCGATTAAGTCAGGTCATTAACGTTTCTTTTCTCTTGGGTTTTGTAAGTTATGAGGGTTCGTCCCCCGCAAGATGGAGCGTCAGACATGAAAGATGCTGACAGCGTCAAGGTACGCCGGGCATGCAGCTGACTTTATACGGCCGCCAACGCCACACCATGTCATAGTAATCGGATCTGCTGCACAGAAGTTTGCCCTTCTTGGCAACGGGTATGAGCCGCTCAACGGTAGTCCGTGATCTCCGGTGCGGCCAGCCCGTAAGCATGATCCCGCAGGCCGAATGGGATGGTGCGGGAGTGTGCGATGGGTGGTAAGCGCCCAATGAGAGCGTATCGTTATGCTGTGTAACTTGGCAAGAGTGTGTTTCGTGGTGATGGCCATACGATGGCTCGTCTTACGTGGCGTCCGGGGTACTCTGCCCAGTTACCCGTGAAAAGGCCCAAAACGATCCTAGAATGGAGGAAATTTGGGCTGGCTGGTGATTTTGGTCGACTTACATCGATGTTTGCCGGACCTTTGAGGACGGCACGGGTAGCTGCGATGCGTATGGAACGAAGACTAACCAAGGCTGGAAAGAGTGGCACTACGTTCTTCATTTGTTCTTATGCTGCTCGGCACGCTGCTTCACTCTACACCTCGTGTACTGTTCCCAGCCATGCCTCGACTAGTTGTGCGTACTCGAACTGCTCAATTACGTTTCTCTGGCATCTCTGCAACGTGGTGGCTGTGCGGGACTAACATTTCTTGTGCAGCAATCTCGTTCGCGCTCATCTCCGGTATGGGATCTGGGTATGACCCCTCGAGTTCTATGGCAGGCTTGGGAGGCAGACTGTCGGAGTGAAGTTGGGCCTTGGTATACTCGTCATGTGCTTCGCTCGTGTTCTCAATAGCTGCCTGATTGGCTCTCCGTCTTCTGCGTCTGAGAAACCAGAAACCAGTAACAAGAGCAGTGACGGCGACACAGCCAATGACCAGACCGGCTACCCATGCTCGATTGGGGGCTGGGGTCGATTCTGATCTTTTGGTTAACGTCGAGGTTTTCTATCAAGACGGTTCAGGCGGTTACGAACCTGTCGAAGCTGATTCTGTAGGCATGACACTCTGTGACGAAGTAGACGCAGAAGGAGTCGAGGTGGTCGGGGCGTAATTTATCGGGCCCGTTGTTGTCTTCGTCAGAGTTACCAATTCAACGTCACCATTGAGGTATGTGATGGTAGTGGCGTACGTGACCGTCTGTACTTGGTTGCAGAGGTCCAGATATTGTTGAAATTCGGGTCCAAGATCCTCAAAACTGGTCGAGTTCTTGCTATTGACTCCAATACAAACCTGACAATCTATGAGATCTTTCGCAAAGGGCGACGCGATGTTGCACAAGGAAGGGTCTTTCCCGACTCCTTGCGCCTCAATATAGGCATTGTCTGGGTACAAATATTGTCAGTTGTGTGGCGAACATCGGTGAAGGTAGAGGAAAGAAACTCACTACATTCAGCAAAACATACAGCTGGAACGCTGGTCATGGTTCATTGACGGGGGTTGTGTGCGGCCGATTGAAGTCGGCAATCGGTGGTGATGCCTGGGCGAATCGCGGCGATGTTGCAACCGATTCTGTCACCTAATCTTCGTCGAAAGAGAGAAATCGATACTATCTCAATGCGCGGTTAACAAGGTGGGAAAGCCTCCATTCTCATATTGTGTGGGGGAACTGACCGGTATCAGTTACTTTATATGGGTGCACGCTTCTCGAGCGGAGGAAAGGCACTCTGCAGTTGCTTATCTTCTTGGCAAGCCTTTTCAGCTGCTCTTTTAGGATACAATAACAACGGCCTGACGATCGTTCTAAGCCAATGATATTATTACTTTACTCAAAGAATCAGGCTGTAGACTGGGATAGAACAGGATCAGGCATGGCAAATGCTGTGACACCCAAGGCAGCATCACACTGGTGATGGTCTCCGCATGGCGATCGGTTCAGTCGGTTCAGTCTCCATTAGGTGTTTCCATCTTCTCGTAACTAGTTTCGAAAGGATATCATTGGCAATGAGCCATGTTCTGGACGCACTCCTCGTTTTTCCGCAGCCTGCTTAATGTGGTACCACCTCGAGACTAACTTGGCCGAATCGAGATCAGGCTGCACTATCGTAGATAGTCGAGTAGCCCGCGGTGTCATCAAATGTCTTTCAAAGCTTACTGCAATTATCTCATTCTTGGGCTCTCTCTATGGCAGTATCTATCCTCCAAGGTAACATTCCACAAGCTGCTGTAACGGGGACATCGTCCGCTGCCTGATCCAAACTCCACAATCAATCTACCACCTCAAACGCACAGCCATTTGTTCAACCGAAATAGTGAAGCTGACCGTTTTTGCGACAATGATCATAGACCTTGGTAGTCCATTCCGCATCATGCTGTTGCTGGTTACGGTCCCGTTTCTTCGTCATGCCCTCATGCATGAGAATCATCTCTCCAACTCGAGCTCTAGACAACATCACGCACAGACGCTTTGGGTCGTCGAGGAAGCCAGCGCTTCTCGTCCTAACCGTGTCAACAAACACAAAGTCTGCCTCGTGTCCTTGAGCAGAGTCCACAGTGCGGGCTTCGAGAGCATTGAATCGTAACTCCACGTCCATCCTTCCCCGGAAGTGAGGCGGAAGAGTCTTGATGAACTGTCTATACCGAATCAAAGCAGCCTTGTACGGTGTGATAATCAGGATCCGTCCAGGTTGGTCAGGCTTGTCAACCTGTTTGAATTCTGGGTGTCGGAGCAGTTCGTGACAGCGCTGCTTGATGAAATTCTCGTGAACCTGATTGTAGAAGCTCGACCGGTCTTTCATCTCCTTGGAGTACCGTAGGTTGAGCAGGATTCGAGGGACAGTACATTCCTGGCCCCTGGTGAATTGCCCGAGCCATTTTTGCATGTGGCGTACGGGGTCGGAGAAGCGCTCAGCTTCGGGGATTCCTGAAGTCAATTGTCCATTATAGAACAACTCTGATACCAATACTTGGAGGTCTCCGTACATTCCTGGACGTCGTTAGCATTGTAGTCATACGAACAATATATCACAGTGCTTACGGTGACTGATAAGCAATTTGCTCTTGAGAGCCCCGGCAAGATCCGCTCTTTCCATGGTGCTTATCATGAGCTGCTTTGCATAGATGTTCTCCTTCTCCATGCCCTTGCCGCCTTCAACAAAGGGTCTAGTTTGTCGGGTATCGCCGGTTAGAATGAACGCACAGGGTGAATACAGCGCAATAGGGATGAGGGTTGTAAGTTCTCTGGCATGAGCAGCTTCATCAAGAAACACAATGTCCGGATGAAAGTTTTTGCTCAGGTACCCAGACGCGCCAACAGGAGTTGTGGCAATGAAATCGGCGTCTCCGATCACGGAGAGATAGAGCCTGGCCACACGATTCTTGAGCTCTCTTGCTGTCTTTCTGGTCTTGACTGCACCGTTCTCGAGCTTTTCGAGAATCTTGGTCAAAGACTTGTATCGGGTTCGGTCAACATCGTATCTCTCCCACGCAACTTCATCCAGGGATGGCGCTCGATCGCCACGGGCTTCATTAGTAGAACGGGTACCATTCGAAAGACCGACAGAAGCACGAACTTGTCTGAGGAATCCGGCGGTGAAGTCAGGCTCGTCATCTTCGCTTGCTGAGGGCACTGGGTGAAGCTTTGCACTGCTTCGCATCTCGCGAGCGCAACCTCGAACCCTAATCACCGACTTGTTGATGCCGGCTTTTTTCAACGTTGAGTACACTCTGTCTGCTGCATCATCGCAGGGGTAATTGACGTCGAGAAGATACAGGATTTTGACCGGCTTGTGTTTCTTCTTCCCATCATCGCGCACAATATGGCGAGACTGAGAGACGGCCATAGCAGAGATAAAGGCGTTCAACGCTGTCTTTCCAGCACCAGGACAACCAAGAATGATCGCAAGTCCCGCTGGAATCCGACGAAGTTGCTCGTAAACATTCTTGTGGTCTGCATTGAGTCGGCGGTAGACAGCCTGCAGGTACGCATTGGAATGGCTAGCAGGGTTGTCCATGTGTGGGATCTTGTCGAACATGTTGATGTAGAAACTGGGCTCTTTCCGGAAATCCAGCAAGTACTCGAAGGTTCCAATGGTGTTTTCTGACAGTTCGTTTCCCTCTTTCTTCGGCTGAGTCAAGATGCTCAATGCCGTCAATTCAGCTTCATACGTCACAGGATTCTGATCGATCCGAAGGCAGATCTCAGTGGCATTTTGCAAGCTGAGGGGCGTTGGCCCGAAGCCAAAATTCAGATCCTGTTTCACAGCGATTGAGAAGAGCGGGTGGTACTGCTGCTTCGTGATAGGGTCGGCAATGTAGTCCATGATAACGTTGAATGCTGCCAGTAGGGAATACTGGTACAACTCCGGGATCGTCTCGTATGGGTTGGGAATGCGCTGGGCGGAGAGAGTTCCAGGGTTATATTTCTTGCCCTTGCAAACGAAATCTCGCTTGAATGAGATATTGCACATGTCACCCTCATCAGGGAAATGGCGTTCCGGTGTCGATGGCAGTTCGGCGAGCACAATCCACTTCTTCTGCAGATCCGACTCGATGAGTGAATAAGGACCCGGTACAGGAGCAATCACCCAAGCGTATCTGGCTTCAGGCGCTTCATTGAACCTCTTGATGGCAGAAGCCTCGTTCGCCATCTCTATGATGGTTCCTTCGCGATGAACGCGAGCGAATTCGTGGACGCTATTGAACGAGTGAACCATTCGGCGACCACAATCTCTGTCGGAGAGCTCCAGTTGGTGGAATTAGTTCCATGAAGTAAAACAGGTATGGGATCAAGAGAGAAGACCTACAATATTCTGTGGCGCGGGAGACGTATGATTGTCTTTTACTGTGAGGGACGCGTGAAGATCGTCGATCGGCCCGTAGCCAACATTCCACGTCGCAAAGAGCATCTGAATTCTATCAGTGAGATTTCTTCAACGGCAACACAAGCGCTGAAATAACTTACCTCGGTATGTTGTCTCAAGCACAGCGCGATGGCGTACGCTTTGAATGGTGCCAAGCTGACAACCCAAGGATGCTAAAAAGAACGCCGTGGCTACTAGATAGCAGATTGAATGAGTGGCAGGAAGGAACCTATGGGCCGCGATGTATCGGCAGGCGAAGTATTGTCGCGAGGACGCAGGAGGTGAGAAGTTGAAGTACACAACCAGAATAGACCGTGGGGAGGATTCTGGTAGATGTCGTCAACCTGACGAGAGTGATGGAAGGAAGAGAAGGAAAATCGGAGGTAATTTACTCCAGTGAGGGAAAGGCAGGAAGGTAAGGTAGGTGCTGCAGACCTTTTCAAAAGAGGCAGTAGCGACCTGCCTACCTACCTACCTACCTTGAGTGGAAGTTGAGGTTGGGCCCACCTTCCGTGAGTGAATCCGTGGTGATTCACCTCAAGTGAACAACAGTGTGCTTTGTAAGAGTATTGCAATTATCCGGGCAGAATCAACGAGGGAATACACAACCGAGAGCAGCGTTACTCATCCAGAGTGACATTGAGAATCGGGAATTGGGACAGCTCCATCGGCTTTGGGGAGAGGGGTCTATCGAAGCCCCGTACACACAACGACATGAATGGGCAGATGTAGTCTTCTTGGGCACGAGGCTTGAATGATTCGAACCACGGATGCTTGACCAAAACTCTGGTCCTGATCATCACTGAAGGACCGGGCCAGAAAGACCAGATACTGGCCAACAGAATGATCGATATTACTCAGAAGAAAGCTGATTAGTGATGTCTTATTGGCAAATCGAGTCAAATCAACTGCAAAGATATCAATTTCAAGCAGACACGATCACTAGGATACTGAAATGTTGAAGGGCCTATGGTTGGATACAGCTCTTCGGAATGAGCTGCTGTCAACCTATAGAAAGATACTGGCTGCCTGTTAGAGTACGGATATCCAGGCAGTAATCATTCAAGTCATGACAGAAAAACGCAAGCAGGATGTGAAATGTTGCGCTACAAACTGCTCTTCCTTCCCATGGCTTGGGATTAGACTGAAGTAAGGAAGGTGATAGATGTTGAAAGATACTTAGAATGTGTGATAATTGCAGGATGCTGATGAGGAGCTTCACCATCATGCCTCGAGTATTGCCTGGGGCACACCAAAGTCCACCAAGCAACCCTCGTAAGTGATACGAATATGTGTTCAAGTGATTCGCTCATTCATCGCCTGGTCGATCATGTTGTGTCGTTGAAGTCGGACGTGTGGAGGTATGTGGGGGTTTCCGAGGTTGGCAATTTCGACATCGGTACCTTGCCTCGGTGAAGCAGACTCCGGGCTGGCCACTATGTCTGAACTACCTAGAGGTGTCTGTCGACACTTCAAAACGCAGCACGTCATCTTGAAAATGTGTTAGTAGATATATCAAATGCCAAGCATGTTTTTATCCTTCCGATGATTGTTCATCCTGGTTGAGCACCATGATTGCCCTTGTCATATCGTAGGCATCTCATCGTCAGCGGAAAGTAACCGCTGGACCGGGTCTCGTGGGCTAAAATAGCCCAAGACCTTGTCGCAGAATTAGCACCAATTCGAGCATGCAGGATCGGGATCCGCCACGACAGGGGTTCAATAGACACCAGGAGCAGGTCCCTGGAATATTTTCCCCAGTGCCCAGGCAGAGGAGCAAGTTCAGCCGGGGCGCAAGGGTGATGCTGTCAGTTGCTGGAACGTAAACGCAGCACGCCGAACTGCGGCACGAGCTTGGTTGTTATGCCGCCCAATGCCGCATCGGAAAGATGGCTGTTTCCCTTACTATGTAGCCCAAGGTAACTTTTGAAAGAAGCATTGTAGGATGAAACCAGGCAACGTCAGACGCCCGACCCGACGCCAATGTGAGCGAATTTGTGTGCGGACTCTGGCGCCGGCACGTCGGTTTGACGGATTGAGATCATCTCCGCTGGCAGTCCTTGCCGACCTGAAAGTTCCTGAAAGTTCCTAACGGTGATGGAGATCTACCCCACCAGCTAAGGGCTTCTTCCCATTCCATACGACCCAGCAAACAGGGGCAGAGGCACGAGATGGCCGCCCCCCATCGCTGGCCGCGGGAATAGATAGGGACCAATGGACAGTGGTGGCGGCGAAACGGCGCGAATGATGGAGCGTTGCCATTCTTGTTCAGGGAAATGGGCCCAGCTTGTTGGGCGGTCGCTGTTAACTTTCGAGTTCAAAGTTCCCTGCAACCAAGACACGGAGACACCAAGGGTCGTGGAGAGGCCGTGTGGCGGGGCAGTGAAGCTTTACGAAAATACGATTGGTCTGTTCCAGCCAAAGCGCCGGTACTGCGGGGCCAAATTTTGATAGCGAGCGACCTGCACGTGGGCGCAATTTTGGCCAAGTTCCGGTATTTCCACACATCGTCACCACCTGATGTAAGCACTCCAGAAGTCTCCCCTACCTTTCCCTGACTGAGCCACAGTCCAGCCAAAGTACACCCTTAATCTGCAGGTAAACGTGGAGGCGGGAGGCAACCCAGTCCAACCTTCCTTGATCCACAGACTGAGATGCAGCCCACTCCAACTCTCTCTCAGGTCCCCCGTACTCTCGTACTCTCCTGCGCCCGCTTTGCTGAGTGCACCTGCCTCTGGGTGAGGCTGAACTACCAGTACACCGGCCTAATTAATCCAACTGCCCCCATTACGGTGCTGACTTCAACTGCACCTCATCCGCTTCCTCTCTCGTGGGCTCATCGCCATCGCGGCGACTGCTCGTCCACACGCAACGCTGCCTCAACGAAACGTACCATCTGGACTGCCTTGATCAACAACTCGTCGGCGACGCAACCCCTATAGCTCGCCTTCTTACTTCGCACCCGCTACTGTCGTCCTCATCCGAGTGTCTCAGGTCTCTTTGGGAGGAGGTTCATGTGGTGCAGCGAGTGCTGACGCGTGGTTGCCGAAAATGGCTCCTCCAGCAGCCTCGTCTGAGGGTATTACCGCCCAATCAGACCTTGGCGAATCTGACGACAGTTCATCCTTTTTAAAACGCTCAATTGATATGGACCGGCTGAAGCCAAAAAGAGAGATGTTATCCCTCACCAACCGCGCGACACTGGAGCGCCGCTCATTATCAGGAGGAGGGGTTGCTGGAGTCGTTATTGGTGTCATTATCGCCGTCTTCCTCGTCGGTGTCTGCGCCTACCCATTTATCGTTCGAAGAAGAAGAGCTAGGAAACATGGATTGCCCGAACGTCTCGACACGGAAACGGCCTTCGTCCCTGGGTCTATGGGGCCTTCTGGACAGGCGCCGGCGCCCGGACCCGGACCCGGAGTCAACAGCCGTCATTCTTCAAAAGATTCCTTTGGGAACAAGGCCGACACGTTGAGGGGTACAGAGAGACAGTCCACCAAGGACACCGCCCTATCATCTCACAACGGCATCGACCGCCCCCCCAGCGATGAACTGAGCAGCCAGCACCAGCGTGGCTTCACCGGCGACAGCACTCATCCACCTAGTATCACGACGAGACGCGGCACAACCGAGTACTCTTTTGGACATGCGCCCACATGGAACAGCGAGTCGTCCTATCCATGGACCCCCGTTGGTGTAGAGCTCGTTGCTACTCGAGCCGATGGCATGGACTATACCGAAGCCAATCATGGACATAGCGCGACCTACTACAGCCCAACTATTCCTTCAGAAGCCTTTGGCATGGTCACGCCGCCTCCGACCGACGAGCCTCAAAGTCGCGCACCACTCCCTCGACGATCAAGCTCTCGAGGAAGCTCTTTCAAGCTCAACCTAGCGAGCATGATACGTCGAATGAGCACCAAGGACTCCGCAACTCCCCGCTCAAAGGGCCACCCATCACAACCATCGCAGCCCGTTCTTAGCGAAACACTATCAGACTCTCCCACCGAGTTTACTGGTCCATCATTCGGGACCGCTCAGCTGGATTCGCCTATTCACCTCCCTGTTAGCCCCATGTCAGAGCCCGAGGATCCTAGCCATGCTTCGGACTTGGAAAAGAAGAGATCAGTGAAGCCGACCGAATCCCCTCCTGTTCTTCCTCCAGCTATACCGGCTCCTGGGACTGTAAATCCAATGGACATCATGGCACCATCCAACCCGACAGAGCACAAGTGGAACACGAACCAGCAGCTATTCAACATTGCGCACCCGCCCCCTAAGCCGCCTGTCGAGATTACGAAGCCAGCACCAGAACCGCCGCAAGCATCACAAGCTCTTACACCACAATCACCGGAACAGTCATACGAACAGCAGGAGCAGTATATCCTCCAGCAACAGAAGCAACAGGAACTTCTCCGTCAGCAACAAGAAGCAAATGGACCACCAAAGTTGTATGAGAACGGACAATCCCAGGCGATGAACTGGAACCTCACAAATGGAGGCCATGCGAACGGCGCTCTTCCGGATGTACAGATGAACGATGTCGCGCAATTACCTGATCCAACCCACCTCATGCCTGATCAACACAATCAACATAACCAACACTACCTCGATGGCGAAATAACCGACCCATCCGATCACTCCCCGCCGGTAGCTGGGCAAACCAGCTCCGGCCCTTCTTACCAAAGCACGCCAAACACCCAAATCGACAGCAGTCCATCTCCGCGATCAGACGGCAGCTCGGATATCCGCAATAGCACGTCGCCGTACCCAGGAATGCAGCCGTCTCCTCGAACATTCATCTGTGACGAATGTGGTAGATTTTTCGACCAGGTCCACAAGCTGAAGTAAGTTCAGATGCGTAGAAATTGCTTCGCACATGTTATTGACAGATCTAGTCACCATAAACGATACCACGAGAGGCCTCATGAATGTGCCCATCCGAACTGCGGAAAGAGGTTCGGTACTAAAACACATCTGGATCGTCACATCAACGATAAACACAAGAAGACGAAGAAGTTTCATTGCACCGTCAGCACCTGCCCCTATTCCAAGGCGGGAGGCAAATCATTCCCGAGAAAGGATAATTGGAGACGGCACATGATGAATATCCACCAAGTCACACCAATGGGTGACCCAGAGCCCGACATTGTCGACGAGAATATGGGAGGAACATAGGGTTGGAATGCCTATAAGCTTTTCTACACGCAGAAACAATGCCACCGATTCAGGGGCAAGGGGGCAATATCGCCCTACAGACGAGGCAACGCTTGGGAAGTGGTCTGTCGAAATGACGGACAAGTGACTTGCAAGCGACGACCGCCTTTGCTCTCTGTGAGCATGTAGCAGGATTGGGGATGAGTGAGAGGGAACGACTACTTAAGTAAGGCACCCTCCCATCACGAATCGGGCCTAGTGACGGATCTAGGCATCATTCGTTTCGTCGTTGCCTATGGGCAATTTGTTACATACATCTTGGTTGCCTCTTGAGGAGGGAGTAAAAACAAGGGGGCAACACAGGTACATTCTTTTATCGGGTGCTGCATAGCAGCAGCCTGGCGTTTGGAGGCTCACGGAGATTGCCGCCAGGGTAAATACTGTAGAACAAGGCCATAAAAAGCATCACGGGAGGGCGTGTTTGCATAGGAAACCCCTTTTTAACTCAAATCTTTGATTAACGATCTCACAAGCTTCTTCTGCTGATCGATTGTGAGACCACGCTGGTCCGTCTCCTGAATCGCCCGTCCCACCGCGATGATAACCTTTGTGCTCTCGCTGTTGACCCAGATCTTGCCGTTGCGACCGACGGCCGTCTCGAAGGCCGCGCCCGTGGCGCCCAGCTCCTCGAGCACGACGAGATCCGTCGTCTTTGGCATCAGCAGACGCCGCGACATGCCCAGCGAGATGTCGAAGAGCATGCCGCCCACGAGGGGGCCCAGGCCGTCGCTCTTGCCGGTGGATTGGTAGACGCATTCGAGTTCCGGGTCCATGTGCTTGTTGGCCAGCGTGACGCGGGCGTAGACGAGGGCGCCGGCGGCGAGTTGGGGGCGCGTCTTTTTGGAGGCGCCTTCGAAGGAGAGTTGGGGGAGCATGGCTGGTGTTGAGTAGTCGGCGAGGAGGACGTAGTATAGTTCGGCGGCGGTGCGCTGGACGGTGCCGACGACGAGGTCGCCTACGGCGGGGATATACTATTTGATCATTTGTTAATCTTTTTTTGTTCGTAATGGCAGAATCTCTGAGAGACGCGATAAGATCGTACCCGTCCACTTGTCTGCTCAACCCATATCGAGTTCTTCTTGCGATCTGTGACGAGCTTGCCGGCGATGGTGGGCACTATTTGCCTGGGAGGAACATGGCGGAGGCCAGGGCCGAGGCGCAGTGGAAGTTTCTGATGTGAAGGGATGAGGGAGTCGTCAATCTCGTCGCCGGGGAGGACATAAGGGCCGACGGAGGCCATGGTCGAAAGGGTCTTCGTTGTACCGCCGAGTAGGATTTTGGTGGTGATGTCGAATTGAAATCGTCAGGTGAGCGCGAGCGCCGAGTATTATTACCTTACTTTTTTCGCCTTCAGCGCTGGTATCTGCGATTTCAGCCTTGCAGCAGTAGCAGCGGTCACTGAATGTCGAAAGCTTTGGCGGGGCACTTTGTGTGTGCGGCGGTGGCTCCTCCAGCGAATTGAATTTGATTGGAATACGGCCGATGGGACATGTGGGGAAAACGAAGGGCCCCACTGCGACTGGACGACAGCGAACGTGGGAATTTTTTTTTTCCCTTGCCCAAAATTTCGCAGTTGGCCTTTGAGAGAGGAACCCCCACCATCCACCGCCCACCACCATTGAAAACATTCCTTTCCTTCGAGATCTCTACTGGAGTTGTGGTATCAAAAGTTCAATAAATACCTACTACCCCCCTGCTTTTTCTCGACTCCTTATATCGTCGCCTCCTCCCCCTCCACGACGAATATACGCATACGCACACATACGTCTTTCCGCACGCACACACACATACACACAAAATGGCTACGAACGGTGACTCGCGGCCCGCGCCGGGCGACCGCACCGTCATTGGTATCACCTTTGGCAACTCCAACAGCTTCATCGCATACACCAAGGATGACAAGGCCGAGGTTATGGCCAACGAGGACGGAGGTGAGCTCTTCTTTTGGGGATGGGAAACATGGCGATTGGGCAACCGAGGAGCGAATCGCTGACATATATCACCATGGCAGACCGTCAAATTCCCACCATCCTCTCCTACGTTGATGGAGACGAGTACTACGGACAGCAGGCCAAGGCCTTCCTCATCAGAAACCCCACCAACACGATTGCATACTTCAAGGACTTTCTCGGACAGGAGTACGGCTTTACCCTTCCCCCATGAAACTCTCTCTCCTTCCACCCCCGCCTGGCATCTTGAACTGACAATGTCCCACCTACAGCTTCAAGTCCATCGACCCCACCCACAACCACGCCTCTGCCCACCCCCAGGACGTGAACGGCACCGTCTCCTTCTCAGTGAAGGATAAGGAGGACGCTGAGGAGCCCTCCACCGTCTCCGTCCACGAGACCGCCGTGCGCTACATCCGCCGCCTCGTCGGCTCCGCCAGCGACTACCTAGGCCAGAAGGTCACCTCGGCCGTCATCACCGTCCCCACCAACTTCACCGAGAAGCAGAGGGAGGCTCTCGTCGCCGCCGCCAAGGAGGCCGGCCTCGAGGTCCTCCAGGTCATCTCCGACCCCATCGCCGCCGTCCTTGCCTATGACGCCCGTCCCGAGGCCGTTATCGAGGACAAGATTGTCGTCGTCGCCGATCTTGGCGGCACCCGCTCCGACGTGGCCGTCGTCGCCTCCCGCGGCGGCATGTACACCGTCCTCGCCACCGCCCACGACTACGAGTTCTCCGGCTCCCACCTCGACCAGGTCCTCATCGACTACTTCGCCAAGGAGTTCATCAAGAAGCACACCACCGACCCCCGCGAGAACGCCCGCTCCCTCGCCAAGCTCAAGGCCGAGGCCGAGTCCACCAAGCGCGCCCTCTCCCTCAGCAACAACGCCAGCTTCAGCGTCGAGTCCCTCGCCGACGGCGTCGACTTCCAGTCCACCATCAACCGGTTACGCTACGAGATGGTCGCCCGCAAGGTCTTTGACGGCTTCAACCGCCTCGTCGAGGGAGTCGTCAAGAAGGCCGAGCTCGACGTCCTCGACATTGACGAGGTCATCGTCGCCGGCGGCACCGCCCACACCCCGCGCATCGCCTCCAACTTCTCCCAGCTCTTCCCCGAGTCCACAAAGGTCATCGCCCCCTCCACCGTCGCCAACGCCATCAACCCCTCCGAGCTCCTCGCCCGCGGCGCCGCCCTCCAGGCCTCCCTGATCCAGGAGTACGACGCCGAGGACATTGACCAGAGCACCCACGCCGCCGTCACCACCGTCAAGCACATCGCCAACGCCATCGGCGTCGTCGGCGCAAACGACGAGTTCGTCCCCGTCGTCCCCGCCGAGACCGCCGTCCCCGCCCGCCGCACCGTCAAGATCGCCGCCCCCAAGGACGGAGGCGACGTCCTCGTCCGCATCGTCGAGGGCGGCGCCCACATCAAGGTCACCAAGCCCGAGCCCAAGGCCGCCAAGCCCGAGGCCGACGACGAGGACGACTCTGACTTCTCCGACGAGGAGGAGGACATCCGCGAAAAGGTCTGGAAGGTCGGTCCCACCCTCGCCGAGGCCGCCGTCCGCGGCGTCAGCAAGGGCGCCAAGGTCGAGGTCACCATCAACGTCGCCGCCGACTTGGGCGTCACGATCACGGCGAGAGAGGTTGGCGGCAAGGGCGGTGTCCGCGGCACCATCAACGCTCCTTGAAGTGGTTATCGTCCCTACATCTGAATAGAGACCAGTAACGACTTTTGCCTATGAGGAAGAAAAGACGCACGCCATTGGATGCAAAAACAAAACGGTCAGGCGTAAAAAGAGAGTGATTAGGGATCAGGGGGTTGATAAAAGACGAGCCTTTTGTTTTCCGAAAACCTGTCTGTCCCCCCCTTTTTTTTATATAGACATCAATCTTCGGTGGCGGAGGAGTGGAAATGGAAGGCATGAATCAACGGACATGAACACCCGGAACATAGAGAGAGAGAGAGAGAGAGCGCGCAAAAAAGGAGTTATAGACAGCAAGCTTTTTTGTAGGCGAGTTAGTCTTGGGGAGAAGAGATGTAGAAAAACGAAATGCTGTTAATGAACCTTCTCGTTTTGTCCCAGATACACATGCAAGACCGAAATCACGAATCCGGCACTACATACAGACGACCCCAAGGATGATGATTGAACAAAACTTCAATGGATGAGTATGAGAAAGGAGGAGGCATTGCCTATGCAAGAAGATAAAATGTACGCCTGCCCACTAAACACCTTGCTACGAGGAAACGAAAAGCAACAGCGGTCCTTGAATCACATCGCACTGTCCCCCTTTTATGTGACAGCGCCAGGCAACCTCCACGCGACGAGATCATCACGGACGTCAAACTCCTCCAGCTCCCTGTTCCTCCTCGAGCTCTCGCGCCCGCGATCACTACTGCCCATCGTCGGCGCCAGGCTCACCATGCTCCCGCTGCGGCTCCTCGAGCGCCCGTGATCGCGCGCACCGATACCCCCTCCGTTACCGCCACCACCACCACCACCACCTCCCCCTCCTACTCCGAGCCGTTGGTCGTCGTCCCGACCCCTGGTCCGGCTATGTGAGCCGCGACGAGCAACGTTGCTCGCGCCGGCGGTGCTGCTCGCTGCGTCACCACGGCCCGTAACGATGGTGGCCATGCTCTTAATGCTCCGCAAGCTCCTCATGCTCCTGTCACTGGAGCCGCTGTTGTTGCGTGAATGGTGGCGGTGGCCGTTGTGCAGGCGGTGCAGGTGCAAGTGATCCTGCTGAGGCGGGTCCAGCAGCTGTTGGTGTTGCTGCTGCTGCTTCCGTTCCAGCTTGCGAAAGTCCGAGGGTCGGAGGGTGCCGTTCATGCCACCCTCGTCGGAGCTCAGAGAGCCGCCGTTGTCCAGGTCAAAGGTGGCCGTCTTTTTGCCGGTGCGTCCCGTGCGCCCGGCCTGCCACCCGTCGCCGCCGGAAAAGATGTCTTCGATGCACTGATCGGCGGGGAGCTCGCCGGGTTGACAGGACCAGGAGGCTGCGAGGGCGCGGCGGTACATGTCCTGCACTTCGGAGGCATCCCTGGATTTTGCCATTGTGGGAAGCTCTTGGGGGGTGATGTTAGTACGAGATGGACTGCCAAGAAGCGCAGATGTAGAAAACCGCGGAAGACTTACGTCCAGCGTCATCTTGCTCAACTGCTTCGCCCGCCATGATGCCGGCAATCCCGCCAAATACGGGTGCAGTTTTCAAAGGAGGCGCAGAGTAGTTCTTGTCGCCATCGAGCTGCACCATCAAAATGCCGATCTTCAATGTGCTGTTGATCTTGCTTTCCTGCATAAGATACCGCCGCACGATACCATCCTCGACATCTGGATCGTCCAGCACCGGCGCCCTCGTCGACATTGGGCTCTGGCTGGTGCCGCTGCTTCGCTTGCGGGAGTGACCGCGGTCGAAGCTAGCGCTCTCTCGGGTAAGGCCATCGCTCTCCTCCACGTACTCGCTGAGGTTGAGCTTGACGATACCGAGCGAGATCTTCTCCTCCCTGCCGCTGCCCGGGAATTGTTGAAGGACCTCAAATTCGACGGGACACTCGGTTAGGTTATTGTTCTTGTCGATGCTGATCCGGATATGGCTGACGACCTTGGAGTAGTTATACTCGACCTTGTGGTTGGAGATCGGGCATTGCGGCGTGCGGCCGCGGTGCTCGGCGTGAATAGAGTGTGCGAGGTTCCATTTTACTATTGACGTCCCTGATACCAACGGGACGTTGTTTAAGTCGAAGATCTGGAGGAGTTGTCAATAAGAGAGATTCTTCGCCAAGATGCAGCAACTGCCGTGTCAAGAGGGGCTCACACCTTTAGATGTAACTCAAACTTTGGCTGCGTCAAGTAACGTTAGCTCAAACCGGTTCGCTGAGTGGTCACCAACAACGGCGCACATCCTCCACTTTTGGGGATTGACTTTCCCACGGCAGGATGGTGGGCGCGGAGAGGAAGCATTACCTTTCTGTTCTTATTGACTGTGGGCAGGAAGCCCCCGTTAGCCATGCTCTTTAGGGGACTCATTTTGAGCGAGTGATTCGCTCACGCTCAGCGCAAATGATAATGACGGAGACAAGAGTAGAAGCAAAACAAGGCGGGGACCGAAAAGCCCCGGGCCCCAACAAGAGGTGCTTTCAAGGGAGAGACATGGGAATGATGAGGTTGTTGATTACACAGCTAAAGCGAATAGAATAGGTAGGGCTGGACGTGACGAGAAAAGGCCACCAAGCTCTCTCCGGGGTTGTCTCAGTGAGATCTCAGCCTCAAGTGAGGTACGGGTGAGCAGAGGGCTAGACAACCCACGTGGTCACAAGGAATGCGTATGTTTAGGTGAGATAAGGAGAATACAATAAGGACAACAACGCCGGCAAAAAATCAGCTCGACATGGGACGGATGATGGAGGAGAACGAATCGGAGAAAGGAGCAACAGAGGCTTACTTAAGGAAGCCATGTTTCATGGAAGGCATGGCGGGTTGGGTTCCGTCGGGGCCAGCAAGTTAATAATACCTGCGACCTCTGATGAGGACCGCGCACCTTCGGAGGTAGGTAGAGACCGTAAGGTATGTAAGACTGCGCGGGCGGGCAGGCAAGCAGACGGCAGTGTGCAAGGGCTGGCAAGGCACACACACAGTCGTAGTCGCAGTCGCAGTCGCAGGCGCGCAGGAAAGTCCAACAACACGAAGAGATTTGTCCCCTCTTGTCAGCGACGCTCGGTTTCGTTTCGGGACAGCCGGATAATACGGTGCTGGAGGAGCTGTGAGAGGGGCAGAACCACCAGTAGGTACAGCTAATAGATAACGGGATGCTGGTACCGTGCCGCTGAGTCCAGTCTTCCTGAATTGTCCGCTGAAGGAAAGGCTTGAAATTGCATGCGTGGTCAGCGGCCAATCGCCGTCTACCTGACAGTGCGTCGTCCGTCCGCGGGCGTCGATAAAATGGAAGCTGAGAGCGCGCGAGAGAGATATGGGCTTGTATGTATTGCGGCAGAGCGCAGGGGGTGGTCAGGAATTCGGGGTTCCAGACTGTACGGAGGAGACTGATCCTCCACGGGCGGACTGACTCAGCAAACAGGGGTCTGCTGTCCGTAGATGTCGGAGATATCCAAGACTCGGTACAATTTCTGAAAGCTCAGAGAGTTGAATTGCCGTGAATCAAGTCGTGTTTGTGTGTCGCTGCTCTCCCTCCTCTGATGATGAAAGAAAGAGAGTTTGACTTTGGACAGGGTCGAAGGAATACGTAACTCCGTCAAGTGCCACCTGCCCCAGCATCCTGGGCGTACGGATACCGGAACCGCTATAGCGGCATGTATCTGGCCCGAGTTCTTCAATGAGCCACAACTGGATCCTCGGGTCCAGCAACTAGTAGCCTGCGCCACAATAGACCTCGTGGTCTTTTATGACACCCAGTAGTCCATACATCGTGACAAGTTGCATTTCATGCCTCTTTGAACCGATGTCTTGGACCCATATCACCAGTGCTTTCTTACCCAGTTGCGTTGTTGTCGCAGTGTCATAGTCATGTTGTTGCACCTCAGGCCTCTCTCAAAGGTGGCTTTACCATCAGTACCCAAGGACAAGGAATCCAGTCTCTAGAACACCATCTACAACCTTGCGTTGGCAACTACAAGCCTTCCATATCCGTCAAAGGCCAACACCAACTGGAGGCCACGATAATTCTGCATGCTCTTAGCCAGATCATCTTTTTCATCCGTGATGCATTCTACCTCAAAAACTCTGCAGTATGCGTACAGCGTCCTAAATTTTCTCAATACAATCGACAGCTTGCCGCCGTACTGTCAATTTTCAATTTCGCGATACCTTTAATAGCAAGACCTTGATTCCTTGAAGATCTAGATCGATGCAGTCCAGTCGGCCTCTTACGTAACACCCGTTGACTTTTCGTTAGGCTTCTAACCTCGCGATGTGTGTTAGGGGCATGAGCCACATATCAAGCTTTCTCTGGTCCACTTTCTAGCCTTGCCGGTATTACTAGCATCTGTTCGCAACGAGTCGACATTTTGCGAACAGCAGTCAACTCAGTCGCCGTACTCCCGAGAGACGAACCGGTGGAATCTATGTATGTCGTGGACTTTTTTCCGGCTTTACGGAGTACAGGCGCAAAAGATTAGCGGGAGATGGCTCTCAAGGAAAATCACACGATACGGCTTTAAAACGTTGCTCATGCTGTTTCTCAAGCTCGCGGTCACCTTAATACGGTGTAATTCGATCCAGGAAAAGGGAGACGTAATACGGAATTATAGAGAAATTGCCTGGGTAATGAAATCCATCAAAGTGAACTCAAGAACATTGAAAAAGGTCGGCGAGGGTTGACGGTCCTTCTCAGCACGGTAGGTACTTCGCCAGGACAAAACTCCAGAGCCTAGTCTAGTCGGGGAATGTCACGATCAAGCCACCCAAACCTGCCAAAAACTATAAGAAACCTAAGTTTGTAACACAGAGCCTCACCAATAGTCGAGATCCGGCAGCCAGTCAACTTTCACCCTGAAGACAAGCGAAAAAAAGGAGCATCTGAAAGGACAAGGGTTCGGGGCCTCACGACATGTAGTGACGATGCCGTCCAATATGCTTCTCCAAGATAGTCTTTAGACACCACCAGGGTGCAGCCCTGTCCTTTCCAGGTTCCCCCAAGCAGATGGAGGCTGCCGGAACATGCCGACATCTGCGTCAGGATGAACACTCCCTCCCAAGGATGGACAGAGAAACTGCAAGGACCTGAGATAATCATGAGATTTCGGGATAGCTCGCAACTCGCGATGAGGTGTACGTCCCTCGTATGAGTGTGCGTCGTCCGAGACAAGATAGACCCCAGCCATCACGCACAACGCCCAGGCTTCAAAGACCATTCCAGACCCTTCGTGAAACCTCCCGAGAAAGGCGCGCCTCATAAAAAAAAGTTTGAACATCCGGCCAGGGAACTGGAGGACGACTGGGGTCACGCCGCACCGGGGCGCGCTACCCGTCAGCCGTTGTGAGACAGGAAGAGAGCCTGAGAGTGAGAGAGAGTCTGAGTGAGAAAAGTGTGACGCAGTACAGGCGTGCAGTTCTCCACACAAACTCAATCAACATCCCAGTCCCTCGAGTTCCCGCCCCCAGCAGAAAGAGGAATTCCCCGAGCCGCATACGTCATGGCCCTCTCATCCCAATCTCCATACTTCGTACAGCACACACACCGAAACGCCCAGACGAACGATGTCATATCTTCACAGGAACCTGTTTGGAGGGGGAAGGGAGAGCGTAGGGAAATGAGACAAGCCGCAATGACCGCCACAAAATGCTACGCCCGCAGCCACCACGTTTTCTCCTTGGTCGAGGAGGCTTGTGGCTGGGGCGCTACTTTTCTCAGTTTATCTGGTTCACGAACTGCACCATGACATGTTTTCTCCAATCACCCAATCATTCGATTGGAACCACGCAGCTTAATGGGACTTGATGAACGCCGACGTGCAATCAAACTCTTCGACGCAGACTCGTGTAGCGAAAATCTTTCCTGCGGACTAACGTAAGGTTCCTGATAGTGTGGAGGGGAGCCACCCAAAACGGGCACCATTCACACCCCAACCGTCCCAACGTCGTGCCCAAACGACTCGAACTGGTCGCTCCTTCTGGACGGCGCATTCGCTCCGGCCCTGTGAGATGTCGTCGTGTGACGGGGGGATCAGAAACCTTGATGCGGACCGGGGGTGTGTGTACCGTGTATGTGAGTGGGTGATCACACCTCGTCTCGAAATTTTTCTCTTCTCATTTGAGATAGGAGGTGTCTTTCCCTCGGCCGATTGGTTTAGAGACACATTCTCCCATTGAAGGAATCCGAGGGAGTACATTTGAGAAAAAAGACTGGGGTGAAAAGTACATGCCCTGATACCTTACCTCACCATATACGAAGGGACGGGACGGAAGGTGGGAAAAAAAAAAAAAAAAAAAAGGTGATGTATCACGGGAGATTACCACATTGACGTCACCATGCGGTGTCCCGGCTACCTTAGCAGAGCACTTGCACGCCTCGCACTCTGTCTCTCTCCCTCTCCCACAGACTCCAGCCCAGACCACACCTCCCCCAATTCTCCTAGCGCCAAAACGACCCGGAAATTAGGGTAATGTGTGATACGATACCATGCCTTACCGCTGACCCTTGAGGTACACCGTAAAGGTAGAGACAATCGACGATGGCGGGGGGATGTACCTTACTTTCGTAATGGTGTCACCGCTCTGCTGTGATGTAAGGTGTTTGGCAAGTCACAAGGGTGTGCCTTGACGTTGCGCATTCCCAACTGCTTTGGCGTTCACTCTGTATATAAGACCCCTTATCCTTTTCCTCTTTCTCACCCATTCGCACTATCCCATCACAGCCAAACACCATCGAACAAACCACCAAACACCCTTCGAGGTTCTCTCTACAACTCTACAAATTACCACTTTCCAACCCACCAATACCACAACACCGCAAAAATGGGCGCCGTCGTCTCTTGTGTAAGTCATCAGTCCTCTTCCGTATCCGACTATCATGGAAGAAACCACAAACTAATCACAATCCCCCTATAGGTCCAATCCGTCTTCCGGACCATCGGCAACTGCCTCACCTCCGTCATCTCAGGCATCGGAGGCATCCTCCACGCCATCATCGGCGGCATCGTCTCCTTCTGCAACATCATCATCAGCTTCCTCACCTGCGGCTACTGCGGTCGTCGCGGCGGCGGCGGACGTCGTCACAAGACTACGACTAGAAGTCGCGTCTAAGCCGACCCTTCTGTCTCACACATGAAGATGGAAGGGGTTGAGCCATGACGATTCGAATTATTGACACGAATGAACGGAGGAGCGCAGGGACGGGTTGAGGAGTAATGGAGAGTGCGACGCGATATCAGCTTTGACAGCATACCCACCCACGAGTTTTTTCCTTTTCTCTTTACGATACCCAGATACCAGTAGCTTAGCTTGAATGGTATAACACGATATCCACAAACAAAGGAGTGCCACTGTGATATCGTAAACACATAATTACTTTTGTCGCGATTGACTGAAGGTTGGTATTATATGCTAGCTATCTTCGCCAACAACTCTCACGTACCATTGGGTGACAAAAGTACACCACCGTGTCAAAAGATCGTTCGACATGGTATGAAATTCGCTGACATTGAATAGAGCGCCGTATTTTGATCTTTACATATCTAATCTTCCAGAACATTACGGTTAAAGAATCCATAGACCTGCCGCCCAGACTCCCTCCCAATCATCGGCTCAAGCTCCCTCTCCGTCAAGTTGGCCACCTCCCTCAAATTCTCCGTCGCCAGCACGAGCCGCATGATGTTCTTGGGATTGATCCCCGGCACGGCGCCCAGCATCTCCTGCGGCTCGAGATTGAAAGCCTGGTCCTCGGCCTGCATATCTTTATCGAGCCCGGCGCGCACCGCAGCGATGGGATCCGGCTCGTCCTCCTGCGCCTTGAGCGACTCAAAAATCTCGGCCGTCTGGTACGGCGATGACGACCATATGATGCGCAGCTTGGGGAACGCCAGCGTCAGCAGGACGAGCTTGGACTGCAGGTCCGACGAGGTGTTCGTCGGCGCGATGCTGTTGAGGCTGCCCGAGAGGTCGGCAAAGGGCTCCAGCGTAAACGACTTGTTCTGGTCAAACTCGATGAGGAGCATGGCGCTCTTGTAGTGCTGGAACATTGTCTCGCACTGCGCGTAGAGGCGGCCGTCCTTGAAGGACGAGATGAGATCGGAGATGGACTTGCGCTCGACGCAGATGTTGGGCGAGAGGACGTAGTCGCCGACCGTGAGCATGCAGGGGACAATGATCATGGACCGCCCGTGCAGGAGCGACGGCAGCGAGGAGCGGAATTCGCGCACGTCGACGACGACGCGGGGCGGCTGCGCCGTGGCGGCGAGACGGCCGCCGCCGGCGATCCTGGTGTTGATTGTGCGGAGGAAGGCCTCCTGCGGATCTTCGGCGCCGTGGGGGTCGACCGTCATCACCAGGGACATGGACGCCCGCTCTTTGATGAGCTTCGTGAAGGCGTCCTTTTCGCGCCGCACGCTCGAGAGGTACCGCTGCTCCTCGACCGACTCGCCGTAGTACATGAAGTACACCCGTACGTTTCTGTCGTTGTGAGATGACCGGTAGACCTCGACGCGGCGGATGAAGGCGGCGTCGGGCTCGTACATTATGATGTACCGGGGCTTCACCTCCTCCAAGACGTGCTCATCCTGGTCCCCGTCGTATGCGTGAATGACAACCAGATCCTGCATCTCGTACAGTTGGAAAAAGTCCTCCATGTTCTCCAGAGGGTCGATGACAATCTCTGGCTTTTGGTCCGCTTCCTCCTCTGTGATTTGCACCTCGGCCATGAGGTCTTCGACATCCGTGGGCTTTTCAAAGAATTGGAGGATGCTGCCGTTGTCGGCTCGCCCTTGGGCTGTTCCCGCCATACCGCCCCCTCGCATGCGTCTGCGCTTGTTCGATGGTGCCTTGCCCCGAAGCCGCTGACCGTTTCGATCGGTGGCGCCATTCAGAGCCTTTTGGTTTTCGGAAAATAGTGTAGCATTGACCTGGGCGAACTCCCGTTTCCACCGCAAATAGTTACGCAGCTTCCGCCTCATCATGAAAGCTGCGGATGCCGAGTCTTCGTCGTCATCGTCTTTCGTCGGATCTTTCTCGACCTTTGGCTTGAAATACATAGTTTGCAAATAGTCTCGAAGCTGTCTACAGGTGTTTGTATCCCCACACATGATGAGAATGGTACCGTTGGAATCGTCGCGGGCCGGTGGGTCAAAGTGCATGCTATTGTCAATCTCTGTCAAGACGTCCGCCAGCCAAGCCCATTTCGGCTGTTCTTCGAGAACAGGGCGAAGTGAATCGATGTTGGCGTCTGCTGTTGCAGCTTTTGCGCTGGCGGAGTAGACTCGACGCCGCGCTGTCTCGAAGATGGTCTGCGCTGCGTCAAGGAACAACCAAGGGGACTGGTTCTGCCTTGTCGACCCCGGAGGTGGCGAATGTGCCGCATGAATGGTATCTAAATGTTGCAAGAATGAGACGGCGTCGAGGGAGAGGACGGACGAGAGCATGCCTCGAAGGACGCTCAAGTCATTGACGATCTGTCGAGTTTTCCAGCTAACTCTATGCCAGTTAGGGTCGAGCTGCCTTCTGATGATCACGTCAAAGTTCTTGTGCAGGGCGCTGTCGAGGTTCCAATCCTCCATCTCCAGGCCCGTGTTGCCCTTCTTCAGCTCGTGGATGCTGACTTCCACACACTCCAGGATGGCGTTTTGAATGTCTCGCATGGGCTCGCTCATTGAGATGTTCAACTCGATCACCTCTGCCGTCTTTTTGCCCTCCAAAGACTCTGCTACTGTAACGTGGAAGCGTGGCCATAATGACGCCTTTCTCAGAAAGAGGTTCCTCATCATGGTGGTCAATGGCGAGAAGCCGGTCGAAAATGGATCGGGATTATCGGCGAATGCTTTGAGAAAGCCAGCCTTGTTCTTTTGTCGATAGATGCGTAGAATGAAGGCCTCAAGCGACGTGGCCACGACGCGGTCGGCGTGTAAAACGATGAGGCCGGTGACTTTCTCAGTGTCGAGCAAATTCGTTAGAAGGTCAACGACAAGGATTCGCGATGTGATGCTAAAGATTCCACCACGAGTATACATCTTTTCTCTCGCGCCGACACTGGTGAAGTCGGTGTTGACGACCGTGAGCCCCCTCGCGTTGGGCGACTGGCTGATTGCGGCATGCTCGGCCAGCGCCTCTCCAATCCAGTTGTTTTCGCGATCCTCGGCCCCAACGAGGATAATCAGGTTGTTTCCTGCGGCATCATAAGAGTGAAGCAGGTTTGTGACGAGCCTCATGAGCCCCAGCCCCCGGGCGAGGACGACGAGCTCATCTTCATTCCGCAGCTCCTGGAACAGGCTCTGTTGGTATTCCTGGCAGGAGTCAATTTGATGAAGCACGTCAAACTTAAGATGGTGGACTTACAAGGGGAAGAGAGAGCTTGACCGGCTGAGCGTTGTTTGACATGGTGCATCGTGGCTGGCCGTGGGCAGCACCAAGTGTGGTTGAAGGCTACCTCAAGACATTGGATCGATCATGACTGGATCCGGACTGAGGTCACCACTAAAGTTCCCGGCCACTGCTATACAGTTCCTCGCACAGTGCATCAAGCCTCTGATCACGGTGTTCGAACGTCGACTCTCACTGTACGTTCTCGACATCCAACTTCAAGCAAGACGTTCAACTTCAGGAAGTCAGTTGGCCATGTACAATTTGGCTTCTTCGATATCCTCTTTGAGGGGAGTCATATAGGGAATTCCTGCACTATACTGGCTTCTCTCAGAAGTAGCCATTATCAACCGCGGTCAAGAAACCACTGACGAAGACATGGTGCAAACGCTAACATGTAAGCTTAGAATGCACCGGCGAAGGGTGTTAGTCTAGTCACTCGCCAAAGACACGGCTGAGCACCGCCGAAGCAGTCGCCTCGAGAATCTTGCTTGAATTCTCAACGGTGATGAAGAGATTCTCTCGGTTTTAGCACTTTACCTACTTCATTTCACTTGCAGACCCCTATCCCCCGTTGGCTCTTAAAATCACCCCGTGGTCACAGAAACAAGACATGTTGAGATCTTCAACAGCAATCCGGCTTAGCGCCAACACTGCATCGAATCGACAAGACTCGGCAACGATCACTGGCAGATGCAACCGTGGGGTTATGGAGCATGGCGTGCTTGTCATTTGAAAGCCTGCCGTCTTCTGTCAAGATTTTGGTCCCATCCTCTTGCACGTTAGCGGCCCTCGTGATATGCACGTAATTCGCCGGTGACGCGCAGAGAGTCTGGCCAGCATCTTCCCATCCAAACACGCCAAGATCAATGGCTGCTGAAGGGGCCCGGCTACGCGCGGTACACGCAGAGAGCCAATCGCACAACCAAAAAGACATGCGTCTTTTGGTGTTTGCATAGGAGGCCTTCCAGGTAAGCGGGGATGTTGCTCGCGGGGTTGTGACTGCCTCTACCCCTCTGCGGGCGGGACGACGTCATCGGCCGTCGCAACCTTCCACGTACCGCAGTGACCTGCCTCAACTCACATGTAAGCCACCAGCAAAGATAGTTTATAAGTAGCCCAGTGTCCTGCTCTTGCTGCCTGGCCGTTTAACTATTCATCACACTATCGATCCATCAAAGTACCAAAGACTCTCAAACTAAACCACCCAAGTACTCAAACACCAGTCAAAATGGCCGACAAGGTTAAGGAACTCGTCAACAACATCACCAAGGGTGACGTGAGTAGCATCTCTCCCTCATACTCACCCACAGCAGCGAAGCTGACATCTTACTTAGAACTCCGACAAGGAGAAGGAGTTCAGCACTCAGCCCATCAAGGAGGGTGGTGTCGACCCCAAGTTTGCTGCTCACCAAGCGCACCCCGGCCCTGCCGTCCCCAAGGACTTCAACGCCCAAGAGGAGGGAACTAAGGAGGAGCGCCGAGCCAAGGCGGAGGCTTTGAACAAATAAACCAGCACGACGATCAGGCAGCATCAAATGTGATGCATGGCCTTGTATGACCAGTTACGCATTGTAGACTATGGGAAACGGCGATGGAGACGGATCAACAAGCACGGAGGCTAGGGAATTGGTCGGTGGATAAAGTCATATTAATACTGCCAATGAATTCATGAATCAAATCCTACATAACCTGACAGTTTTGGTATGGCCTGGGCTCCCTTGGCCATCAAACATCGCGCTGTTGTAGACAATTTGAAACGTTGCTTGCAATGCCTTGCTAGTATATTCACCTGCAGTGTGGTCAGAACGGATCGGAGTGAGTAGGTATTCCACTCTGGAAATCTGTTGGTGATCGTCGCCATGCTTCCGTCGCCGTGTCAGCCCATGCCCGCTACCGGTGTCTTCGGGAAGCAGCGATGCTACCTTACGGCGTATGCTGCGGTTGCGCGTCCCACAATGACGACAGCCTTCCTCTGTATTCCACGTGGCGGTGCAAACACAGTGTGGCTGGTGCCTGTGTTTAATACGCGGGAAGGACAATCCGACAGCGAAGACCGGGGCCTGAGCAGGTAGTCAGTCGCCCGAGCAGCGCCCGGAGGAGGGAAACATCCCAGCCAAAGTCCACTGAAACGAACGACTCAGCCACCAGCCCGCCGTGGCCCAGGGCCGGTTACGAGCCCCGGCCAGCCAGCGCCCACTCGCCAACCTCCGCTGGGCTGCGTAAGGTACCTTGGGTACTGCGTAAGCCCAGTGTCTTTGGGCGGTCACTCTGTCCCAAAATGAGTCCAACAATCGTCTGCCATTCAGTCAGGTCAGGTCCCAGGTTTGCCGATTATCCCATTCGCAAACTGCACGCACGCACACCATTTCATCTCACATATAACCACCCGGACCTCATCCTCGCCATCACCCGGCACAACCTTCTCCTCCCTTCAGCCTTTCCGCAAGCCCAATTACATGGTATTCCAGGGTTCCCCCGTTGAGTGATGCGAGTCCACATTTCATGAAACGCCCCCGGACCCGGAAGCTCTGGCATCTTTGACCACAAGCTTATCACTCTCCCACGCAGCTTGCTTTTTGTTGGACACAGAGTGGCTGCCTCACATACCGCATTGCATAGCGAAGCATCGTCCCGACACTAGCTATACCTTACCTGCTGTGTACCATACAGTGTACCTTGCCTTGCTGCCTCCAACACCGACAAGCGACGGCACTTGGTTGACTTGTCTTGGGGTCCTTGTCGTCCTTGCAGGTATCACCTTACCTACTACTGAAAGCGATCATACTACGAAGCGCCATCCCGAAAGAGGAGGTGTCTGTTTGCCCAGCCTAATCACCAACTCCTAAGCGCCACTTTCCATCGCCTATACACGCGTACAACCCAAACCACCACGACCAAAGGTGGCTGTTGCCTCTGCTGCCGCGGCTCTTGCAAGCACACGACCCATACAACCACTCCACCTCGTCCCAATTCCAATTCCACCTTGATTCAACTACATACGAACAACGACACCTCACCCAACCGATCCCACCGAACATCCCCTCCCCCCTCTCTCCTCCGGCGACCCCTCCCAGTCTTCCCGCCGCCATCATGCCGTCAATTTTGAGCGACGATGACAAGGAGACGGTCAAGCGCTTCGTCCCCAAGCAGACCAACAAGATCCAAGCCGTAGCCGTTGCCAGGCTATACGTTGCTTACCCCAACCCCGCGAGATGGACAAACACGGGTATTCAGGGCGCCATCGTCCTGTCAAACGATCTCGTCGGCAATACGTACTGGCTCAAGATGGTGGACATTTCAGTGAGTGACTGCGCCCACGGCGCCACGTGCAATTTTGGCTGACATATTCAAAGTCTGGAAACCGCGGTGTCATCTGGGACCAGGAGATTTTCGACACGTGGAGCTACAATCAAGATCGCACCTATTTCCACAGCTTTGAGATTGAAGAATGCCTCGCCGGCCTCTCTTTCACCGACGAGAAGGAAGCCAAGCAATTCAAGAAGAAAATGGACGATAGAGAAAAGAACGCAAGCAGAGCTACGAGATCGACACCATTCGGAGGAGCCTCCCAGGCTGCCGCACATAAACATGGTCTACTTGGAGGTCTCTTTGGCGGCCGGCATGCAGCAGCACCTACCCCTCCTGACTCCCCGCGATCGAACCAGCCACATGGCCGTATGCCTTCTCTGAATGGCGGTCATAAATCTTCAGAATTCGCTGTTCTTGATGCCTTCGACCCTCAATGGCGGGAGAATTTCGGCCAAGATCTCCGAGATAAGGGACTGACGGATGAGTTCATCAAGGAGAACCAAGAATTCATTGTCGAATTCCTGAAGGAGGAGCAAGAGAAACTAATGGCTGGCGCTCGGAGTCATGCTCCTCCTCCCCCTCCTCCGCCAGCACCACATACAAATAGCCTTGAACTTCGGAACGGAAGAGCGCCTCCTCCACCGCCTCCCCCAGGAGGAAGTCATTCAGATGGCCCACGTTTACCTCCGCCCCCGCCCGCACCTAGGCGCGGCGCGGCACCTGCACCCCCGCCTGCTAGGAGATCTGGAAAAGCAGATGCGCCTGCTGTCAATAGAGAGCCGACACCCCCAAGCGAGCCTCCAGCGCCAGAAGCATCGAGGAGTCGATTCGCAGTACCGCCTCCCCTACCTGATGCCGGCAAACTCGCACATGCCTTGGGAGGTTCAGTCAATGCTATTCGTGGTGGGCCAGCAAACCCTGGGCCACCTCCTCCGCCGCGGCCACCCAAAACGCCAATGCAAGAGGAAGAAAGGCCTGCTGGACACAAATTTGGTGTACCGCCCGCATTTGCCGGGGCCAGGCAGGGCCCGCCACCTCCGAGTCGAGGACCCGTCCCACCGCCGCCGCCCCCACGTTCGGATGGCCCGCCACTCCCTCCGAAAGCTCCGGCGTCAGAGGCACCGCCGTTACCACCCCCGTCTTCACGACCGGTGCCTCCACCCCCGGCGCTTGGCAGTCCGCCCCTGCCTCCTCCTCCACCACCGTTGCCATCTTCGAGTGCTCCTCCGCCGCCGCCTCTGCCCACCTCGCCGCCACCTCTCCCAACATCGAATGCTCCTCCGCCGCCGCCATTGCCGTCGTCCAATGCCCCTCCGGCACCTCCTCTGCCTCCGTTAAACAATGCGCCGCCTGCGCCTCCTCCGCCGCCTCCCGGAGCAGGAGCACCTCCCCCACCGCCGCCACCTCCACCACCAGGAGGCCTGGGCGGACCTCCTCCACCACCCCCTATGCCCAACCGAGACTCTGGGTACTCCTCTGGCGTTCCTGTTCCTCAACCGGATTCTTCGCGCTCGGCCGTCTTGGGAGACATCCAGAAAGCTGGTGGCATCAGGGCCCTGAAGAAGGTGGACCGCAGTCAGATCCGCGACAGAAGCAGTGCCACAGTTGGTGGCGGTAGTGATAGTGGTCCTCATGGAAGCGGCTTGCCTCCAGCCGGTGTAGCACCTGGTGGTGGTGGTGGTGGTGACATGGCTAACGCTCTGGCCGCTGCCCTCCAGAAGAGAAAGGAGAAAGTTAGCAGAAGTGGTAAGTGAAAGCCAGCACGTCTTGATATTGTACCAATGCTAATACGTCACTAGATGATGAGAGAAGCGACAACGACGACTGGTAAGCGATGACCTGTTCGGGGTCGAGGGACGTGTATGAAGGACAGTCTTGGGGTCATTGGACCGGTACCGCAAGTTGTGGCCTAGGCTTCTTAGGCGGATGGAAGCAGTATTACATCGTATTCGATTCTTGGCTATCCAAAGCGACAGCTGCACAATTAGGGATCAGGCGGGCGGGTACGGTCTAAAAGCATCACAGTTCTTTGGTTGGTCAACCCCAAAGGTGCCAGGGAGATGCTCAGTATATCCGCATCTGGAGAACGGCACCTGGGTAGAAAAAGGACAATCTTACTTTCGAAGCAAGCCCGCTGACCGCATGTAAGAAATTGGAACTAAAACAAAATTCAAACGCGTTGCGCAGACTGCTCGTTCTGTAGGCATATCACGTAGTAAGACAATTGGCAAGCGTGATATGATGAACATTTGGTAAGCGGCGCAAGCCACGGACCAAACTGGATTTAATTACTCAAGCGCAAGTAAAGAGGTAAGATCTATCGTTCTGATGATTTGACAAGCCATGACGTCTCTCCCACCATGGCCCGTCCAACGCACCACCCTTGACACCTTGACTGTCGCGGAACCCTACAGCGGATAATATGAGAATTAAACGACCGCGGGGTTTGAGAGAGAAGACAGCGTTCCCACCTCGCTCCATCTAGCGGTAGAGGAAAGACGAATGATTTGAGAAGTGGGAAGGTTTCGGGGTTCTAGACACTCTGATATGTTGTTGCGAGTGTTGGGAGACAAGAGATGACATGGTTTAAATGTCATCAATGTCAACCTCCTTCTTGCCGGCGCCACCAGCGGCGCCCTCGTCGTCGCTCTCCTCCGAGTCGCGGTCGTCGTCGAACTCAAAGTTGCAGTCGCCGTCGCCGTCGGCGCCGTAGGTGTCCGTCTCGTTGATCTTGGCAGACTCGGGGAGCTCGCCGTAGGCCTTGAGGGAGCGGGCCTCGTCGGCGGTGTACTTGAGGATGACGTCGCCCTTGTCGTCCTGGTACTCGCGCAGGGAGAGAAGGATGATGTCGCCCTGGTTGATCCAGACCTTTTTGCGGAGCTTGCCGCGGATGTTGGCGAGGCGCTTGACGCCGTCGAAGCACTGGGCTTCGAGGCGGCCGTTGCCGAGCATCTTTACGACTTGGGCGTATTCTGTGGGGGAGAGAGAGGAGGAAAGTTAGCTGTGATGCGCTTTGGAGGTTTGGTTTGGTTTGGTTTGGTTTGTTCCGTAGCGATGGGAAGTGGCGGTGGGAACGCGTCTGTGGTTTTTTTCTTCTTCTTTTTTTTTTTTTCGGGTTGGGAATGGGTGGTGAACTAACCTTGGCCATCCTCCTTGAAGGTGAGCTCACGCTTCTCGTGGTCAGACTCGTTCTTTCCACGTCTGCGGTTCTTTCCTCCCTGTTTTGGTTGTTAGTCTTCATGATCAACCGTTTGCTTCCACCTCCATCGCCAGTGGCATCGTCAACGCCATCATCATCATCGCCAATGTGCGTCGTGTGTATGTGTCGAGCAATGGCAAGGAGGGGGCGGGGTTGTTGGCGGGGCGCGCGACTAAGCAGGGGGAGGGGTGGTTTTGTCGCTGAGAAGGAACTTGTCTTTTTTTTTCTTTTCGTCTCTTCCTCCTTCGCCTTGGGTACTTGGGGACATGGAACTGGGGGGCGTGACAACTTACTTTTCCCTTATTCTTGGGCATCTTGACTACTCGTGAGAATTCCGGTTCTCAGCGGTATAGGTAGGATGTGTGAAGGGGGGGTGGGTTGGTTGGAAGGGGGGAGAGAGAGCGAGATGTTCGAGAGGAAGTGCGAAAGTGGGCGGTGGGCTTTATTGTGTGCGTTTGGAAAGCGCCCCCGTAACAAAAAATGGTGGTGCTTTTTTGGGCTTTGGGCTCTGAGGTGTGGCTGTGGTGGGTTGCTTTTTTGTGCAGGTGCGTGTGCAGGGCAGTGAAGTGAGCTAATGGATGGAACAGGGGGTCCTGTCGCTGGGGAACTGGCGGCTACTGGTCTCTGTTCGGGTGTCTGCGGTGTGTGAGCCCAGGTGGGTTCCTTTCATATGGGAAGGGGCGAATGATGTTGAAACGGACTGGCTCGGTTTTTTTTTTCTCACTCTCTCCTGCAGTGTAGATGAGTTAAGGAGTGATTCGATAAACTGATAATAACCCCCCCTAGTTAAGGTAGGAGTCCCGTATATAGTGGTAGGTGCTCAGTTATTAGTAGATCCCTAGGTAAATTTTTAGCTAATTAGGGGCTAGAAATATTTCACTATATAATCGCTTTACTACTAGTTTGAATATTACGAGTTTTATATAATAAGGGAATATACTATTTTACGCTTTGCTAAATTGTTTTAGAAATGTTTTTTAATTATATTTCTTTTTGATTATGCTAAAATTTGCTTATTATAACCGACTCTATGGAATTATTTCCGTAAAACTTATTTATTATATATAATAATGATATTATTTTAATACCCTCACTTTAGTAAAGCGAATTAAATCTGTTATAAAATGTCTAAGAAAATTTAGATTACGATAGTATATTTACTTTATATCCTAATCTCTATAAATATCGAGCTCTTATTTATAAAAAGTTGATTAAACGAGTAAGTATTATATATATTAAACCTCTATATTAAATATTAATATTATACCTAGGTTATAGATAATAATTCTAATAATTATATTATTATTTCTAATAGCTTAAATATCCGTACTAAAACTTAAAATAACCGAAGTATTATTATAGTATAATAGCTTTAATATGCGGCTAGTATACTTAAGTTTCTTCTAATTACTAATAATAGAGTTGCGCTTATTATTTTAACTAAAGCCTTATTTATAAAAGAAATCGAGCGGCTATAGAATATAGTATATTTAACTTTCTATTTCTTAATATTAGGAATTATTAAAAAATAGTAGATTTAATATAATACCTGACGAGGTATTACTAGTTTTCTAATAATTAGTATTATTCTAGGAGATATACCTATAACGCGATACTATTATACTTACTAAGGTAGCAAAGCCTGTCTATATATACCCTATAATAACTTTTATTATATAATTATTTTAAAGGACCTCGTTAAGAAGTATAATATACTACGAGATAGAGTTAAGATATTTAATATTATAAAAAAGATTATTAGGTAAGTCCGGTTATTTAAAAAAATTTTTAGAAATATTTTAAAAACGTTTTAAGAATATTTCTAATCTTTCTTTTTTTAGATAAAGTACTATTTATACTACATACGCTAGATTTAAGAAAGGTGTTATATATTAAGAATAGAATGTAATATGCTTCTTTAAACTAAAGAAGACATAATATAGTATAAGTATAAGATTACTTAATAAGATAATATAAATAACTTATAAAAGATTTAATAGGAGCTTGTTAGTCTTTAGTAATGGATCTTGTTATGCCGAAATTCGTATCCTTCGCAAAGACTTATAAATTACTACTTTTATTTAATTTTATTAGATTAGAAATATTATATATAATATGTTAAAGTAGCTATGAATAAAACGGATGCGCAATTTATAGAGGAAAGGGGTTAAGAATACTATATATTTATATTAAATTATCGAAAACGTCCTATTTGTAGTAAGTTTATTAGATATTTTATTAAAGGATAAGGCTAAGTTATTACTAATTAGATGAAACTCATTTTAGACTACTACCTAAACTTAAAGTAATAAAGTATTCTGTTAAATATCGATATTTTATTTTAAAGGATATTAAGATAATACTATTTATTATCTTAACGTCTTATGGTAAACATAACTATCCTCTACTACTACTAAATAAAACTCTAAAAACTATTATTTAAAGTATTTTTTAAGTTCTCTAGAGAATTAATAAACTAAGTACAAGTCTAAACGTATTTCTTCAATCTCCTTAATTCTAAGAATTCCTAGCTAAGAATAAGGGGCGAATAATTATAGATATTTATTAAAGCTTTATAAAGATAGACTTTTTATAATATATTATCCGTAAATAATAGATTCTTTTGTTTCCTAGGGGAAGTTAAACCTTAGCTTTTATATTATAGTAGCAAAGAGAAGTAAATAAGCGAATATGCATAAGTTTTTTTATAAATATAAAAAAATAGCTATTTTAATATTATAATGGGTATATAGTATATTTAGTATACGTACTAATCTAATACTAACTATATAGTTATTTACTTTTTTTAAGAATAAGCGGAATAATAGAAGTTTAATAATATGAAGTTATTTATAGTTAATATAAACTATAAATATATAAAGGGTACAGGTTAGTAAGAAATTATCTAGGGCTAGTATAGTTAGAATAGCAAAAAAGGTATATTATAACTTTGGAAATGTTTCCGAAATATTTCTTAACCTTTGTTTTAAAATTATTAATATATTATTTATAAAGCTCTGCCTCTTATACGGGTCTATATAAATACCGAAACTATAGATATATACTATTATATATTTTAAGCTATATTTAATATCTTAGAGCGAAAGTATTAAGTTTAAGTTTAATAGAAATACGTCTATAGAACCGGCCTTTTTAAAGTTACTTTAAACTAAGTAAATATAGTAATTAAAAGCTTAGGTAAATACCTTATTAAAAAGTTTAACCCTTAGTAAATATAGCTTACGTAAGTCTAAAACTATATATACCTATATTACGTATATTTTAAAAAAAGTGTCAAAAAACTCTTAGGCAAAAATTATTCTCGTAGTATAAACTCTACTTATAATATATTAATATCTCTCTTAAAATATTAAATAGTGCCTAACTATAACGAGCTATGCGATATAATTTATTATAAGTATTATATCTTACTATATATAGCTTATAATAGAAATATTTTAAAAATATTTTAAAAGGGGAAAACGTTTCTAAAATATTTTTAAAATATTTCTCGTTAATACCTCGCCCGATTAATAATAACTTATTATTTTATAAAAAACTTTCTATAATATACTAACTAAGTAAAGCATAAACAAGAACTATATATTATAACCGGGTTTTATAATAAAATAACTAAGGTTTCTTTAGAAAACTAGCTTCTAATACCCAATAGTATAAACATAGTTAAGATCCTTTACTTAGTTTTATATATTTAAACTAGCCGGTATCTCCCTCTACTTATTATAATTAATAAGTACGTATTAATAATTAATTATTATAAGTATTAACTAACTTTAATAGTACTCGTAACTAAGATTAGAATTTAATATCGCAGGATTTCGTAACGCGTTATAAGTATATTATAACTTTATATCAAAATACTAATATTATAGGCCATTTTTAGTATTTAATATAACGTTAGAATATATTTAAAATGCGCTTTAATAGATACTTATTAATTATTAAATTAAAAAGAAAAGTAAGAGATCGGGCTAAGAGTTTATAAATTAATACTAGAGAATTATTTCGTACCTAACGAAGAACTCGTAAGGATTTAGTTACTAATTAATAGAGTAGTTTTTAAAGTAAGAACTTTAGTAGCTTTAGTTTTAATAATTATAATAATTTTGATAATACTTAGTCTTAACGCGGAGTAAGTATTTTATTTTCTAAAGTACTTTTTTTATTAAATAGAAGTCAAAACCCCCCGAGTTCCCTAGTACCTTATAGCAGTTTATAAAAATAAGCTACCTAATTATAAACGTAAATAAGCGTAAATTATCTTACGTTTAAAGAATAATAATTAAGGATTAATAAGATCTAAGAGGATAAAGAACGAAAAGAATAAGAGTTTAAGTTTAAATAAGAACGTAAAGAGCGCGAGTTTTTAATAAACTAAGCCCATAAAGAGCGGGAGTTTATTATAAAATAAGATTACTTAAATAGGGTAATAGAGGCAAAAATAGCGCTTAATTAACGAAAATAGGAATAGGAAATGAGCTAGCAAAAAAAAAGCTTTTAAAATATTTTTATATTTTTTTTTTAACTTTATTCTTATTACTTATTTAAGTAATTTAAAATATTTCTTTCGTAATATTAATATAAAGTAGAAATTAATATTTATAATATTTTATTAAATTATAAA